>NC_056739.1:655498465-655831016 GCF_019279795.1 Protopterus annectens
GTGGGGACTAGCCTGCCCTCCCGCTTCATATCCTGGATGTGGTATCGGAGGTGGTAGGGTGTTGTGGGGGGGGGCTATCGGTACTACTGTATTATGATCTTCTCTGTGTACGTATGATGCTTTGACATTTGTAGTGTTCTGTTCCCTTCAGTTCATTACCTCAATCCACCTATGTGCATGACGGATACCCAATTGTCACTGTTTTGTCGCCTGCACATCTTAGGGCTGCCACCTTTTCAAATGCACAATGTGGGACATTAGTGTTCGGAACGTGTAATTTTCCAGGAAAAGCATACCCACGGCCAGTACATAGGACAGGATTTCACTTTTTGCCAGGAGAGCGACCAATTGTTGTAGCATTTCAGTTGCTTATTCTGTTTATTATGATATTATGTTGTTCCAGATACAAAATTACTGTTTTATGCTACCATTTTGAAATATATCTGGGAAATGTTTGTCCTGAGATATCAGGACATTTGCCATTTGTTCGGTTTGTTTGCAGGACACAACTGGCCAAGAGGGACTGTCCCTCTCAGGGTGGAACAGGTGTTTACCATAGAACATGTGCATCACATTTTCAGGGATTACAATGTTTCAGTAACGATATTTTGTGTAATATACCATCAATGTCGTATTTATTACCCCATTTTGCTGGATAACTCACATTATGTGCTCTCTGCGATTGCATATACTTCACGTCACCCGTCAAACGCGGATCACATGATCTGTTTCTTCAATAATCTCCCATATCCTCTACACGACTGCTACGTACCCTTCTCTCATACCACGTGGTGTCTCCTTCCCTGTATCCACTGTAGTGTCTACAATGACTATTTACTCTGCTGTGTGTTCCCCTGCCCTATGTTCAGATTTAACAGTATGTGGGTAGGTCTTCGACCGCTATCACAACTGTTAACAGAAACACAATGTAGTCTGGTCCTGATCTACAATAGAGACAAAGAGGCAAACACTCCTTACCTGAGCCTCCTGTTTAAGGCTGCACGATTTCTTCTTGGGATCCAGTTTTCCGCTTTTCAGCCACAGATCAGACAGTAAACAGCCTCTTTACACACAACAATTCAGTCGGAGGTCTTTTCATTCAAGAAGAACCATTTAGGCAAATTCTCCTGCGTAGATGTCTAACCAGCCATGCACTCTGACCTGTAGCTTACCAAGGAGATTCCGGATTACAAGGATCACAATGTCAAATAAGTTGTTAAAACCAGACTGTAGTTATCAGTAGGCTTTTCTAAGTGACAGTCAATAACACAGGAGGCTCGGGTTCAGAAAGTTTTAGTAGTGTACACAGGCAGGCTAAATCATATACAGTCCAAGTATGAGAGTTTTGTCTGACTCTATACAGTAAGCAGTTTCTTTATATAGTGTTTACAATCAGCTTTTGCCCACCTTACTGACGTGGTCGGTCACAGGGCATTTCCATCACTATGGTCCACAATAGTCTATACATACGTGGGTGCTGGGGTCGTGCTTGTAAAATGTTTTCCCATGAGAATAACACAGCCTTGCAAGGCACCTTGTCAATTACACTGTCCTTCTGTGATTGTAACTGTTTCAAGGACCCTAGACTGTTCCGATACAGTACTCAGTTAATTTATTAATACGTTGCTTTGTCTCTCTGGTAAGGAGTTGTACTGTTATCTTCGATTGAGCTCACAAGGCCATCCTCCTCAGAGGAAGGGGTGATGTTATGCATGTACATACATTTATTGTTCTGTAACCCAGCAGATAATTAATGCTGACAGACATAAGCCTGCTGTACTGGTTACTGCCAGGATCAGAATTCCATCACACTACAGCTTAGCTTCACCAATTACATGCAGGCTTACTTCTACTGCCATATTGTACGGTACAATTCAATGCATTATATAGTAACTGGCACTTCATATGTGTTTCTATATATATTTTTCGAACAACATCCATCCGCCATATGCATGTTGTCCCGTCCTCTACCTTGACCGTGTGTATTTGGCCGTCCGGCAATGCTACTCTCCACATGTGATGTCCCACCTTCCCCTTCTTTGCCTGTAGCACCCTGTTAGGACATCCTGTTTGATAGGCACGTGTTCCGCTATATGTGATCGACTTCACTGCATAGCTAAACATCGATCGCGGTGGTTCAACAACCCGACTTGTCCACATGTGTACAGTTATGTGCACCGTGTCGTATGCAAACCTATATGGTTTCGACGGGTACATACCACATGCGGGATGTACACATTCTGCAGACACATTCACATGCAGCCATTTACATATCTATACCTGAGGTGGGTTGGTGACATGTGGAGTGCGTGTTTGGCGCGTGGCATTGCCTAACACAAACATCTTACCACATTTCAGGTATGCACATTGTGTGTGGGTGTATAGCTGCACACGGATGCTAGCAGGTTAGGGTGCACAGGTGTACATGGGTGGGACTGACATGTACAATGAGGCTATTGTGTATTACATCCGAATGCATGGGTTCTGCTTCTGGATATTACACTTCAACATACGCCATCCAGTGTATGCGACAGAGACGTTGCTGGGTGTGGGATATGTTGCTATGCACATGTTTGCCTGTGTTTAAGGTATCTTGATTCCTTACTGTTGTTATGTCGACACAGCTACCCGGCTATGTACTCTCACAACTGCTTGTGACCATTATGGTTGGCACCTTTTCCAATGCCCATAGTGGGGCATGTTATGTGGAAACTTGAATTTGCAGGACTACACATACCCACGGCAAGTGCAGTTGACAGAACTTCACTTGTTTGCCATACTATAAGCTTATTCTGTAAGCATTTGGGTTCCTTATTCATTTTCTTATGCCATGTATGTGTTTCATATACAAATGTATATGTTTTATACTACTATTACATGTATATTGCGGGAATATTTTTGGCAGGGATCAGAGGTCATTTTCCATTTTTCCGATTGTTGCAGGGACACAACTGTCCAATCAGGGACTGTCCATGGCACATTGGGACAGCTGGTAACCCTGGTGACCATGCCCATGTCGCTACTGGGGTTGCCACCTTTTCCAGTTTCCAAGCTGGGATATTTCCGGGACTCACATCTGACTTTACAGGCCGACACATACACACGGTCAGTATATAGCATAGAACTTCACTTGTTTGCCTAAGTAAAAGCTTATTGTTGTGGCAATTTGCTTGCTTATTCTGTTTCTTGTGACATTTAGGTATTTCAGTTACAGAAATGACCAATTCATGCTACCATTACATTAGATACGGGATATCATTATGTCCTACAATCTTAGCACATTTGCCATTTTTACTACGTTTTGGGACACAACTGCCCATAGAGAGACTGCCCCACCCAAAGTGGGACAGGTGGTGACCTTAGTCGCTGCTCCTATGTCGGTGCGGCGCGCTGACATGCTGCTGTACACCTTCTCTGAGTGTAACCACTGACGGTGCATTGCGGGACAAACGCGGTCATATGCGTATCCTTTGCTCCTTGGATGGGTACACTTAAGCCTTCGTGGCTTGTATTTGCTTCTCCGTTTATTTGGGACGGGTACTATGCTGCATACTCTACGTGCGTTTCATTCTGCACGGGACCTGGCTGCTGCCATTACTATTATGGGCGGACCGTGGCTGTCAGCACATTAGGTTGCTCACCTCATGCCGGCTTAGACACGCCTCCAGACGCATCCTACCTGGGCTCGCTCACATACACTACGCACGTGTCTGTGGTTGCGGTGCACTCTCATTAATATGCATATGGCGCTACTGCACCGGCTATTAACTGCACCGCCGGTGCAGACCTTACGCCGGCCTTGCGCCGAGCTTCATGAATCCCGGAGATAATGTGCATTTATAGGTTAGAAATACTTTGCATCTTATATAAAAATCCCGATAAACCCATTCATAATAATAACAATGTTTTTTTTTTAAAAAACAGTTCTAATTTCAGTTTCAGTACACTACTGATGGATATAGTTTCATTGAGGACTGGGGGGGGGGGGTACCTGCATTGTACTTTATTTGCAATATTATCTATTTATATTCTAAGTACATGTCTGCAGGTTCCGCTCTTGGTCCCATATCCACTTTGTCAACCGCTGTAAATTTAAAACTATGTAAGGGGAATTTCTCAATGTGCCTCGCTAGTGCATTCTTGTCATCCCCTCTGGACATGTCGTACTGATTTTGGTATATTCTTTTCCTAAACATACCCTTTGTTTTTCTTATATAAAAATTCAAAAATTCCTGATAAACTACTAAATAAACTATACCAGAGCTGTAACAGTGGAACTTGTGTTGTATTTTTACTAATTTCCCAGTTCCAATTATGACTTCTGTTCCTTCTAAAATGTACCTGCATTGTGGACAAGGCCCACACTTGTACATCCCGCCATCTGTTGCCCCTCTGTCACTTTTTTCAAGTAAAGGCTTAAAGCACATGCCTTTTTTATAAGCAATGGTGGGTTCATACCCTATTTTCTGAAATAGGTCAGTGTCCACTCTAAAAATGTTCCAGCTGTGTCTAATAATGGCACTTACATCATAAAAGATGAGATTATAAGGTGTAATAAAGCCTCTTTGAAACCTATTGGTATTGGAAGTCTGAACTGCATTTCCTATTCCACCCTTAGGTATGTTGTGAATACACCCTAAAAGTGGTGCAAAAATACCTTCTTTCCTTTTATGTTTAATCTCTCCTATTGTTTGATCCAATAATGTGCTGGGATATCCTCTCTTTTCCAGCATAGTCCTTAATACATCACATTCCTTAGATAAGGTGACCTCACTGCTGACCATGTGCACTAACCTAACATATTGTCCCTTGACTAGGGGCATTTTTGGTGGAGAGGGTGTCCACTAGTAAAGTGGAGTAAGGAATTTGAGTATGTCGGTTTCCTATAAATAGAACTTTCAAATTTCTTTTGGCCCCTGTTTTTAGAAATGGACACATATAGATAATGTACGCACTTACTATTGCTTTCCATTGTAAATTTGGGGAAACTAGTACTGTCATTTCTATACTGGAAAAAACAGTCAAGCCTATCTAGTGAATCTTTCCAAAAGATTATAATGTCATCCAAAAAATGACCATACGTACACCAACAGTTTGCAAACTCAGAATTAAATACCCCTTCCTTCTCCCATTGGGCCAGGACTATGTTGGCAAAAACAGGGGTGCATGCTGCCCCCATAGCCATAGATAGTAAGTATCTTGCAATGGTTAAAATTTGAGTTCCCACAAAAAAAGTCATAAAACATTTCAACCCCTTCCTTGTGGGGTATAACCGAAAACAGGTCTATCACATCTATTGTGACAAAAATCAAGTCCTCAGAGTACATCTATGATGTCACCTTGGACAAAAAATCTCATGAGTCTTTGTAAATGTACTCCTGTTTGTTCAGGATTCCTTTCACTTGAGTGCCCACATATTTAGCCAGTGGAATCATTTTGGATGTCTTTGCATCTACTATTGGTCTCAGTTGGGGGGGGGGGGGTCATTGATAACATTTATGTATCTTTGGAATTCCAAATATTGTGGGGTTTTTTGGATGTCACCTTTAAATATTCATATTCCTATTTAGAAATTTGTTCATTAAGTAACAGGTCTTTTAACATATAATCAATTCTTTGATGTGCTATGTTTTTTTCATTTAGGGAGATCTCCTCATATGTCTCAGAATATAGAATATTAAATATTCTGTGAATGTAATCATTGACATCCATAACAACTAATCCACCCCCCTTATCTGGCTTCATGATTCTGAAATTTCTCATACCCAGAATTTCTTTCAATAGTTTGTTCTGTGTATAATGTAGGTTGTGCTCTAAGGGGGTGTTCTTGTGAGAAAAATGGTCTAATTTCTCTTTCACAAATCTTATCAAAAATATTCACTAGAGGGTGCAAAGGTGAGTTAAATTAACTTGGGTGTCTAATGAAGGCCTGACAGTCAGAATTCTGGTTCAAGAGAAGGTAAGTAGCAAGGTTAAGTTTCCTTACAAATAATTTAAGTTGTATAAGTGTATCTTCCAGGTTTCCATGTCTCATGGGGACAAAAGTAAGCCCCATTTCAAACAGATTTGCCCACTCACTAGTGACATCTGTACTCATAGGTGTCAACCTCTTAAGAGGCCAATGTTGAACACAGGCCCTAACAATGTGTGACAAATGGTCAAAATTTGGAACACCCTATTTTCTCACTGTGCGAAACATACCATTGACATGGAGCATGGTAGAACATCTGTAAAATTCAATAAGACACACTTCTCAGATCCAAAACCTTTATTTTATAAACTGCAATACCATAACTACACATTTATTACATTTTCTCAGATATATTACAAGTCACACAAATGATTTTAGTTAGCCCAAGTTAAACAGCATCATGTCATATGTCAGATGTAGACTTATTGTATGCTGCTGCGGCTTTCCTGGCAGTCTCTAAAACATGTTTTGGCAGCTTAACATCACAGCAGTCCAGTTCTTTGTTCATTTTAACTGCCAACAAAAGAGTTCAATGTTTTTACATTCAGAGACTGACGCAGTTCAGTTTTCAGTTTCTGCACTATGCTAAATGCTCTTTCAGCTTGTGCATTTGAGTATCCCAAGCAAAGTGGACTCATCATCAGCTGCTTAAAGAGTGACAGTCTCCCTTCAGTGCAAAGGTCCCTCAGAAGGTGTGCCCAGTACTTTGACACACATGAGTGGGGCCCATCTACTGGGCTTGTCAGATTCCTTGTGTCCTCGATCTGATATTGGGTAAACTCATTGGTTAATTGTTCAGCTTCAGCATCATTTTCACACACACCCAGACAGAAACCAACATTCCTAACAAGTCCCGAAGAAATGCCCAATTTTTTGGCTGGGTTAATAAGTAATGCATCATAGGGAAACTTTTTCAGCATTTCCTGCAGCACTGCAGCATAAAAAACTGTAACTTTTGTATAAAAGTTGAATTCAATGACTGTGCCGGCAATATCCTCCTCATGGCTGTTCACGTACTGCTTGACTTCATAGCCATTACGAAGTTCACTATTTGGCAGAACACAGCTACTGTCAGTCAACACTGACACATCACTGTGTTTGATTAGTCTGATAGTAGCTGTAGGTCTGAGGAGTCTGGCAGCATACTGCTGCAGGAGTTTATGCATACAGTGGCATGCAGTGTCAGAGGCTGATTTCTCGGCTCTGAAGCTGGATGTTGAACTCCAATAAGGATTCCAGTGCATACTTAAGAAGCATAAAAATCATATGCACTTCATGACTCTGCACGTTTTTAGAAATTAAGTCAATCTTAACAGACCTTGGCTCTGCAGACAGAAAATACGAATTTAGAGCTGGCCACATGTCCAGGGATCTGTTAATTACCTTACCAAGACTGAGCCATCTAGTAGGTGCATGTCTAATGATCTTGAGGGAGTCAGTATCTGTGAACAAAGCAAATTCTTGCATTTTTTGTTGTCTTTGTGCACTGGAACTGAAATGGCAGTACACATCTGATATAAGTTTTTCAACTGGTGAATGTAATGCTTTTACAGCAGCCTTACTGCAGAGATCAGCCAAGTGGCAGAGACACCCCATATTTATAACTGTGGGCTTCAACTCCTTTAAACGAGACAGCACAGACTTGTGTTTTCTAATCAATGAGGCAGCATTGTCTGAAGAAAAGCCCACAATGTTGGAAACTGGAATGTTAAATTTTCTCAGGCTGGACATTAAAGCATCAGACATTGCTTGTCCAGTTCTTAACACATTCTGGCATATGAAGGAACCTTATCACATTTTTGCTTGCCTTTTCATCAAGGTAACCAACTAGGATCACTAACAGTTTGTCATGTCCCATGTCTGTGCTTTGATCCATATACACACAGAATGGTGAATTCTGGCAGGCTGCTGCAGTATCATTCTGGTAATGATGCCCCAGAACATCCTCTGCAATGCAAGCTGCATGTCATTTTCCAGAGAACATCTTGATCCTCTCCAGACTTCTTCATAAATTTCAGGATGTGTTCTCCTGCTGCAAATGATAAGTTGTGTTTAGCAAGGAGAGACACAAAACCAACCTTTGCCTCAACCACCTTTGTACTTGCTAAACTCTGAGGTCCAAAGAAATCCACCATAGATCTTCCAGCTGCATGCTTGCAATTCTGCCTGTGTTTCTCACTGTTGGCATGTCATTGCAGATCATGTTGGCACACCATGTAGGATTGTGAAATCCATGTTACAAGTATTGCAGAAGGCATATTTCACTCCGTGCCTACTCACAGAAAGCCAGTCAAAGGCACTTGCCCAACTTGGCTGAAAAATTGTGTATCTTCTCTTCTTTGGGGTACTATCTGTACCTACATCCCTGTCCTCATTGTAATATGGGCAGTCTGTACCTAGCAGGTTTGTAAAACAATGGTGTTAAACAATGACAAACAAATGGGGATATAGCGCAGAAAGAAAAATTAGAAAATATCCTCAAAAGCAAAGATATGAGACCATAGGGCCATAACCTACCCACATCACTGGAAGTTTCCTGACTTTGCACCATCTTCTCTTGCTCACCTCTGCTCCTTTTGTTTACTATAAAGGCCTGCATGATCAGATTATTCACTTCCTTGCTTTGACATCAGCTTAACAAATGCACTTGCAACACACATCATGAAAATACTACTTGCATTTCACATTCACCACTTTAGATGTGTTCTACCCCTGTCCTACAGCCAGCTCTGGGCCTGGCAAAGGTGCCTAAAAAGGTACTTAAAACCAGGGCCCTCTGTACTTTTACATGAATGTGCTATATAATACATCATGCCTTGGAACATTTTAAGACCAAATAATGCAAGATCTGACATCTTTAACCCTGAAAACTAAAACACGCTAACCAGAAGCATACAAACATATCCCAACATTTGTAAATCCTAATACCCTAACTTAAAATCCAAATAGCACACTAATGGCAAAAAAAAATCTGTTCCAAAGTATACAAAGGCTGTAGAGATTCTGGCATGAATGTGCTTAGTTTCCAGTTGTGCAAACACTACTGGAAAAATGCCACTGAATAAAGAAACCAGAGCAGAATAAGGGGCAAAACCAGACCTGACACAATATTGCTATAAACCTGAGGCATTGACAAGAGAATGCGAATTAAAATATTTTCTGAAGTTTACAACTTTGTAGTCAAGTGACATGCATGACATTTCAGACACCAGCACAGCTCAACGAATCTGAGACATACCTAGAAATAATTAGGTGCAAGGACAGACAAATTACTGAAAACTGAAACAATAGAGAATACTAATAAATGCTTTGAAACAAGGGTATAATTTTAATTCCTGTTTAGTGCCCAGCTCAACAAATCCCAAAATAATCAGGGATAGACACTTAAACGCATGGGCATTAATGCTATTCTAGTCTGCCAATATACTACTGAACAGCCTATCTCAAATGAACAGTTCCTACCACCTTCTTCAGAAAAAGAAGAAAACTTTATAATGGATAAATTACTGTCAACACATCATGATTAAGTTAGCAGAAATCATTGCAGGACTTAAAATTAAAAAAATTGCCATTTTCCAACATGTTGTCAACCAGCAGTGCAATACAGTCGCTTACGCATTTTCCTTGAGCAGTTCAGTGTAATGCCATTATGAAAACACAGTAAAGTTACACTCTAAAGTTATACCAGAAAATAAAGCCGGATATTGTAAAGCCCCTCATTACTATAAACAACTCACTTTTGGCTTCCATACTGACATACCTCTCAACTTCTTACTGCAAGAAATCTGGACAAAGCCCAATGTAATAGGGGGACAAGCAGCAGAAAAATAGAGACACTTTAAATATTGTACTTATAAACTTAGAAAGTTGCTAGAATAACAGGACCTGTCTTAGCATACAGTTTTTCTAAAAAAAGAAAGGCAATTACTTTCAGACATACTAGGGGACAAGCAGCAGAAACATAGAGACACTTTAAATATTGTACTTATAAACTTAGAAAGTTGCTAGAATAACAGGACCTGTCTTAGCATACAGTTTCTCTAAAAAAAGAAAGGCAATTACTTTCAGACATACTAGGGGGACAAGCAGCAGAAACATAGAGACACTTTAAATATTGTACTTATAAACTTAGAAAGCTGCTAGAATAACATGACCTGTCTTAGCATACAGTTTCTCCAAAAAAAGAAAGGCAATTACTTTCAGACATACTAGGGGGACAAGCAGCAGAAACATAGAGACACTTTAAATATTGTACTTATAAACTTAGAAAGTTGCTAGAATAACATGACCTGTCTTAGCATACAGTTTCTCCAAAAAAAGAAAGGCAATTACTTTCAGACATACTAGGGGGACAAGCAGCAAAAACAGACACTTTAAATATTGCTCTTACACACTTAGAAAGTTGCTAGAATAACAGCATCTGTGTTGGCATACAATTGCTCAATTCCTATCTATCACACTTCAGAGACATACTAGGGACAAGCAGCAGAAACAGACACTTTAAATATTGCTGTTTTAAACTTAGAACATTGCTAGAATAACAGGATCTGTGTTGGCTTACAATTGCTCAATTACTATCTATCACACTTCAGAGACATACTAGGGACAAGCAGCACAAAAATACTGGCACTAAATATTACTTACACACTTAGAAAGTTGCTAGAATAACAGGATCTGTGCTAGCATACCACGTCTAAAGGGAAATGCTTGCAACCATTACAGCTAAAACACTTACCTCTGCCTATATACACAGCACCAGCTCAATCCAATCCAATGACTCCAGCACAAATAATCCACCATGGCACAAACTGACTATGATGATCCTCTCGGTTGTCCAGCAGCAGACAGCTAAATAAAACCTCAGCCTTCTGACACAGCAAACTGACTCCTCTCCTGGCAGGCAGGCTAGCTTCCAACTTCCAAGTCCTGTCTCCCCGATGTCTTCAATCTGCAGCCGCTCCTTCCTTCTTGCAGGTGTTCTTTCCTAGTTGATAAGAACCTAAAAAGTAAAATCCCTGATTCCTGGAAGCCTTTTTCAAACCATTTTATTTGGCATGAAAATGCTTCCTGGAACATGATTGGCCTGTATTTGGGAGCTCTCATTGGCTCCCATCCTCCTGAGACTCTCTACTTGATTGTCTCATAGATCGAGTTCACAATTGGCTGTAAATGCGGTCTTCGAGCCAATCAAAAACTGCAGAGCACAGCCAATGCTGTGTGATACGGAAGGGCAACAGAGCTATGCATTGGTTTGTATATTGCAATGCCGATTGGCAGTAATTGCGGTACACAAACCAATCAGAATCCTTGTAGCGGAGCCACAGCTGTTCAATGCAGAACAGCAGAAAAGTGGCCTCGCTCATCATTAAATGCAGAGCATTCTGCATAATCCACAGCACTTGGATGCTCAGTCTGTACAACTAGATTATAGATTTTAAAGTCACTGACTTTATTTTTCACCACATTACATTTAACCTGGTCAATATCTACCACTGGTAGGCTCTCATCCTGCCTCTCCCTCTCCCCCTGTACCTCCCTCTCCCCCATTGAGCTTCCTGTTGGTACCAATTCCCTGATTCCATCCCATTTATGTTCCTCTGTCTCTGGTTCAATAAACGGGATGAGCTCCTCGGGGGGTACATCTAAATGAGCATTCTGCATACCCACATTATTCTCTTCATTGTCAGTTTCATGTTCATGTACTGGTCTATCTCCCTCCTCCCCATTTGTGCCATGAACCCTAATACCAGTGTTGCCTGGTGGAGGTGGGTAGGCTGTCCCTGCCTCATAATCGTTTCTGTCACTAAATAACTTTTTAGTTTTTTTTTCTTTGTTAGTTCCTCAATTGTTTTGTCAACTTCCAGTAACATTGCTCTATAAACATGCATTTTGCTATCAAACAGTAAATCAGCTTGAATACTATTGTTAAGTATGTTAATAAACTCTTTAAGTTTGTTCATTTGTCTGTCATTGTCTCTCAAAAGAATTTCTAAAAGTTTAGAGCCTTGTTTGTTAAATAATGTTAATAATTCATGGTGTAAAGGTGAATCACATACCAGCCCCGTGGGGTACTTTCACAGTCTCAGTCCTTTAGGTATTTGCTCCCTTCTAATACATTCTCACAGGTAACAGTTTTCCAGCTGAAGTTTCCTAAATTTCAATTTTTTTCTGTTGAACCTTGTTTTTTGTTCAACCTTTATTTGGTTGTCTAAATTCCCCAAGTCCGTTTGTTCCACTTCACACTCAAATGAAGTGCTGAATCCTTCCTGAAGCCACACATTGAATGAAAAAAAATCACTTGGTCCTGTATCCAGTCGCGAATCACTGTTCAAGGTGCTTCCTTGTTGGCAGCCAATCACTGCATTGCTGCTAGTTGTTATGGGAAATGCAGTTCTCTGCCCTGGTTTAATAATAAAGTCCATAGATGTTTGTCAATTAAAATCCATTTGGGTGGCTTAAAGCCCTGTACAACGCATTCCCAAACCACTAATATAGGAATGGGCTATAAGTTGTTGAGTTAATTTCTGTATTAACTCAGATAAATTTCCTGTGCAAGCCACCAAGTTTGTAGTTACTTTATTAGTCTTGGTGCTGCCCTCAGGGTTCAGATTCATTGCAGCTAAAACAACAAACTGATAAAACTGTAGAACACCAAACTTAGAATAAATAACCACCACTGATGGAATTGTTAAATCTTTGTACATCAACGTGTTCCTGAAGGGTTGCATCTGTCATTTTTTGTTTTATGACATATGAGAAGATCTCCCTAAATGAAAAAAACAGCATATCAAAGGATTGATTATATGTTAGAGGACCTGTTACTTAATGAACAGATTTCTAAATGGGAATATGAATATTTAAAGATGACTTATCCAAAAAAACTGACTATATCTGGAATTCCAAAGATATATAAATGTATCAACAACCCCCCTCCACTTTGAGACCAACAGTGGATGCAAAGGCATTCAAAATGTTTCCACTGGCTAAATATGTGGATACTCAAGTGAAAGGTATCCTGGACAAACATGAGTACATTTACAAAGACTCATGGGATTTTTTGTCCAAGGTTACATCACAGATTTACTCTGAGGACTTGATTTTTGTCACAATAGATGTGATAGACCAGTTCTCATTATACCTCAGGAGGAGGGGGTTGAAATGTTTTATGACTTTCTTTGTGGGAACTCAAATTTCAACCATTCCAAGATACTTACTGTCAGGGCCTTGACAGAAGCCATCCTTGACAACAACTTTGTTTTTGAAAATCAATTGTTTAAACAGAGAAATGGAGTGTCTATGGGGGCAGCATGCACCCCTGTTTTTGCCAACATAGTCATGGCACAATGGGAGAAGGAAAAAGAGTTTAATTCTGAGTTTGCAAACTGTTGGTATATGTATGGTATTTTTTGGACAAAATTATAATCTTGTGGAAAGATTCACTAGATAGACGACTGTTTTTTCCAATATAGAAATGACAGTACTAGTTTCTTCAAATTTATGATGGAAACCAATAGTAAGTATGTACATTATCTAGATGTTTCCATTTCTAAAAACAGGGGCCAAAAGAAATTTGAAAGTTCTATTTATAGGAAACCAACATACTCAAATTCCTTACTCCACTTTACTAGTGGACACCCTCGCCACCAGAAATGCCCCTCGTCAAGGGACAATATGTTAGGTTAGCACACATGGTCAGCAGTGAGGTCACCTTATCTAAGGAATGTGATGTATTAAGGACTATGCTGGAAAAGAGGGGATATCCCAACACCTTATTGGATCAAACAATAGTAGAGATTAAACATAAAAGGAAAGAAGGTATTTTTGCACCACTTTTAGGGTGTATTCACAACATACCTACGGGTGGAATAGAAAATGCAGTTCAGACTTCCAATACCAATAGGTTTCACACAGCCTTAATTATACCTTATAATCTCAGCTTTTATGATGTAAGTGCCATTATTAGACACGACTGGAACATTTTTAGAGTGGACACTGACCTATTTCAGAAAATAGGGTATGAACCCACCATTGCTTATAAAAAAGACATGTGCTTTAAGCCTTTAATTGAAAAAAGTGACAGAGGGGCAACAGATGGTGGGATGTACAAGTGTGGGCCTTGTCCACAATGCAGGTACATTTTAGAAGGAACAGAAGTCAGAATTGGAACTGGGAAATTAGTAAAAATACAACACAAGTTCCACTGTTACAGCTCTGGTATAGGTTATTTAGTGGTCTGTCAGGAATGTTTGAATTTTTATATAGGAAAAACCAAGGGTATGCTTAGGAAAAGAATATACCAACATCAGTATGACATATCCAGAGGGGATGACAAGAATGCTCTAGCAAGGCACATTCTGAAAGTCCCCTCACATAATTTTAAATTTACAGCGGTTGACAAAGTGGATATGGGACCAAAAGGGGGACCTGCAGACATCTGCTTATAATATAAAGAGCTAAGATGGCAAATAAAGTACAATGAAGGTACCCCCCAGGCCTCAATGAAACCATATCTGTCAGCAGTGTACTGAAACTGAAATCAGAACTTTTTTTTTAAAAAAAACATTGTGTAGCATTAGTATGAATGGGTTTATCAAGATTTTTATATAAGATGCAAAGTATTTCTAACCTATAAATGCTCATTATTTGTTCATTGTGTTTTACAAAACAGGGTGGCAATATTTCTTTAAAACTGGGAAAGGCAGTTTTTAATTATGGACATGTGACTGAATTTAATGTATAAAAGGTGTGTGATTTTGAAATGATGTTATTCTGATGAAGTCGGAGATACCACTGATGAAAGTGATAAATCTTTGTACATTAAAGTGTTCCTGAAGGGTTGCATCTGTCATTATTTTGTTTTATTCTAAGTTTGGTGTTCTTTTAAACCTTACAGACCAAATGACAGCCCTTCAATCCATTAAGTTCCTTGATGACAGCCATCTAATTAGCCTAGTCCTTCTTTGTAGAAATGAAAATCAGGTAGTAGAAAGCAGGCCAGACTTTCAGACCCTGTGGGCTCCCCTCCCAAATATTGAAAATTCCTAAGACGTCTCAAGCTGCACTATGTGCTACCCTTACCTGCATGTTTCCCTAGCTAGTCCAATGCACCCCCTTGGCCCAGCAGGCCTGTTCCCTTGGGAGTAACACTTAGTGTTCCCATTGGGTATCATTCAAGTGGGGAGTCAGAACCACACCTTTCTCACATTGCTTTTCTCCACTTCTTCTGGTTTCCTCCCACATTCCAAAAACAGGCGGTAGGTAGACTGACAACTTCTAAGTTGTCTGTAGTTTTGTATGAGTATGTGTCTTGCATGGAAGAAAGGGCTCCATATTGAAATGTTGACACTCGAAATGCCAAGTGTCAAAAAGCCAAATAAAAAGACCGATAACACAGGAGAAGAGCAACTTTTGAAAATCGCTCCTTTCCTTTAACCTTATTTTTTCGGGGGGGGGGCCTCATATCCCCTAAACTTATATATACAAACTCAGAGATCACCATACCTTGGAGAAAAGGGAATGATCTGAGAAATGGCATCTTGGACAGTATATGTAAGTCCATTCTTTTGGCCATTCAGTCTCTGTATTTCAGGACTTGCTGTAGTGGTTACCATTCCAAATGGTTATCAGATGAAAAGCCTTACAATCTCCTTTTGTTTCCTCTCTTGCCTAGTAAACCCTGTGGATCGTGGTAGTTGTTTACATGGTTAATAAAGAAGTCAGCTGTGATTCATATGTGTGGACAGGATGGGAAGACTAAGGAGATTCCTAAAAGGTACCTTTGACTTTTCAAAATATCGTTAGCAGACAAAATAAAAAAACAATTATTTATTATTTTAATTGGCCTCTCAATAAAGAGAGCATTCCTAGTGACAAAATGTATATTATGCTTATATAAAATTGTGTTAACATGACCATGGAATTTCTTGTTACATCACTGTCCCCTGCTCCAGGCACTGGTTTTCACACATACCTGTTGTAGCTGTTCATTAGCCTACAGGTAATGTATATTTTGGCATTCTGAAATTTAGTTTACTCAGAAAATTATTTCCTATCTCCTACCTACTCCTGGTATGGGAGTGATATAAGGTGCATGTGGCCAAATGTGGACTGCATGGAAAATATTAGCTAACATAACTCCATCATTCTTTCCTCTGGTCTGCCATCATACTAATATGTCATTACTTATATAAGCAGCAGAATCAAAATACATCATTTTCTGTGCAACAGCTATGTGAAACTCCAGGCTGTGATGAAACAGCAAATAGAAAATGCACTATCTTGAATTTTAATTTAATAAAAGGAATCCTCATTTGTATCAAGTAAAGAAAAATGCTTTTCTCCTGATATGGCAGATACCACTTCCTGAAATCTACAAAAAAGATAGTACTATCTCTTTTTTCTCTTGTCATATATTTTTATTGAATAATTTGCATCACAGTGACATCAAAGAAGAACAGAACTGTGTCACAGGTATTTAAAACTTTAACTATAATGTGCTATAAACACTGCGTCGTAGATCAGAATTATAACTATCCTTCGGCAGCCTTTTTGTGTTATTTTGGTTGGTTTTTCCATCATGTGTTGTATTCTTCACAAAGCCAAATTGGGTGTCAGATCTAATAAGTGCTGATGATTTCAGTTATAATGCATTGCATGGCTTTGCAAATGAGGCTTGTAAGGCTAATAGGTTTGTAATTATCTGAGTCTATATTGTAAGATGCCCCCACCCTTATGGAGGGGCATCACCACTGCAGTGGCAGTGGTGATGCCACTGCAGTGGCACCACTCATCAAGGGAAAAAAGCTGTTGGTAGACTTAGGTTAAACATTTTGAGGAGTGTGCCTGCAAGGGTATGTTCAGCACTATTAATTAGTCAACAAGGTATATTGTCAGGTCCCACAGAGGACGTATGTTTTGGTTATCTCTTTCAGTAAATGGTCTTCAGAGATAATTGGGGGAGTAAAAAAATCAGATAATTCTAGGCTTTGAAAAGAAGGATTGGGGAGAGTTAACATTAACATTTTTGGAAGAATATTAGCTGTGGGGTCGGAACAGGAGGCATCATTCTGAATAAGTTCAGTGCAATGCAGTTGTAGTTGATTAGTTTATTTGGTTAGAAGTTTTTTTTGAGAAAAAGTTAGGTTATCCCCTTGTTATGAAAGTATCTGCAGGGGGGCTTCTTAATTTGTAACTTTTAAGTGCTAGCCTTGGATTTGGGTACCTAGTTGATTTATTTAAGGACAGCTGGATGAGATTCCCAAGTTTTTGGAATCATGACTGAGAAACTGTGGTTGGTGCAGTGAATTCTAGTCCTAGGTGTATTGAAGAAGTGAGCTAAGGCTATAGTGAGAGGAATGCTGAGAGACAACCGATAAAGAAGAAGGGAAATTATTGTAGATTTAAGAGTTTGTAGGTTAGTTTAGGTAGTAGCAGTTTGGCTCATTGGGGGATTAGAAACAATTTTGCTTTAGTTGTTCTCTTTCTGGAATGCAATTGTGATAAATATACATATGTTATTGCCAGTAGCTTGAAAAGATAACTGGTTTTGGGATGTAGATGCAATTAAAGGAAGCCTGTATTCTTGATGATGAAGATGATGTCTTTAGCTATGGCATTCTGTCTCTGGAGAGAAAATGTGGGACCTTTTCTTTGCCCAGAACCTTTGCCCCTTTGAACAGAAAGGTATTGATTCTTGATTTAGTTTTACCTGTATGTTACTGCAAGTTAATGTGTTGATCTAACCAAATGCCCACTACGTGGTTGTTTCTAAAGGATCATGGATAGTAGCACAAATATTCCAGTGGTGTGTGTGTGTCTGTGTGTGTGTGTGTGTGTGTGTGTGTGTGTGTGTTAAAGGTTCATTTGTTGATAACTACATCCTTATCACAGAAGATGATTTGGTTTGTGCAGTAAGAAGTTACTGGCCGTGTTCTAACTTTGCTAAACAATTGAAGTTCCCCCCAAAAAAAACAGTCCCTTCACCCCAGACTAAAAATTATAACTGCATTAGTGGATGGCCTGTGCAGGACATAAATTCATATAAGCGTGATTATTAACCCAGATCACCAGCCCTCAGTACGCCTAGGTTCATAGGTGTGCACTAGGTTAACAGCCCTGGAGCCTATATAAGCCTTGCCCAAGAATATTCCCTGGCATCATGCCACCCAAAGTTAGTTCCCAGTATCCCTGTCAAGCAAGGCCATTGAAGTGATCTCCGGGCTGAACTTCCTATTACCCACCCACTCGTCAAGATCTCTCTTAAAGAGGGCCAGTGAAGTGCTCTACTTGACATGAATGGGTAGTTTGTTCCAGAGTATGGGAAGTCTCTGTGTTAGGAACCTGTCCCTCTAACATGTTCTGTTTATTGTGGTAATGAGATTAAGGTCCCTGGAGCATGTGGCATGGATGGATTGGGATTTCTTTAGGTGTAGCATATCTAGCAGCTCTGAGTCAAACATGACTGAGATTGCATCTAAGTAGGCGATAAGAGACAGAGTACAGTTGGAGTTTTTTGAGTCTGTCCGTATAGAGCATGTGTTTAAGGCCTAAGATCCTCTTAGTCAGGTATTTTTGTGGCCTTTCCAGTTGCTGTAGGTGTCTAGTGAGGTACATACCAAATGGAGTGTTGTATTCTGTAATAGGTCTAATGAGGGACGAGTAGAGAGGGATTATGACCTCTTTCTTCCTGGATGAGAAACTTTTTATAATGAGATGTGCCACACAGAGGGACTTTCTGAGTACAGTAGCAATGTGGTTATCAAAGGAGAGGTTGCTGTCAACCTGTGTCCCCAGATCTCTTATCACACCTTCAATGTTTCGAGGACTACCACCTATGCAGTAGTTCATGGGCACCAAATTTTTCCCAGAGGGAATGACAATGCACTTTTTGGCATTGAGCTTAAGGCCAGGGTTCTGGCACCAGTCACTGGTGTCAGTGAGGCCTTTTTGTAGAATATCTACATCAGTTGGAGAATCAATAATGGCTCCCAGTTTGCAATCATCTGCGAACTTGGTCAGCCAGAGTCCCTTTGTGTTGGCTTGAACTTCAGAGAAGTAGATGCCAAACAGGAGAGGACCTAGGACTAATCCCTGTGGGATACCACTTGTAACTGGTCGGTAGTCAGACTTGGAGTCTGCTAATTTCACAGTATGGGTTACATCAGTGAGCCAGTTGGCAACCCATCTTATTACTTAGGGGTCTATGCCTAGTTTAGTGACTCTATCTATGATTCCTGAGTGAGAGATGGTGTTGAAGGTGTTGGCAAGATCTAGGTAGGCTGTTTGAACTACCTTGCCCTCATCCACAGCTCTGGTGACAGACTCGAAGAAGTCTATCAGGGTGAGCAGGTATGATGTACCTTTTCACAAACCGACACTGTGTGAGGTCCAGAGTTTGGAGATTCCCTATGTCCTTATTTATAAGGTCCATGATGATGCACTCCATAGCCTTACATATCAGACTCATCAGGCAAATGGGGCTGTAATTCCCAGGGTCTGTAGTCGCTCCCCCTTTGTGGAGTGGGATGCCCGTAGCAGTGCACCGTTCGGTAGGAACAAAGCCTGAAATGAGGCTGTGATTGGACAGGGTACTCAGGTGTGGTGCCAGTTCACTTTGTAATTCATGTAGAACACAGCCAGGGATATTATCAGGTCCCATGGAAGCTGTAATCCTGGCTTTGGACAGTGCGGTTTTTACCTGTGTAGTCTTGATAATAGGGACTTGGCATTCCTCAGGTATTGTGATAGGCTCTTTAGGGGGTGAAAAGGGGGTAAAGTTCACACTGAACCTGTCAGCCAATATGCTGGCAATATCAGTTGGTTCTGTTTATGTATTGCCATTGTGCTGTAACTCAGAGCAGATCTGAGTATTGCCATCTAGATTCTTGACATAACTATAGAATGCCTTGTGGTTGTTTTTAGAATCTGCAGCAATTTTGTTTTCATAGCTAGCTTTAGAGTATTTGATGAAGGATCTCAGTTTTTTCCTGAGGCTAACAAAGGAGTTTTTCCAGTCTTGGGACTTCACCCTTTTCTGCTGCAGTTTTTTTTTTCCTTCTGTTGTAAAGTTTGTTTATGGTGGGGACCACCAGATAGGCTTCCTTTTTTTGGAGGACAGCGTCTTGGTTCTGTTTGATATGGCCCATTCCATGCTCTTATGTATGTGCTCATACAGTGCACTGGTGTATGATTCAGCAGTCATGAACCTATTTTCCATTTGCATGGATGTCGTGACGTTAGCCAACTCTGTTTTTAGAAGCCCAAAATTGGCTTTGGAGAAGTTTTTTACAGTGGTTTCCTTTGGGAGGGTGAGGGTGGGATGTGGTTATCCATGGTGATTAGCTTGTGGTCAGATCTGACCAGGGAGCAGTTGATTACTGGTGTAGAGAAATGGTCACCCATGTTAGTAATGACCAAGTCAAGGATGTTTCTATCCCTGGTGGGGGTAAGAATGAGTTAGTCCAGGGCATTGGAATTAACAAATTCCAGAAAACGTTGAGCAAGTGTGTTGGTGCATTAGTAATTTTCCCAGTTAATGTAAGGATACTTAAAGTCTCCCAGTATAAAGGTATTGGGTTGTACCCTAATATTTTCCAGTGTGTTTAGGAATGTGGAGTGGGAGTCTTGGGACATGGTGGGGGATGTATAGCAGACTACAACCTGGATTGTAGTTTTACCCAGTGTTAGTTGTACCTAAAGTATCTCTGATGTGTTATGTTGGACTACTAGTCTGGAGGTGTGCATATTCTCTATGAATATGGAGACACTACCACCCTTGCTGCTTCGGTCCAGGTTTGGGGGCCGAAAGGTGTGGTATGAATTATAGCCTGGTACTGCTGGGGTCCTTGCCAGAGCCTTGAACCAGATCTCGGTCACTGAACAGATGTCGATGTTCTCCATTGTAAGGAATGCTTCGAGTGAGTGCATTTTGAGATTTAGACTTCTAGTGTTAAGTAGCATAACCCTCAGATTTCATTTGCTTGTAGCTGTTATGGGGGTAATTTTGTCTTTAGGACATTGCCTAAGAAAGGCACTATAGGGGTGGCAAGAGCCTTGGCCAGTATCTGGAATCCCTGGGGTGACAGGTGCAGGCTATCTCTGGTGAAGCATCAAGGTCTGTCGATCATGTCATCCCAGGCAGACAGATACTGGATCCCCTTAGAATGACACTAGAAACTTACCCAATTGTTGAAGTCAATCATTTTCTGCTTGTACTGTGGTAACCTTCTGGGTGATGGTAGGATGCTACTCAGAACTAGGGTCATACCTGCCTAGGCTACAAGAACAGGGAGCTCCTCTATGTCTTTTTTCATGTAGTCCAGGGAGGTATATCTCACGTCATTCATGCCAACATTTGCAATGACAGAGTCATACTTGTACCTGTTGTGGAGTGACCTAAGTGCGAGGGTTATGTGGTGGATCCTGGCACCCAACAGGCAGCTGAATGTAACCTTTGACTTATTCAACCTGGTGAGTGGGACATCAGTGTGCCTTACTATTGAGTCACCTATGACTAGTGTATTGGGTAAGTTATTTTGCCTTATGGGCTTTGGGTGAGTGGCACACTGTTTATGTGAGCTATGTGTCTCATGGTTTGTGCTGGGATGTGGTGGCTGATTGCATTTCTGCCTCAGAGGTCTCTGTTGTTTGGGCATAATTTTATTGATAGCCTCCATGAAAGTAGCTGTGTGTTTTGTGTTACTATGTGAGGGTTGTGGTGGTGCATGTCCTGGTAGGCTATATGTTGAATGTGGTGTGGTGCAGGTGTTATCCTTCTCCTCTTGAGTGGCTAATCCAGTCTTGGCTGGAGAGTGCTTGGCTTCCAATTTGGCTATATATGTATATCTCTCACAAGTCATAGTGTTGTGAGGTAAGAGGAGAGGGTTGTCTGTGTACATGAGGCAGTTGCTACACTGCCTCAGGATGCCCAAGTTCATCAGGTTGACAGGAGAAAGCACAGGGAACTGACCTTTAGACATGCCTGGATATGAGCTCACTATATTAAGTACTGAAGCCTTTTACAGGAAATATGTCACTCAGAGTGTCTGAGTCTGTACAGAGCACTGCCAGACACTCGAGGGGAAACCAATACATAGACCCTGAAAATTTAAGGATGAAGTATTTAGGCAGATATTCTGAAGTTAGGAAGAAATCAAGCAGTACTTACTGAAAATAAACAATTAGCTTGTCAAGAATTATGAAAAAGAGGGGAGTCGCATGAATGGCTACTGCCTGGCTACTACTAATGCTGGTCTCAGTACAGCTTCACTCTGTTGGGATACAATACTCCTGTGCATGAACGTTTCACAGGCTTGGTTGCATTTTCTATTGATTTACAAACTGACATTCCTTTGTACCACTATGTCCTTCTCTTGTATGAATTGTAAGAATTACCTAATACAAATTCAAAACCAAATTTCCCCAACTTCTGTGAGTTTCAGCACACATATGTATCTCCTTTATGGATAAAATATCAACTTATTTCTGCTTCTTTAGTCTCAAGACTTTGCTGATTTTTAAAGAATTGTGGGACCTGTTAATATTAATGAAGCAAGGTCATAAACCCTATTCATGATCCTTGAGTTTAATCTATTTTTTATGGTTAGATTCCATTTTCTTTTTAAAATCACAGCTAATAGCTGCTGACATGGTTAGCTTCCCACATTCCTATCTCCAAAACAAATAAAATGTGGAACCACACAATGTACAATGAAAAAATCAATATGGGCAACCTGTGGTAATTATATACATAAATTTGAATGACGTCCATGATGGGGGTAAAGTGCCAACCATCAGAAAGTCACTGAGCATCACGGACTAAAACCAGTCATGGACCAAATGCACCCTACCTTACTCCACCAAAATGGAAGTAGTGCATTTTTCTAAATGACCTTCTAGCCATGGCCTCCAAACAACCATTTAGCATGCCAAACTTTCAACAGTAAGAAATGATAACAAAGATAAACTTAGGCAGTGTTACTATATTTCACCATACTCCTGTTCTCAGCCAAAATCAAGTATCAACCCAGCAGGAACATTAGTTAACAGTCACCACCATATGAAATGAATCCAGCTATCATTTGGAAACATTGCACTAATTGTGAGTGGGCTCTTTCAGCTCATTAGTATAATGGAGCATAACTTTCCTATGATTCATCTCAAGATATAATAACACTATTAGGGAAAAATACACACTTAACAATGTTTTATAGTTATATTCTAAGACTCTGCCCACTAAAAACTTTAGTCCTTATAGGTCAAATTCCCCTTCACTCACAAATTTGAAGTGAAGACACAAAACCTCAAAGACTATTAGGTTGCATGCCAGACAATCATGGATATATCTGTCAGGCTGACTTCTTGCAGGCTACTTCTAATCAATGGCTTCAGCCCTATAAGGAAAAGGGTAGTAAGGGATTAAGGAAAAAAGCTTTTAAGGTAGGAAGAGGATTGGAACGTTGTGGAGATGGAACAGAAAGGGCAGGATAGATATTTATCAAACTGGGTATGTATTTGCCTGAAGCCAGAAGTAAAGTCAATTATTGAAACTCTGCTCTCAAGAGCACTCTGACATGAGCAGAAAATATTCAAATCATGTCAAGACAGTCAGCAAAGACTATCTAAACACTCTGAGTGAAGTAAATGATACAGAACAAAGGATTACATCATCAGTGCTCGTCACCACTGGCTGCAACACTCATTCACACAGGCCTTTCTGCACTATCTCTAGTTACTTCCCTGCAGGCTGTTTGGTGAAAAGAGAGCACAAAATGCCCATAAGTCCTTTGGGACAAACACAATTCCATGTCCTGTGATTCACCTGTCAGCCCTAGACACCACATTTCTTCACAAACAGCATTAGGGTCGGACAGTGATAATCACTCATTAATGGACAAGACTTGCAATGTAAAGGTTCAATATATTCTTGTTTTATGTCACTTACTGGTCTTAATTTCCTTTACTCCAAAATTATTTTTTAGAAATTCATGGTCAAAAAATTGTGACCTGCTGTAGTAGTGTGGGCGACCCATCTGTGTGGCTTTCAAAACTGGTCTCATTTGCTAGTAAGAAAAGAATTTAGCAATCATGTGTGATGGCATTATTTATCCTTGCAGCCCAAAGGGATCATTCTATTTGCAACATTCCAAAATCTCTATTCAGTAAAAGTGAACAGCATTCCTGCAAGTCCTGCAGAAATTAAACGCCATTCATACCTTCTACATTGTTAGGAATCCCCCAAATACAGAGGCCCAAATGCCTTTCTCTGGTCTCTAAATCTTCTATCTTTAGCCAAAGTTGCTGCATTACTTTCAATAATTCTTTTGCATCTCTAAGTTCTTAGCACCACTTCTGTCTGTCCACTCCTTCCATCACACACTAAAATGTTTCCAGGGTACTTTATATGTTGTTTAAAAAGAGAGATCTTTGACTTCTAATAACACTCGCAGAATATTTGCATTGGAAGGCCTTCCATCAAAGCAGTTATTAGGTTCAGTGCTGTTTATCACACCTGCCCAGTCCTCTCACATGCTAAACTTTGAAGTAATAAGTTCAGGTTGGCAAGCTTTCTTTAACAAAATATTGACAGTTTACTGCCAACCACTGATGACTTAGGAACCGTGACTAAGATCCACTTGTGGCACTAGTCTAGAAATTTTTCAGATGATATTTGGTTAAATTGTGAAGTTTGCAAGCTGTTAATATTCCAGATGTTCTGCTAGGATTATAGTGCTCTTTTTTATTGCATTATTAAAATCATGCGAGATTATACAAATATGATTTTCGTTTGGCTTTACAGCAGCAACCATGCTGTTAAGTCCTTCAAGCAGGTTTCATCTGTTACTTAATTACATCAGTATGTGCCATGTGATTTTTACATGTTACTGATTCTACTCTGCAAAGCCACTGGAACATTTCTTGTAGCACTCAGAACCTATATGAATACGATAAACCATTGGCAAACAGCATAGCTCAGTAAACAAATCCTTCCATTGTTTATATGGGCAGATTGTGATGCAAACTACCAACTGTTTATCCACAGTGCGAATTCTTTTGACCATGCCAAGCCTCTGACAACACAAATGACACCAGATTAGTAGAACATTTGCTACACCATCAATATAGCAATGATTGTTCTCACTGAATGACATAATTGCTACCTGTACAATCCAATAAGTTGCACATGGGCTTTCTCTCTAGTAACTTCAACCTGCATAAAATCTTAGAATGCATAAATGTAACTGTTTTTGTATAAATGTAAACAGAAATGTAACTACTCTGTGTTTAACTGGCACTTAGTATAGTGCAGTGTAAGCAAATGGAGCTTTTCTCCCCGGGCCTCCGCTGAAAATGGGTGTTACCCAGTTGGACTTTCCTGGTAAACAAAGACAAATGAAGAAATAAATTTTGATGTACAAAGCATTGTTCATATATTTTTTACCCTGACACACTTGTGATGTTCATAAATATGGTTGTGGAGTTTCCTAGTTGTTTTTCTCTGAAATCACAATGCACATGTGAAGAAGAAGAAAAAAAAAACACATGAATTGCATAGGCCCTACCAGTGACAGTACTAAAACAATTTTATTTATTTGCAATAAATATGAAAAATGGCAACTTAAACATTTAAAAGTTTTTCCTCCTGTTTATATCAAACCCACTCAACTCTCTGTTAAACAAATCTTTTAAATTTTCTTCTTTTTGATAAACATGATTTCTGTCCCTTCTTTGCTCAAAATAGTTGTATCTACAGAGAAAATTATCTAATTGCTGGATCTAGCTTGTTTAATGGCATAATCCAAGGCCATGATGATCATTTCCCACCTGCTATCATCCTCTTCAATCCACTATTATTTCATCATTGAACACAGAATTATCAGAACTTCATTTGCCCTTCTACAAGGAGGATGGCAAATCACAAACCATTTCACTGAAACTTTAATTTCTGCCAGAATTTTTATTTATTTATTAGCTTTTGATTACTAGGAAAATCTGACTGAGCAAAACTACTTTTCTGTAGAGGCTAAGAGAAAAAGCTCCATATTACATACCTTTTCACATGCAATTTGCATGAGTTAACAATAAAATATATTACATAGCACCAATCTATATATTGTTTAATAGATGATCACTCTCTTAAGGGCATTATATGGCATTTGCATGCTAAAGTTACACAAACTGAAGGCTGAATGTTATTTAGTAAAATTCCTACACTTTTTCACCTGCTTATATGTCTCAAGAGAACAGCTGGATGGATAAAACTGCTCTCTTTGTACTAAAAACTAACTCGTTTGTTATTGGACTTTTTTAAACCAATTGAGATAGAATTTAGTGAAGCTGTTAATGCTAGAAACTGTGAATAAACTGATATGTTTGATGATGAATTCTTGTTTAAGATGGATGGTGTGATGGATAATATTAGCTCTTATGAATAGCGACTTAAAATACAAAAGCAAAAGAAGTTAAATAGAGACACTGTTGATTTGAAACAAGGGAATGTTTTTACTTGGCCGAGAAATAGCATGTTGAGTAATAACTCGGCCAATACTATAACTTCTGAGAGCAGTGAAACTAATGTTGAGACTGTTTGTGCTGTTAATATTGCTGCAACTATAGATATACCATCCACCTCTAATTCGACCACTGAAAGCCCTTTAGCTACTCCTGGCCTTCCCAAACCACCAGATGTCAGGAGAAAAATAATGAACCAGAAAACAGCTCCCCATACTCTGCCTTTACCATTACCAATCAAATGGAAGGATCCTATACACCAATCTTGCTCACACAGCAAAGGGAGGAAGAGGCACTGGCAAGAAGAAGATCAATGAATGATAAAGAGAATGTTACAAGAGAAAACCAATCGTTAATATATAATATTTCAAAGAAAACTTTAACAGCTGCTCAGATGTTGCTTTTAAGTCATGGTTTAAGTTTTATTCCAGCACAAGGTTCTCAGTTTACAGAGACAGTCATTGACATTCAAAAGTTTGCATGTAATGTAATGTTAAAAATGTTATATTCTAATACTGATGAAATGGCTTATAGTTTTAAGAAACCTAGCATTTTTCAGCCAAATTTGCATCCATTATTGGATACATTTTGTAAAAACTGTGAACATGATTTGCTGCAAGCTACCAATAGTGGTATGCTTAAAATAAAGTTTTGCAACTTGAGCACTTTAGAGAAAGAAGCATTAGTGTCTCTGCAACAAGATGGTGACATTATGGTAAAAAATGTTGCTAAAGGTGATGCTATTATTATACTGGACTATGATTATTATTTTAATACTATTTTTCTACTTTGCTTGATGAGAATGTACTGTATATGCTCTCACTGACTTTGATGTGATAGATACCATGAAAGCTGAAGTTGATGCTGCCTTATTTGATTGTTATAATAGTCACATTATTACTAGTGAATTACATATTTATCTGTTGAGTTTCCTTTGATTCTAGTTTTCCATAGGCTCCCAAAAATACATAAGAATGCACTGCAACCCCCATTTAGATTTATAGTTTCTGGAAGTGGCTGGCTCACTGAGCTCTTTTCTGGAGAATTTGAGACCTTTATTAGATAGGCAGGAACAGGTTTTGAAAGATAGTAAACAGTTTCTTGAAGATTTGTGCAAGTATAGTATAAATGGGAAGTTGGAAGATGGCTACCTGCTAGTAACCATGGATGTCATATCATTATTTACTGCCATTCCCCACCCTTTGGGAATTTCCATGGTACATGATTTCCTAGTTAAAAATAGTGAATATACTTTAAGTAAAATTGATCTCATTTGTATGTTCTTGGAAACTGTGTTAGAAAAGAATGTCTTTCTTTTTGAAGGACAGCTGTTCTTACAGAAGGTTGGCGTAGCTATGGGCACACCTTGTACCAATAGCTACACCAACATAGTTATGGCTGAATAGGAGAGGAATTCCCTGTTAAACTTAGATGAATATTCTCCTTTGGTCAGCTTCTGCAGAAGATTTGTAGACAACTTGTTTTTTTGTGTGGGGGGGGGCACTGAAAGACAGTTTATGTCATTTATTGGCCATCTAGAGTCTACTACATCCTTTCTTAAATTTACATATAAGTTTTCTACCAGTGAAATACACTTCCTTGATGTACTAGTTAGTATTGATACAACTAAGGAATTCAAGACTAAATTATATAGGAAACCTTGTTGAAGAAATGCTATCCTACATAGGGATAGCATGCATCCTGGTCATATATTTTGGATGTTATTAAAGGTCAAACAATGAGAATGTTTCAATTAAAGAATTGTAATGATATTTTTCAGACAAGATATCCAGATGCTTAAAAAAGAATTTCATGATAGGGGGTATAAGGCACGTGAAGTTGAAAGGAATATTTGTATCGGAGCTATCCACAGGGGAAAATAAGGCAAAACCATATTTTTCAAATCAGGTTTTTGAGGCCAAGGGCAGGATTCACGATGGCTTGCACAGAGTCTAAGAGTCGTGTAAGACTCCATGCAGCCATCGCGATCCAGGAACAGCCCGAAATCCTGTGTAAGAGACCAGCTAAAATGACTCTTACACGGGCAGGGCATGGATATGCTAATCACCTCACTTGCAGCACATTTAAGAGTCGTGTTAGGTGCAGAAATGTACTCAGTTGACAACTGAGTACGTTACTGCAAATAACACAATGGAGCCATGACAGCTCCAAATAAAGTGTGCAAATGTTGCAGTCAGCATGCCAATGGCCACATATGTGGCCATTGGCACGGTAACCCGATGCAAACATGAAATAAAATTTTTTTTTTCTGCGATCGGCGATGTTTAAATGCAGCGCAGCCACGCGCAAATGGGCTGTGCTAAATAAGACATAAAAATAAGGTTTGAAACCCACAAATGTGGGTTTTATGTAATGCATGGATTTGCAATGCAGGGACTAGCAGACCAAAAACAACATGGCCACCGTCTAGTGGTTGCTAAGGGGGGAAGCTGAGTGTAAGACATGTAACTAAGCATTAGTAGGCAATCCTATGTAAATGAGTGGTAGGATAGTGAATCACACCGTCACATAGCAAATGAGCACATTCCATGTAGTGTAAGAGTTAGATAAGGGGGAGTAACAGAGTAGGAGATAGGTGACATCACAGGGGGGAATGTCAGGAAGAAATCAAGCTCATTGGAGTAAAGTGGTATGTGAAAGATGTCAATCACACAGCATAAAAAGAGGAGTGTCAACAGATAAGCATGGGAAAGTCAAGAAATGGAAGGTGTACACAGTGGCCAACACCAAAGTTTCTTGCTGTGCGTGCATGCGCACGTGTGTGCGCTGGGAGCCGCGAGTAAGACAGAGTGCGCACGTGTAAGGCAGAGTAAGCATGTAGTAGCCTGTTTAAAGATCTGTAAACCTGTTTGTGCTGGTGTGTGCACGTTTTAACCTGAATAAGCAGATTCTAGTCCGTGTAAGCATGTGTGTGCGCATGGTAGCCACTGTGAGTGTGTTTTCGCTGGTATGCGCACAGCTCCCCCCTGAGGAAACAGAGAGGAAAAAGGAAGCAGAAGAAATAGTAGGAAACTAGCAGGGAATACTGGTAGAGCTAGCAGGTGAAAACAATTAGAAGCAGGCAATTACACAGGCAGAATACTAGCCCAGCCCAGCACTTAAAACACTGCAAACAGCATTGCAGTATGTTTCTCTCAAGAGACACTGCAAGACAGGAGTAAGCTAGTAGAAGTGAAAACTGAAAAAGCTGCACTCAGACCAAACATGCTAGGGGCTGCCATAGCTGTTATAAGGAGACATAGGAGACTTGCTGAGGGTGGTGACAATGCAAATGCTGCCAGACAACCCACAGTGAGGAGACGGAGAAGAGTGTACAGGCCCAGGGTCACCTACCAGGGGTTACATGAGCTGGAGATAGTGGAGCGCTATAGAGTGGACAGAGACCTCCTGCAGCAAATTGTTGAGCTGTGCAGGCCACGCCTCACACACAGAACCAACAGAGGGGAACCCATCCCAGTGGAAATCAAGGTATGCGTTGGCCTAAGAATACTAGCAACAGGTACTTTCCAGAGACCAACTGGTGATATGATGGGGATATCACAGGCATCAGCCTCCAGGGTACTGCACCAGTTCCTGGATGCCATGTCAGCACATGTCGGTGAGCATGTATATTTCCCCAATGCCCGTGAGGTATTGGCCAGCAATATGCATCTCTTCCAGCAAATAGCGAAATACCCTGAGGTAGTGGGTGCAATAGACTGCACGCACATACGCATCAAAGCACCAGCCGGTGAGCGGGGTAGGGCCTACATTAACCGCAAGGGCTTCCCCTCCATCAACTGCCAGGTTGTGTGTGATGCCCAGGGCATAATAATGAATGTGTGTGCTGGCTGCCCTGGGAGCTACCATGATTCCCATATCTGGCATTTGACGCAGCTGTACCAGACATTTGCCAATGGGGACATCCCACATGGTCACCTAGTGGGGGATGCAGGATATGCACTGGAGCTGTGGCTGATGACACCCATCAGAAACGCACACACACCTGAACAGGAACGCCATAATGAGGCACACGCACAAACACATAATGTAATAGAGCGTGTGTTTGGGCTGCTCAAGTCACGGTTCCGGTGCCTGGACACATCTGGTGGAGCCTTGTAGTACTCACCAACTACATCTACCCAAATTGTCATGGTATGTGCTATGCTACATAATATGATTCTGCGAAAACAGCTGCAGCAGGACCAGCATAGGGCCGAGACATACAGCCCCCCACCACTGCCAAGGTCATCACAGGCAGAGCGTGACTGGGAGGAGGAACAACCTGAGCCTGCCCCAGTAGGCAGAAGGAGGCGTGCCCAGTATGCCCTGGCCTTGGCAAAGAGGTAACGCATAGCACATACTCTGGCTCAGTAGGAACCCTGGGAATGATACCCCTCCCCTCTCTGACTCACTCATATAGTAACAGGGACGCCTAACATGACACAACCTGCTCTCAAATATGTACAGGGAGTGTAGTATGTGCATCCGACAGAGGTAGCCCTGCAGCACTACCTGAGGCATGATTGCCATGTGATAAGCAATGTAACACCATGTAGTATATGCAAACATGAAGACCCTGCCTAACATCTCACCCTCACCAAGCATGATGCCACACTATGAAGACAACAAGATCAAGTACAATAATTGGCTGAGGTATTTATGTTAGCAAGGGGGAGTACATGGCTGACAGCCTGGGCTGACATGCCGAGCAAGACATGATGCCCCACCTGCTAGGGATGGCACACACCCAGCACACCTGGCTGTGTGGATACTGGCAAAGGCTGTTGTCACCCCCAATGTACCTTGAATAGGTAAGGCCGGAAACACAAACCCACCACCATAGGTAGCACAAGGGATAATAACCTGGATGTAATGCTACGCAACGCCAGAAGTCTAACCTGCAAGGTGCATGCAGACCAAACCCACCACAGCATGGAGAATGGTAATATGTGTTCTGCAACAGAAACCTGGGTCAAGGCCCAGAAGAGCGCCCTAATACTACCAAGTTATGCCTCATAACATGCTCTAAAGCTCCAAAACATGGAACACACAACAATAGGAGTGTGGCTATCAGTAATTATCAAGGATAACCACACCCCCAGGTTGGTACCACAGCAAGAAGCAGCATGGACAATCCACAGGCAAGTAACACTGGCTCAAACTGTGTACCTGTTTGAAGCCTACTACAGACCACACTCACAAACCCAGGTACCCCAGCCAGCCTTCCTGAAGACACTGCAGAGTATGAATGTCTCAAAAAATACCAAACAAGGCACACACAAAGTATGACATAGGTGGCAATCCATTATGTATGGAAGAAGTAATCAGGGACCTAGGGACACACGTGGACGGTAACCTGTCATGTGACACTCACATTGCCAAGGTGGCCAGGAAGACCTGCTATAATGCCCACCTTAATATGAAAGGATGCACATGGAGAGCAAGAGAGGTCACTGTGCCCCCATACTCTTCCCTTATCAGGCCCATACATGACAACAATGCCCCAGTTATGATGTACCTTACTTTACACCTGCAGCAATTAGAAATACCCCAAATGTACCTCACCAACAGGATAAAGGGTCCAAACATTGGACATCTGCAGCCTGGCTGAAGAAACCACAGCCCAATTCAGAAGCATACTGCCCAGTCAGAGGTGATGTATGCCTGATGTACAAGGCCATGTCCAATCCAGAATGAATGGACATGCTCCACTGCAGAAACCCCAAATCCAGCAGAGACACCACAGTGAGATATCTGAACCTCCACACATAGATAAATAGGATGTGCTGGAGGGACAGATCCATAACCCAGAGGCTCTTGACACTCTGGAACAGAATCCCAGTCCATGATAGGCTGAGCTCCACACTCAAACTCAACAAGAGAAATCTGGTGAAGTGCATGGGAGATAGTAGGTGTACACTGGGGGCCATCCCTGTGTCACATCTAGTAAAGTAAACCCTACATGGGCATAATATGCACATTGCAAGGGGTGTCAAAATCCACACACAGTCTGTCCATGCTCAAACAAGGCAAGGGCAGGTAGCCTAGTATGAACCTATGAACCTATGATGATACAAATTGTGCAGGACACAAAGGATTATCACACAGCTGTCCTACCTGATGGTGGGAACCATGGTGATAATCCACAGATATGCTCTGCAGCACTCTAATATCATAAACAATACACCAAACCCACACACATTGCCAACATCCTACCAAACAGATTCCTTGCAAACTCCCCACCAGCACCTAACTGCCAAATATCTATCCCAGGAGAGTGCTGGTCCCCTAACATTGCAGATGCTGAGGTAACAGCCAGCATCCACAAAGCACAGCACACAGCATCAATGGTACCAGTTGGTGTCCTGGATTGTGTCCAACAAGTACTGTAAGAAGAATGGAACAGCAAATAGCAGTACTGCGCACTATCAGTCCTACCACAGGATATGTACCCAAAGAGCAGTGTACAGCAACATTGGTCCCTCACCACAAAGGGGGTGCCTGAATGGATACTGCAAACTATCACCCCTCAACCCCAACTATCTAGGTTGGCAAAGTAATGGAGCGGATGATCATGGATCCCATGAATAACGAGATTGGGTACCTACAGACATTGGACCCTACCCTGCGTGGCTGTCATAGGGCAGATCCTGCCCCTTACACATGTCTGACTCATGTGAAATGTGCACCAAGGCCATTGATGTGGGGAATGTAGATCACACAGCCTATCTGGACCTTGCTAAACCCTGCCATACAATACCCTAGTTGGCGGTACAGATAAGCTCACCAGCCCAACTATAAACCCCTATACAAGTAGATGGGTTGCAAACCAGCTCAAGGACAGAACTGACCTGGTCAGACATGCTGCAGCCATGGCAGACTGCAAACCAGGTACAACTGGCATCACACAAGGCATGGTCCTGGGACCTCTCTTGTATGCTATATATGTCACATAGCTACAGGCCAACATGGAAGGACTCTGTCTGAACAGGTTCGCAGAGGACTACAAACTGCCCACCATATCGGACCCTCCAGCTGACACAAGCAACCTACAAAAGGCACACATAGAAACAGACAAGTGGTGCCACAGCCATGTCAACAAGCTAAATGCAGAATAGTGTATAGTCAACCCCTGTGGAAACACAGTACATGGCCAGAAATTACTACATAGGTATTAACCCAGTAAGTACATCAGGAGCAATAAGAGACCTGGGGACACAAGGTGATAGTTATCCTGCATGTGACAACCATGTGTCTGTAGTGGTTACAGAAACATACCATATACCCACCTAATCATGAAGGTAATCACAGCTTGGTTAGGGTAGGTCAATGTGCCTCTCCAGTCATCCATCAGCAGCCTCACAATTGTGTACAATGGCCCTTCAGGGATGTACCGTAGCAGACACCTGCAGCAACTGGAAGGACCCCACAAATACCCCACCAGGAGGATCGCAGAGCTGTAACAGATGCCATGTGTCGCCTGATTAAAGAAACTGCAGCTCCACACAGTGCCATACCGCCTGGCTGGAGGTGAACTGTGCCTGATGTATAGAGCCATGACCAACCTGGAATCAATGGACATTTGGCACCATGTAAACTCTGAATGCTGGTGACCTATGCAGCTGACAGGCCTGAACCCCAGCACAGACATAAACAGGGCATGCTGTACCGATTGGTCCATAACCCAGAAGCTCACTCCACTCATGACTAAACTCCCACTACAGGTTATCCAGGGAGCCCCTCATTAACTGTCATCCAGAGGAATCATGATGACTGGATGGGAGATGGTAGGTGTACCCTGGATATCACCTGTATGTCAAGGGTAGACAGAGGCACAGCACACTAACCATGACATATGTCATGGCAAACACCAGTAAATGCGTGTTGAAGGACAAACACTCTCTGACTAGCATTACAAATGGACTAGGGCACATGACCATTGGTTGTCACTGTCCACACAAGTTGTGGAATACATTAACAATGTCGGACAATCAAGTACTATGCTGTCCATATCTGAACAAAATGCAACATGGTCATATCTGCACAACTGGCCCTCAACCAGTCTGGTGTGCTCACTATAAATATTACAAGCAGTGATAGGACTGAAACCGATTATACTGTCCACCACAGTGAAAGTACTGCACCGGTACACTATACGACAATACAACTGTTTGGTCAGCAGGAAAGGATGTTGACAACTGTATGCAAACTATCCCATGGCGACCCTGCAGGCACAGCATAATGCATGTGAGGTTCAGACACAAAGCAGTTGGGCAGTAAGAACACAACCTGATGTTCAACACTCAACTGTACATGTGAAATATAGATGGCGTCCACACACAAACACAAATGTGGAGGTCCACAGATCCCAACAAATGGAAAGGTCACACTGGGCATGCTCGCACACTTAGGCCATGTCACAGTTCAGCAGTTGCACACACATATCTGGCATTTGTATGTGTTAACACAGGAACCTCCCACAATACAGACATTTGCCCAGTGCACACAGTGAAGTTACAACAGAGACATAAGTAAAGTACTGGATCCCACTCATATGCAAACATCTTCCACAGTACACAAGTTGTTTATAGAGATAGGGAAGGCTATGGCAATAAAGACCCACAAACAGTATATGAGCAACAGATACTTGCATCTGACAGGTAAACATATGACCATAGAGTGCAATACTAGACTGTTGTCCCTAGGGAATACAGAAGGATATCCACAGTGTATTTGGTGTCTGCCTCCACAGTACAATAGGCCACTGTGCCTGTGCAAAGTTAATGCATAGATATGCTCTCCCCTGTACTGATGGATAGTAACAGATGTACATACCTCTTCATCCATAATGATGTCAGCACACTATACATACGTCAGGAGCAAAAATTATACCCAGTAATGTGAATAGCGCGCTCTGCTACTGCGTCTCTCACAAGTGTCATAACATAAATAGGTAGGGGTTGAATCCTGCAAGTGACTGTGTGTGGGGGAGTAGTGTGTGTAAGAAAAATGCCTCTTTTGGCAACTATTACTACACAACACATGCTGCATATTCCACTGTCTAAACACTGATGATGTCAGCACCCTATAAGTAAAGCAAGAGAAAGCAATCCTCCCAGTAATGCAAATAGCGCGCTCCGCTACTGCGTTTCTCACAAATATCATAACATAGTTAGGTAGGGGTTTGAATCTTGCAAGTGCACAGTATGTGTGTGGAGGAGTAATATGTGTAAGAAAAATGTTCCTTTTGGCAACTATTACTACACAACACATGCTGCATATTCCACTGTCTAAACACTGATGATGTCAGCAGCCTATAAGTACAGCAAGAGAAAGCAATCCTTCCAGTAATGCAAATACTGCGCTCCGCTACTGCGTCTCTCACAAGTGTCATAACATAGTTAGGAAGGGGTTTGAATCCTGCAAGTGCACAGTATGTGTGTGGGGGAGTAGTGTGTGAAATTCCATGTGTAAGAAAAATGTCCCTTTTGGCAACTATAACTACACTACACATGCTGCATATTCCACTGTCTAAACACTGATGATGTCAGCACCCCATAAGTACAGCAGGAGAAAGCAACCTCCCAGTAATGCAAATAGCACTCCCTGCTACTGCGTCTCTTGCAAGTGTCATAGCATAATTAGGTAGGGATTTGAATCCTGCAAGTGCACAGTGTGTGGGGGAGTAGTGTGTACAATTCCATGTGTAAGAGAAATGTCCCTTTTGGCAACTATTACTACACAACACATGCTGCATATTCCACTGTCTAAACACTGATGATGTCAGCACCCTATAAGTACAGCAGGAGAAAGCAATCCTCCCAGTAATGCAAATAGCGTGCTCTGCTACTATGTTTTCCACAATTCTCATAACATTGTTAGGTAGAGGTTTGAATCCTGCAAATGTACAGTGTGTGTGTGAATATGTGTGGGGTAGTAGTGTGTGAAATTCCATGTGTAAGAAAAATGTCCCTTTTGGCAATTATTACTACACAACACATGCTGCATATTCCACTGTCTAAACACTGATGATGGCAGCAAACTATAAGTACAGCAGGAGAAAGTAAACCTCCCAGTAATGCAAATAGCACGCTCTGCTACTGCATCTCTTACAAATGTCATAACATAGTTAGGTAGGGGTTTGAATCCTGTAAGTGAATGTGTGTGGGAGAGTAGTGTGTTCAATTCCATGTGTAAGAAAAATGTCCCTTTTGGCAACTATTACTACACAACACAAGCTGCATATTCCACTGTCTAAACATTGATGATGTCAGCACCCTATAAGTACAGCAGGAGAAAGCAGTCCTGCCAGTAATGCAAATACTACGCTCTGCTACTGCATCCCTCACAGGTGTCATAACATAGTTAGGTAGGGGGTTGAATCCTGCAAGTGCACAGTATGTGTGTGGGGGAGTGGTGTGTACAATTCCCTGTGTAAATAAACTGTCCCTTTTGGCAACTATTACTACACAACACATGCTGCATATTCCACTGTCTAAACACTGATGATGTCAGCACCCTATAAGTTCAGCAGGAAAAAGGAATCTTCCCAGTAATGCAAATAGCGCGCTCTGCTACTGCGTCTCACAAAAGTGTCATAACATAGTTAGGTAGGCGTTTGAATCCTGCAAGTGCACAGTGAATGTGTGTGGGGGAGTAGTGTGTGCAACTCCATGTGTAAGAAAAAATTCCCATTTGGCAACTATTACTGCACAACACATGCTGCATATTCCACTGTCTAAACACTGATGATGTCAGCACCCTATAAGTACAGCAGGAGAAAGCACTTCTCCCATTAAAGCAAATAGCATGCTCTGCTACTGTGTCTCTCACAAGAGTCATAACATAGTTAAGTAAGGGTTTGAATCCTGCAAGTGCACAGTGTGTGGAGGAGTAGTGTGTACAATTCCATGTATAAAAGGAATGTTCCTTTTGGCAACTATTACTACACAACACATGCTGCATATTCCACTGTCTAAACACTGATGATGTCAGCACCCTATAAGTACAGCAGGAGAAAGCAATCCTCCCAGTAATGCAAATAGCGCTTCCTGCTACTGCATCTCTCGCAAATGTCCCTTTTGGCAAATATTACTACACAACACATGCTGCATATTCCACTGTCTAAACACTGATGATTAATGTCCCTTTTGGCAAATATTACTACACAACACATGCTTCATATTCCACTGTCTAAACACTGATGATTAATGTCCCTTTTGGCAAATATTACTACACAACACATGCTGCATATTCCACTGTCTAAACACTGATGATGTCAGCACCCTATAAGTACAGCAGGAGAAAGCAATCCTCCCAGTAATGCAAATAGCGCTTCCTGCTACTGCATCTCTCGCAAATGTCCCTTTTGGCAAATATTACTACACAACACATGCTGCATATTCCACTGTCTAAACACTGATGATGTCAGCACCCTATAAGTACAGCAGGAGAAAGCAATCCTCCCAGTAATGCAAATAGCGCTTCCTGCTACTGCATCTCTCGCAAATGTCCCTTTTGGCAAATATTACTACACAACACATGCTGCATATTCCACTGTCTAAACACTGATGATTAATGTCAGCACCCTATAAGTACAGCAGGAGAAAGCAATCCTCCCAGTAATGCAAATAGCGCTTCCTGCTACTGCATCTCCATAAATGTCCCTTTGGCAAATATTACTACACAACACATGCTGCATATTCCACTGTCTAAACACTGATGATGTCAGCACCCTATAAGTACAGCAGGAGAAAGCAATCCTCCCAGTAATGCAAATAGCGCTTCCTGCTACTGCATCTCTCGCAAATGTCCCTTTTGGCAAATATTACTACACAACACATGCTGCATATTCCACTGTCTAAACACTGATGATGTCAGCACCCTATAAGTACAGCAGGAGAAAGCAATCCTCCCAGTAATGCAAATAGCTTCCTGCTACTGCATCTCGCAAATGTCCCTTTTGGCAAATATTACTACACAACACATGCTGCATATTCCACTGTCTAAACACTGATGATGTCAGCACCCTATAAGTACAGCAGGAGAAAGCAATCCTCCCAGTAATGCAAATAGCTTCCTGCTACTGCATCTCTCGCAAATGTCCCTTTTGGCAAATATTACTACACAACACATGCTGCATATTCCACTGTCTAAACACTGATGATGTCAGCACCCTATAAGTACAGCAGGAGAAAGCAATCCTCCCAGTAATGCAAATAGCGCTTCCTGCTACTGCATCTCTCGCAAATGTCCCTTTTGGCAAATATTACTACACAACACATGCTGCATATTCCACTGTCTAAACACTGATGATGTCAGCACCCTATAAGTACAGCAGGAGAAAGCAATCCTCCCAGTAATGCAAATAGCGCTTCCTGCTACTGCATCTCTCGCAAATGTCCCTTTTGGCAAATATTACTACACAACACATGCTGCATATTCCACTGTCTAAACACTGATGATGTCAGCACCCTATAAGTACAGCAGGAGAAAGCAATCCTCCCAGTAATGCAAATAGCGCTTCCTGCTACTGCATCTCTCGCAAATGTCCCTTTTGGCAAATATTACTACACAACACATGCTGCATATTCCACTGTCTAAACACTGATGATGTCAGCACCCTATAAGTACAGCAGGAGAAAGCAATCCTCCCAGTAATGCAAATAGCTTCCTGCTACTGCATCTCGCAAATGTCCCTTTTGGCAAATATTACTACACAACACATGCTGCATATTCCACTGTCTAAACACTGATGATGTCAGCACCCTATAAGTACAGCAGGAGAAAGCAATCCTCCCAGTAATGCAAATAGCGCTTCCTGCTACTGCATCTCTCGCAAATGTCCCTTTTGGCAAATATTACTACACAACACATGCTGCATATTCCACTGTCTAAACACTGATGATGTCAGCACCCTATAAGTACAGCAGGAGAAAGCAATCCTCCCAGTAATGCAAATAGCTCCTGCTACTGCATCTCTCGCAAATGTCCCTTTTGGCAAATATTACTACACAACACATGCTGCATATTCCACTGTCTAAACACTGATGATGTCAGCACCCTATAAGTACAGCAGGAGAAAGCAATCCTCCCAGTAATGCAAATAGCGCTTCCTGCTACTGCATCTCTCGCAAATGTCCCTTTTGGCAAATATTACTACACAACACATGCTGCATATTCCACTGTCTAAACACTGATGATGTCAGCACCCTATAAGTACAGCAGGAGAAAGCAATCCTCCCAGTAATGCAAATAGCGCTTCCTGCTACTGCATCTCTCGCAAATGTCCCTTTTGGCAAATATTACTACACAACACATGCTGCATATTCCACTGTCTAAACACTGATGATGTCAGCACCCTATAAGTACAGCAGGAGAAAGCAATCCTCCCAGTAATGCAAATAGCGCTTCCTGCTACTGCATCTCTCGCAAATGTCCCTTTGGCAAATATTACTACACAACACATGCTGCATATTCCACTGTCTAAACACTGATGATGTCAGCACCCTATAAGTACAGCAGGAGAAAGCAATCCTCCCAGTAATGCAAATAGCGCTTCCTGCTACTGCATCTCTCGCAAATGTCCCTTTGGCAAATATTACTACACAACACATGCTGCATATTCCACTGTCTAAACACTGATGATGTCAGCACCCTATAAGTACAGCAGGAGAAAGCAATCCTCCCAGTAATGCAAATAGCGCTTCCTGCTACTGCATCTCTCGAAATGTCCTTTTGGCAAATATTACTACACAACACATGCTGCATATTCCACTGTCTAAACACTGATGATGTCAGCACCCTATAAGTACAGCAGGAGAAAGCAATCCTCCCAGTAATGCAAATAGCGCTTCCTGCTACTGCATCTCTCGCAAATGTCCCTTTGGCAAATATTACTACACAACACATGCTGCATATTCCACTGTCTAAACACTGATGATGTCAGCACCCTATAAGTACAGCAGGAGAAAGCAATCCTCCCAGTAATGCAAATAGCTTCCTGCTACTGCATCTCATAAATGTCCCTTTTGGCAAATATTACTACACAACACATGCTGCATATTCCACTGTCTAAACACTGATGATGTCAGCACCCTATAAGTACAGCAGGAGAAAGCAATCCTCCCAGTAATGCAAATAGCGCTTCCTGCTACTGCATCTCTCGCAAATGTCCCTTTTGGCAAATATTACTACACAACACATGCTGCATATTCCACTGTCTAAACACTGATGATGTCAGCACCCTATAAGTACAGCAGGAGAAAGCAATCCTCCCAGTAATGCAAATAGCGCTGCTACTGCATCTCTCGCAAATGTCCCTTTTGGCAAATATTACTACACAACACATGCTGCATATTCCACTGTCTAAACACTGATGATGTCAGCACCCTATAAGTACAGCAGGAGAAAGCAATCCTCCCAGTAATGCAAATAGCGCTTCCTGCTACTGCATCTCTCGCAAATGTCCCTTTTGGCAAATATTACTACACAACACATGCTGCATATTCCACTGTCTAAACACTGATGATGTCAGCACCCTATAAGTACAGCAGGAGAAAGCAATCCTCCCAGTAATGCAAATAGCGCTTCCTGCTACTGCATCTCTCATAAATGTCCTTTTGGCAAATATTACTACACAACACATGCTGCATATTCCACTGTCTAAACACTGATGATGTCAGCACCCTATAAGTACAGCAGGAGAAAGCAATCCTCCCAGTAATGCAAATAGCGCTTCCTGCTACTGCATCTCTCGCAAATGTCCCTTTTGGCAAATATTACTACACAACACATGCTGCATATTCCACTGTCTAAACACTGATGATGTCAGCACCCTATAAGTACAGCAGGAGAAAGCAATCCTCCCAGTAATGCAAATAGCGCTTCCTGCTACTGCATCTCTCGAAATGTCCTTTTGGCAAATATTACTACACAACACATGCTGCATATTCCACTGTCTAAACACTGATGATGTCAGCACCCTATAAGTACAGCAGGAGAAAGCAATCCTCCCAGTAATGCAAATAGCGCTTCCTGCTACTGCATCTCTCGCAAATGTCCTTTTGGCAAATATTACTACACAACACATGCTGCATATTCCACTGTCTAAACACTGATGATGTCAGCACCCTATAAGTACAGCAGGAGAAAGCAATCCTCCCAGTAATGCAAATAGCTTCCTGCTACTGCATCTCTCGCAAATGTCCCTTTTGGCAAATATTACTACACAACACATGCTGCATATTCCACTGTCTAAACACTGATGATGTCAGCACCCTATAAGTACAGCAGGAGAAAGCAATCCTCCCAGTAATGCAAATAGCGCCTGCTACTGCATCTCTCGCAAATGTCCTTTTGGCAAATATTACTACACAACACATGCTGCATATTCCACTGTCTAAACACTGATGATGTCAGCACCCTATAAGTACAGCAGGAGAAAGCAATCCTCCCAGTAATGCAAATAGCGCTTCCTGCTACTGCATCTCTCGCAAATGTCCCTTTGGCAAATATTACTACACAACACATGCTGCATATTCCACTGTCTAAACACTGATGATGTCAGCACCCTATAAGTACAGCAGGAGAAAGCAATCCTCCCAGTAATGCAAATAGCGCTTCCTGCTACTGCATCTCTCGCAAATGTCCCTTTTGGCAAATATTACTACACAACACATGCTGCATATTCCACTGTCTAAACACTGATGATGTCAGCACCCTATAAGTACAGCAGGAGAAAGCAATCCTCCCAGTAATGCAAATAGCTTGCTACTGCATCTCTCGCAAATGTCCCTTTTGGCAAATATTACTACACAACACATGCTGCATATTCCACTGTCTAAACACTGATGATGTCAGCACCCTATAAGTACAGCAGGAGAAAGCAATCCTCCCAGTAATGCAAATAGTGCTTCCTGCTACTGCATCTCTCGCAAGTGTCATGGCATAATTAGGCAGGGGTTTGAATCCTGCAAGTGCACAGTGTGTGTGTGGGGTAGTAGTGTGTGCAATTCCATGTGTAAGAGAAATGTCCCTTTTGGCAACTATTACTACACAACACATGCTGCATATTCCACTGTCTAAACACTGATGATGTAAGCACCCTATAAGTACAGCAGGAGAAAGCAATCCTCCCAGTAATGCAAATAGCGCACTCTGCTACTGTATCTCTCACAAGTGTCATAACATAGTTAAGTAGGGTTTGAATCCTGCAAATGCACAGTATGTATGTGAATGTGTGTGGGGGAGTAGTGTATGCAATTCCATGTGTAAGAAAAATGTCTCTTTTGGCAACTATTACTACACAACACATGCTGCATTTTCCACTGTCTAAACACTGATGATGTCAGCACCCTATAAGTACAGCAGGAGAAAACAATCCTCCCAGTAATGCAAATAGCGTGCTCTGCTGCTGCGTCTCTCACAAGTGTCATAACATAGTTAAGTAGGGGTTTGAATCTTGCAAATGCACAGTATGTGTGTGGGGAAGTAGTGTGTGAAATTCCATGTGTAAGAAAAATGTCCCTTTTGGCAACTGTTACTACACTACACATGCTGCATATTCCACTGTCTAAACACTGATTATGTCAGCACCCTAGAAGTACAGCAGGAGAAAGTAATCCTCCCAGTGATGCAAATAGCACTTCCTACTACTGCGTCTCTCACAAGTGTCATAGCATAAATAGGTAGGGGCTTGAATCCTGCAAGTGCACAGTGTGTGGGGGAGTAGTGTGTACAGTTCCATATGTAAGAAAAATGTCCCTTTTGGCAACTATTACTACACAACACATGCTGCATATTCCACTGTCTAAACACTGATGATGTCAGCACCCTATAAGTACAGAAGGAGAAAGCAATCCTCCCAGTAATGCAAGTAGCCTGCTCTGCTACTGTGTCTTCCACAATTCTCATAAAATTGTTAGGTAGAGGTTTAAATCCTGCAAGTGTATAGTGTGTGTGTGAACGTGTGTGGGGTAGTAGTATGTGCAATTCCATGTGTTAGAAAAATGTCCCTTTTGGCAACTATTACTACACAACACATGCTGCATATTCCACAGTCTAAACACTGATGATGTCAGCACCCTATAAGTACAGCAGGAGAAAGGAATCCTCCCAGTAATGTAAATAGCATGCTCTGCTACTGCGTCTCTCGAAAGTGTCATAACATAGTTAGGAAGGCGTTTGAATCCTGCAAGTGCACAGTGAATGTGTGTGGGGGAGTAGTGTGTGCAATTCCATATGTAAGAAAAATGTCCCTTTTGGCAACTATTACTACACAACACATGCTGCATATTCCACTGTCTAAACACTGATGATGTCAGCACCCTATAAGTAAAGCAGGAGAAAGCAATCTGACTAGTAATGCAAAAAGTGTGCTCTGCTACTGCGTTTCTCACAAGTGTCATAACATAGTTAGCTAGGGGTTTGAATCCTGCAAGTGCACAGTGTGTGGGGGAGTAGTGTGTACAATTCCATGGGTAAAAAAAATGTCCCTTTTGGCAACTATTACTACACAACACATGCTGCATATTCCACTGTCTAAACACTGATGATGTCAGCACCCTATAAGTACAGCAGGAGAAAGCAATCCTCCCAGTAATGCAAATAGTGCGTTCTGCTACTGTATCTCCAACAAGTATCATAACATTGTTAGGTAGAGGTTTGAATCCTGCAAGTGCACAGTGTGTGGGGTAGTAGAGTGTGCACTTCCATGTGTAAAGAAAATGTCCCTTTTGGCAACTATTCCTACACAACACATGCTGCATATTCCACTGCCTAAACACTGATGATGTCAGCACCCTATAAGTACAGCAGGAGAAAGGAATTCTCCAGTAACGCATATAGCGCGCTCTGCTACTGTGTCTCTTACAAGTGTCATAACATAGTTAGGTAGGGGTTTGAATCTTGCAAGTACACAGTATGTGTGTGGGGGGAGTAGTGTGTGCAATTCCACGTGTAAGAAAAATGTCCTTCTTGGCAACTATTACTACACAACACATGCTGCATTTTCCACTGTCTAAACACTGATGATGTCAGCACCCTGTTAATACAGCAGGAGAAAGCAAACCTCCCAATAATACAAATAGTGCACTCTGCCACTGCGTCTCTCACAAGCGTCATAACATAGTTTGGTAGGGGTTTGAATTCTGCAAGTGCACAGTGTGTGTGTGAATGTGCGTGGGGGAGTAGTGTGTGAAATTCCATGTGTAAAAAAAAATGTCCCTTTTGGCAACTATTACTACACAACACATGCTGCATATTCCACTGTCTAAACACTGATGATGTCAGCACCCAATAAGTACAGCAGGAGAAAGCAATCCTCCCAATAATGCAAATAGCGCTCCCTGCTACTGCGTCTCTCGCAAGTGTCATAGCATAATTAGGTAGGGGTTTGAATCCTGCAAGTGCACAGTGTGTGGGGGAGTACTGTGTACAATTCCATGTGTAAGAGAAATGTCCCTTTTGGCAACTATTACTACACAACACATGCTGCATATTCCACTGTCTAAACACTGATGATGTCAGCACCCTATAAGTACAGCAGGAGAAAGCAATCCTCCCCATAATGAAAATAGCGCGCTCTGCTACTGTGTCTCCCGCAAATGTCATAACATTGTTAGGTAGAGGTTTGAATCCTGCAAGTGCCCCGTATGTGTGTGGGGTGGTAGTGTGTGCAATTCCATGTATAAGAGAAATGTCCCTTTTGGCAACTATTACTACACAACACATGCTGCATATTCCACTGTCTAAACACTGATGATGTCAGCACCCTATAAGTACAGCAGGAGAAAGCAATCCTCCCAGTAATGCAAATAGCGCACTCTGCTACTGTATCTCTCACAAGTGTCATAACATAGTTAAGTAGGGTTTGAATCCTGCAAATGCACAGTATGTATGTGAATGTGTGTGGGGGAGTAGTGTATGCAATTCTATGTGTAAGAAAAATGTCTCTTTTGGCAACTATTACTACACAACACATGCTGCATTTTCCACTGTCTAAACACTGATGATGTCAGCATCCTATAAGTACAGCAGGAGAAAGCGATCCTCCCATTAATGCAAATAGCGCACTCTGCTACTGCATCTCCCTCAAGTGTCGTAACATAGTTAGGTAGGGATTTGAATCCTGCAAGTGCACAGTGCATCTGGGGGAGTAGTGTATGCAATTCCATGTATAAAAGAAATGTCCCTTTTGGCAACTATTAAGACACAACACATGCTGCATATTCCACTGTCTAAACACTGATGATGTCAGCACCCTATAAGTACAGCAGGAGAAAACAATCCTCCCAGTAATGCAAATAGCACTCTCTGCTACTGCGTCTCTCACAAGTGATCTAACATAGGTAGGGGTTTGTATCCTACAAATGCCATGTGTATTTTTGTCACACAGTTTGTCCATGTGTGTGGGGTGTTGTTCCCAATATTGCATGACATACATTATATCAGTAATGTCAATGCACACATGATGTATGTGTGTGCCACCTACACATATGTACCTGTGAACTGCAATAGTTCCCATGTCCGAAGCCTGCCTCATGTGAATACATGGAATATGCATCAGACAACTGTATGACTGTGGTGTTCTGTGCAGGGGCTGCATGTGGTATGTGACTAGACAGTGTGGGTTGTAGATGGTGTCATCCCACCAGCGAGGGATACATGACTGGTCTGGAGCATATAGTCCACATGTTGGTGATGAACAGGTGCAGCATGTTGTCACCTCTTGTGGCAGTGGTAACAAGTTGTTCCATAGCAATGCAGGGAATGAATGCTAAGAACCCTTCAGATAGGGTCTTGGAGCTAGAGTAATACTCATACTCTATGTTTGGGTAGTCGCAGTCCAACCATATAATGGTGTTTGTAGAGACCGTCATATTCCCAGTGTTGTCAGGAAGGCCAAGTGGGTTTCCTGGGTATGGGAGTGTGGTGTGTGCCAGACTATGAACCTGAAGGCAGTCTAACCCACTGTTAGTTGCACATGGATAGGCTCTGATGCTTTGTGCAGTGCCACCAACCTGGGGGTGTGTGTATCTGAGGTGCCTTTGGATACATCCCCCCTGTTCTGGTTTGGTGCATGTGTAGGGGATGACAAGCATGGTATCAGGAATGACCTGGCAGTGATGGTGTGCACCTGGGAGCCTTGTACCAGGAGTCTGTTACTGCACGGATATTGCTGTATCCCATGCTAAGGACAGTTTCCACTGCATACATCTTGAGGTTTACACTGCTGCTGTTGAGTAGCATTTCTATTAGTGTCCTATCCCGTGTGATACCTGTGTAGGTGGCTATGTAATGTCAGCCTTGCATACAAAGGCACTATGTGTGTAGCAACAGCCTCTGCCAATATACAATGGCCCATGGGTGACAGGTGCAAGCTTTCCCAAGCAAAGCAATGTGGCTTGCCCAGCATGTAATCCCACACTGACAGGCATTGGATCCCCTTTGAATGTCACTGAAACTTATGTTAATTGCAGAAACTGATCATCCTGTCTACATATTGTGGCAGCATTCTTGGTGAGGGTAAGATGCTACTCAAGGTCAGGGTCATACCAGCATGTGCCACAAGCTGAGAGAACCCCTCTATGTCCCCTAACATGTAGTCCAGGGAGGTGCATCAAAGGTCATACACACTGGCACAAACAATGACTGAGTCATACTTCTACATGCCTTGGAGTGACCGGTATGCTTGTGTTATGTTGTGGATCATAGTGCCCGACGGGCAGCTCAGCATGACCGTCACCTTGTTCAGCCTGGTGAGCAGGACCTCAGTGTACCTGACGATAGAGGTACCTCATATAACTGTAGCAGGTGTGTTGTCATGCCGTATGGCCTGTGACTGTTTGGCACACAGGCTTTGTGAGCTATGTGTTGCATGTGCTCTGCTCTGGCATAACGTTTGCTTGTGTGTCTGTTTTGCAGGTGTCAGCTGCTCAGGCAGGATGCTATTCTGAGAGTCCAATAATGTACCTGTGTGTTTCTGTGTTTGGATTGTGGTTGTGGCAGGTCTATGGGATACTGGTACTGTATTCACTGTAGTATCCCACTTCACCTGACAGGGAATGCCAGTGCTGAGATAAGAGAGCTTAGCCCCCAGTTTGGCTATGTGGTTGCATCTCTCACATGTGTTGTAAGTGTATGGGAAGGGGAGAGGGTTGTCTGTGCACATGAGGCAGCTGTAACATTGCCACATGACTCACAGATTCACCAATTGGACCTGAGTGTAGATCGACAGGTGACCTTTGCACATGCTACCATAGCATTGTGAATCCCATACTAAGTAACGACACATAGGACCAATGGGGAACAAGGTACTCAAGCTGACTATGTGAGGGTGTAGTGCTCCTGATTTGTTAGTGCTGGCATATATGAATGCTGTCTTGAGCAAATGCGAGGTAAGTCATATGCAATGTGTTACAGGCAAGCTACATGCAAACAGGACAAACAGTGACGTTCTGTCAAGTGAGACATGGACATCAGTACAGTAAGCAATACAGATGTTACTAGGGATCCACAGAGGCACTGCAAATCTGCACTGCAGGTGGAATCAGTGTTTCAGGAACATAACAAGCAAACATGCATACAAACAAAGCTACAGTCAGCAGGCATGTATGCAGGCTATGCTACAACAAAGAAGGTGTAGGACTTCCAGTAGGTAACAGTGCATATATGCAGGCACTATAAGCCTGTACCCAGACATTCACAGGTCAGACGGGCTGGGTCCAGCCACACCCCTCACAAGTGTATAGACCACGTACCTTCATAATGTTGAATAACTGGCCGGATACCCAAGTGCTCATACCTGTAATAATACACATGTCAAATAACAGACACTGAGCCCTCACTCAGCAGTTCCAGATTTAGTATGATGTATGCTACCTGTCCTGGCACCACACTATCCTTGACATGTATGGACACTGTCCCTCCTGTCATAGTTAGTTCTGTGTTTTGGTGCTGTCATGCATGGTATGAGGTGTGACCTTGTAGTGCTAGTGTGCTCTTGTGAGCCTTGAACCTGTTGTGTAGTACTGCACAGATATCAACATCCTCAAACATCTGCATTGCAGAGTCGTGTGTGGACAGCATGCAACTCGCAGTTGATATGACCATCACAGAGTATCAATATGTACATTGTCATATCCCCTGTGCTACCTATGTAGGTGGCCATCCCTTGACAGCCTCACCACCAGTATGCAAAGATGTGCAGACAGTACACTGTGGTAATTACTATGGGTGTACAAAACAATACAATGACATTCATACTGTAACTGCATCAGGCATGCTGGTATATACCCACAATGATATCATTACACTGTACTGTTGTCAACATCATACTATTACAACACGTCTATGTAGTCACCCTGTGCATCAGCACCATGTTAACTTGTTCCTGCACCGATTTTACAGATTGCAGGAGGTGGCACAGTTTCATCATATGCACAGGGTGTGTACCTCGTATGCCTGAGTCTGCCACTGATACAACCAATTGACATGTCTGTGTGTGTGTGTTGGTGAGGGACAGCAGTACAAGATGGGGCAATGTTGATGCAGTGTGTGCATGTATGCGTTAGCCCTAGGTGTTATCACTTTGCTTGTGTGTATGAATGCACACAGTCCCACCTCATGGCTGCCATATACAGGTGTTTGTGGATAGCCACAGAGTGTACCTGCCAGGTCATACAGATCACTGTCTGTGGCCACGGACATGGTACCTGTGCCTGGCAGGGGTGCTACGGAACGTATCGGGTACTAGGCCAGACTGGGTACTGTCATCAGAAGCAGGTGGTTGGTGACTGGAGACAGGTCCCTGTTGGGACTGTCCAGCGCCACGTGCACGTGGTCTCCTGGGGCGGTCTGATGACATTACAGACCCAGCATTGCTGGGGCTGCTGTTGGCACTATGTGAGCGGCCGTGGGTCTGTTGTCGTCCGTGATGGCTGCCAGCTGCTGCTTTTGCTGGCATACGGCCACGACGACACCTCAACCATCCACCATTGCCCTGGCTCATGGACATGTAGTTGTGGAACAGATCTAATGTGTCCCCCCAACGTCTGTCAATGACCTTGGTGAAGTTACGGATGGCAGCCGCAACATCACACATACTGTCACTCATAGCTGTGCAACATGCTCTCAGCTCCATCAGACCCTGTCTGGTGTACCATTCCATACGTGACTGTGCCTGCATTACAGCCCGAAACATAGCTGAGGTTGAAAGACCTCTGTGGGCATGTCTGACAGGGGTGCTATGCCCACGGATGCTCCCACGAGAACCCCTGGACGTCTGCCTGTGTGGTACCATGTCAGGACCCTGGCCATGGCTGCTGTGTGGGGATGCATGTGCCACCGATACCACATTACCCTGGTCAATGCCCACTGTATCCTGTCCATCACCTAGGGGCATTGGTGACAAAGGATGTATTGGCAGGATGACTGTGCGCATTGATGGGGTCAACAGCTGTGTAGTGTCAATTGGCTGACCAGTGACGGACCCTGGCACACCTACCTGTGCCATTACACAGGTATCATCATTATCACTATCCACAGCAGCTGATTCAGGTTCCCTGCTGCACAACACCAGAGCAGCACCAGAACCTGTGGGAGTAAGACAGGAAACACAGTTTACAATGTGTACACAATGTCACCACTGATACACACATGCACACATGCACACATGGGCACATGCACAAATGGGCACATGCACATATGCACACATGGGCACATGCACACATGGGCACATGCACATGCACACATGGGCACATGCACACATACACACATGCACATATGGGCACATGCACACATGCACACATGGGCACATGCACACATGCACACATGCACATATGGGCACATGCACACATGCACACATGCACACATGGGCACATGCACACATGCACACATGGGCACATGCACACATGCACACATGCACACATGGGCACATGCACACATGCACACATGAACACATGGGCACATGCACACATGCACACATGTGCACATGCACACATGGGCACATGCACACATGCACACACCTCAGTATATGAGATATCAACACACAGACACAAACACACCTGCAATCAAACACATAGCACTACTGCTTCAGCCTATTATTACTGTTAGTATCAAGAGTATTGAAGGTAATGGTATTACACACTCACCAGCATGGATAGGCTGCCTTGCTGTTACACCAAAGGGACCTGCAGAAAAGAGACATTTATTGTCAGTGGGCACAACTGTGCCAGTGATACTGTGGGCATGATACAGTTTAGTAGTGCAACAGTTAGGTTCCACAGGTGTACTGCTGATATTGAGGATATCACTCTTGCACAATAATTACCAAGATTACAGTAACAAAACGAGGAAACACCTCAAACATGCATAACCTAACAGTGTACAGAACGGTTAACTATACACATGGCATGTTACCTGCATGCTCCATGTCCTGCTGCTTTGTGGCTCTAGCCTCCATCATTACACATGTATGCTGCTGCTGTTGCTTTTGGGCTGGAGCCACAACACTTAGGAGTAGTCCCTCCAGTCTGGTGAGGGGGGCATGTCTAGACACCCCACCAACTGTGGCAAGCTGCTGCCTGTGGATATCCGACGCACGCTGACGGACATTTCTAATTAAATCACTGCAGTGATGGCGTACCTGCTCATATGTCCGGTTATGTGTGCCTATGTCATTTACCCGATGAACCAGGTCTTGCCATAGTGCAGCCCTCTCCTGCTGGTTCTGGCTGGTGCAGGAAAAGAGTACTGCGAAATCCTGCACCAGGCTCTGGTGTATCTCTTCCTCCTCTGCAGTGGAGTAGGCAGGGTTCCGCTGGTGAACCATAGCCCTGAAAAGGAGAAGGAAAATATGTCAGCAATATCTGTCAGCAAACTATGGCACACATAATACACATAATACTCGACTGCAGTGATATAACTTAACCACCATATATAGCATCTGTCTGTCTATTGGGGGATACACATGTAAATGACCAGATATCAGTGCTCATCCGACAACTGTGCAACAGTACCTGGCACACTCCATACGACAGACTAGTATACTGCAGCAGTCAACACACTGGTTCAGGTACAATGCACAACCTCACACTGGGGTTTTTTATCAAGGTACTGTATGGGGAACATTATCAGGCCATGCACTGCACACAATGCACGTTACATATTTCACTGGTAATGCACACTACTCTTACTTGCCATAACCCTACCTACACCACAGTGACATACAGGGTAACACAGCACAACATATGGCAATGTAGTATGTGTTGATCGCAATACCTCATACATCTGTCTCTGGCCTCACAGCAAGGACACACACTACCATGACAGACAGACAGTCATGGTGAGCAATCACACCAGTACACAACATGCACCCAGTCACTGGCACACTCATTCAACCTCACATATTTCATTTGCAATGTGTTCATGGGTGTGCATTGTGTCTTAGGTAGGTAGTGTGCTTTTGGCCCTGGGCCTACTGCAGCATACTGTTATGCTACCCTGCCCCTTGTGACACATGTGTTATGATCGTACCTGTTCCTTACAAACAGTTACACAGAGTGACTCATATAGCATATTACCTATCTGCATAACATTCAGCAGGGGTATGTCTGACATCTACTCATGGGGAGCCTTTCTTCTTAATTCTGTGTGGTTTACTACAGGGTATGTCGTATCTGTGGGTAGGGTCCTGTACCTCCACCATGTGCTCTATACTGCAGTAACAAGGACGACAGACATAGGTAATTTGTGTTGTGGATGTTGGAGGTGTTACCATGGTTGTTAGACAGCTGTCATGGGTGTGACCGAACTATGTATATCCAGTAGTGGTAACCTCTATGTAGGTAGTCTGTGTGCGCTCTGTGGTCTTGTCAGTCATTCTGCATAGGTATTGTGTGAGTGCATTGACACAGTTACTTGCATATGTCTCTGTCCTTCTCCATATCTGTAGCTGTCATGGGAGGTACATACCGTATAGGACATTGTGGGGTGTGGAGGGGTACAGTGACCTACATGTCCATAGCTGACACACCATGTCCGCTGACACATTCCATGTACAGGTATTACAGGACTAGTGTGCCACTGTGTATATCAATGGGGAGCCTATTGTACACTTGTTGCCCCTGTTCCCCCTGACACATGCAGTGGTGGGCAGGCATGCACATATGTGGTGGTTACTGGTGTCAGTGTGTTTGAATGGGGTATGGTACTCCAATATCCACACTGGTGTTCACTCCATGCCTTTGACAACAGGCACCTGTTGCAAGACATCTGCACACATGTGCCTCACACAGTACATATATATATATATATATATATATATATATATATATATATATATATATATATAGATATATTTATATCTGTATATATATATATATATATATATATATATATATATATATATATATATATATAATATATATGTTTGTATATATTATGTATATATAGATGTAGATATATACATATAGATGTGGGGAGAGAGGGAGAGAGAGAGAGACAGAGGGAGAGTGAGAGTGAGAGGGGGTGGGACAGAGAGAGAGAGAGATAGTCATATACAGACATATCTGATGTCAGTCAGATCTATCTGTATATGTATATGTATCTACATATATCTATATATGTATGTGTGTATTACATATATCTGTATGTACATATTCTACCAATCTCAATGTCTGTGCAGTAAGTGAGAACCTGGTTCAAGGCTCCTGAGAGCACACCAGCGGTACCAGGCTATACCTTGTATCATGCTTTTTGGCTCAAGGACTCGGGACAAAACAAAAAGGGAGGGGGTGTGTCTATATTCATGAAGGACACCCACACCTCCAGGTTAGTGGCAACACATGAAGCATCAGAGACCATCCAGGTGCAGATAACCGTAGGCAAACCTGCTATACAACTGGTAGCATGTTACAGACCACCCTCCCAATCTCAGGAACCACAGTCAGCCTTCCTGAAGACATTGGAGGATATGAATGTCCCACCACACGCCATCATATTGGGAGACTTCAACTACCCTAACATACACTGGGTACATTATTCTAGCCCAAACACCCTATCCCAAAGGTTCTTGGAATTCACTAAGTCAAATGCAATGGAACAGCTAGTCACCTCTTCCACAAGGGGAGATAATATACTAGACCTGATCATCACAAACATGGGGACAATGTGCTACACACTGGAAGTATACCCCTCACTAGTCACATCTGACCACAGACTAATCCCCCTGGATATACATATCCAACCTCCCCCACAACACAAAAGACTACAGTGGGAAACCTTTCACATGCCGACTTTACACTTCTTAAAACTGAGTTGGTATCCTTTAAGCCCACTGGGAGAGTGGAAACCACATCCCACAATGCAGACACCTTCACATATGCTTTCTACGGACATCTCCAAGAATGCATGGATCATGCAATCCCAAATAAAACCAAGACCCTCTCCACCAAGGGCAGGCGTCCTGTCTGGTGGACCCCAGCCATGAACATATTGTATAACAACAGAAGGTAGCTACTGCACGGCAGAGCAGAATTCCATAGAGATAAGGCATCTCTGATCAGCACTAGTAGAAAGATACGTTCTGTCGTACAAACATGCAAGGCCAACAATGAGAGGGACATCGCTATGGACACTACAGATAACCACATGGCCTTCTTCTGCTATGTTACACACCTGGGTGGGAACCCTCAGATATGTTCAAAGTTAGTTCACAGTGACAAAAGCTACACTGAACACGCAGATAATGCCAACATTCTGGCAGACAGGTTCAGTGCAGATTTCTCCCCTCCCTCACCCACACATGAGGGATTACTTATCCCAGCTGACTGTAACCTCCCTGTCATCTCAGATGCTCAGCTGGTAACCACCCTCAGCAAAGCTGTAAACACAGCATCAATGGGACCCGACGGTATCACAGGTTGCATGCTACGTGAACTCCAAGAGGAGCTACACACGCACATTAAATGCTATTCAACCGTAGCCTTACTACAGCATATTTACCTGGACACTGGCATACAGCAACAGTAGTCCCACTCCACAAAGGAGGCACCTCTACAGACCCTGGTAACTACTGCCCCATAAGCTTAACCAGCCTGGCCTGCAACGCTATGGAAAGAATCATTATGGAACTCATACATAGAGACATTGGGGACTTAGACACTTGATCCCACCCAGTTCGGCTTTGTAGAGGGCAGATCCTGCCTTATGAACCTGGTTGACCTTTTCAAATCAGTCACTAGAGCCATTGACGAGGGCACAGCGGTCCATACAGACTACCTGGACTTGCCTACGGCTTTTGACACAATACCGCACTCTGGCATCATAGACATGATCAACAGCTGAAATGTAAATCCATATGTCACAAGATGGGTTGCAAACTGGCTAACGGATAGAAACCCTACAGTCAAACTCACTGGTGCCATGTCAGACTCAGAGCCAGTCACAAGTGGTGTCCCACAGGGCTCTGTCCTGGGACCACTCATGTTCGGCATATATTTCTCAGATGTGGAAGCAGACATGGGAGGGTAGTGGCTGACAATGTTCAAAGATGACTGCATACTAGGCGCCATAGTCGATACACCAGCTGACACATACATCCTACAGAAAGGCCTCACAGAAACCGACAACTGCTGCCGGAGTCATGGCCTTAAACTGCATGCCACATAATGTATAGTCATACCCTTTTCGGACGGACAAGGTACCCACATATTATCACATAGACAGTAACCCACTGAGTACAGACAAAGTAATCGGAGACCTGGTGACACTAATCTATATTGACCTCTCATTTGACACCCACGCTGCCAAAGTGGTTGGATAGACTTCCTACCTTGCCCACCTTATCATGAAGGGATTCACATCCAGATCAAAAGGGGTCATTGTACCTGTATACTCCTCCCTTATCAGGCCCATGACTGTGTACTATGCCCCATTTGGTATGTACCTCACCTGGCACTTGCAACAGCTAGGGGGACCCCATAAGTACATCACCAGGAGGATCAAGGGTCTCCAACAACTTTCATATGCTGCCAGACTAATGTAACTCATGCTCTATTCCATAGCATACTGCCTACTTAGGGGTGATCTGTGCCTGATGTACAAGGCCATGTCCAATCAGGTATTGATGGACAGGTTCCACCTCATACAATCCAAATCCATCAGAACCACAACAGCTACAGATTTAAACCTCAGCACACATATGAATAGGACATGCTGTAGGGACAGATCCATCACTAAGAGGCTTCCCATACTGTGGAACAGGATCCCAGTTCATGTTAGGCAGAGACCCTCACTGACACTCTTCATGTGAATTCTTGATGACTGGATGTGAGATCATAGGTTTACACCAGGGGTCATCTCTGTGTCACTACTAGACAGAGGCACAGTAAACTAATGCTATTATGTATGGGGGTCTTCACTGTGTCACTACTATACAGAGGCGCAATTTTCTAAATCTATTCTATACACTGTCTGCAGATAGCCTAGTACTAAACTATGACACTGTGAAACTATATATGTCTATGTATTTCTACATCCCTCTCTATCTATGTATACACATATGCATATTATATATATATATATATATATATATATATATATATATATATATATATATATATACACATATATATATATATATACATATACCGTTATATAAATATATATATATATATAAATATATATATATATATATATATATATATATATATATATATACTCCTGTTTAGTTCCACATATGTATACACACAGTAATGTACTGATGAACATCCATTACTGTACAACCTACTTGTACATTGCACTACAACCTACATTGCTATGTGCACATAGCTACCTTCACATACATATGTATGTAGAGCCTTCAGTGACAGTTGCAGTATGTCCCCGGCCCTATGCACATCTTCATATACATAGATACAGACCAATAACACATCTGGAGGGTTCACAGTATGTAGACTATTATAGTAGTACTTTACATTACCTGTGTTTGTTGCAGCTGTTTGTGTAGGCTTGCAGTTACTTGGCCTGCTGTCAGCCTCTTTGTTTTGTTGTTACAGTTTTTTTTTTCTTTCTTTCTTTTCTTTCTTTCTTTCTTTCTTTCTTTCTTTCTTTCTTTCTTTCTTTCTTTCTTTCTTTCTTTCTTTCTTTCTTTCTTTCTTTCTTTCTTTCTTTCTTTCTTTCTTTCTTTCTTTCTTTCTTTCTTTCTTTCTCTCTCTCTCACTCTCTCTACCTCCAGCGGGTGCAATGAAAGTATTGCATGTGTGGACTGGGAGTACAGGATGCTTTTGTAGGTATCTGCACATGTCCATGTGATGGCCTCTGCACCAGTTGTTAGCCAGCATTTACTAATTGCATGCAGCCTGTTGTGTAGTGATTGCAGTTCTTACTGTGATTACAGGACTGTGCTATAAAAAGGTCTGTTAGGTAGGCATAGCCCTTTCAGATTATCAGGGTGGGGACCATGCTGGTTTGCTGTGGACACTGTTCTGTGAGTGTAAGGGTTGGTATGTCTCTCATATTTCAGGCTGTGTTTTAGACACTGCAATGCATGTTGTTCTGTAAGCTGAGTATTCCTTCCTCCAGTGTCCTCTTCTCCGTGTGCATGTAAACTGACACCTACGACTAATAATACTGTGTATATGGGTGCGTGTGCTTTCCTGTGGGGATTGTGGTGTAACTGGTATATAGCAGTGGCTCTTACAATCTGTTGCTATGGCTTCAATATTTGGCCTTTACGTTCACTCCTTGTATGCCTGCTAGGTGTCTTTCCTGTAATGTGTTGCTATGGCTTTCCTATTTTCCATTTACATTCACAGCTTGTAATGCTTGCTAAATCTGTTTGGCCAGCAATTCCCTATGTGTTTGTTGTGGTAGGGTGTTACTGCATGCAGTGTGGTCTGGCCATGGTGTGGCCCTTGACACTTACAAGGGTATTTGATCATGCTGCTGAGCAGGCCTCAGATACTGTCAGGTGCATCTTTTATCAGCCTCATGGAATGGTACATAGCAGTGGGATACTCCAATGGCATAGTCTGATATTCTGCAGTTGGGACTGTGGGTTATTTAAAGCATATGTATTAGTACACCATTTGTGACGTGCAGGTGGTGCATACCTTCAGTCATTCATAGTTACAATTGCATGTGTAGTTACACCTTTCTGCCTACTGTTAGTACATTTGACAGGGTGTCAGTGGGGCACAGTTGACATTTGTTTTCACATCAGGGACATCCCTGTAACTCAGTCACAGTTGCTATGTCTGATCTCTTAACTATTCAACTATGGCAGTGTTTATCCTGCTCTGAGTATGTGTGTGGCTTGCCAGATGCTACTGTGACATTATTATCTAGTAGCTACCGACTAGCATGACTGTTTCTCATCACACAGTACTATTTTACAAATCCACTAGATTTGACAGTAAATATACATGACATGCTTTGTGTACTAGACTTGCTATATTCCCTTTACATTAATTCCTACTATTTTATGATATATTTCTTTCAGCACAATGCTCTTATATAGCAGTCATGGCTTAGTGGTAAGTCTTGCAGACTAGTGTTTCCTGGGTTCAAGGCTGAGAGAGGTATTTCATTTTGCTGCTGAGAAAACTACAGGCCTTGTCATTCAGAGTGACTAAGGCACTTTTAAGCAGTTGTAAGCGGGTTAGCGCTGGTTTGCGCGGAGGTCAAGCATGCGCACTGTCGCTTAGCTTAGCGCACAGAAGCGCACTCCCGCTTACTACTGCTTAAAAGTGCTTACTCAAGACACCAGCTATTTTCTTTTAAAGAAAAGAAAATGGGGAGATAGGAAAGTGTTGAAAAAGGGGGCACAAAGAGGGTAGGACAGTAGGAAAACAAGCTCGGGTTTTGCAGGAGGGATATAGGATAGGCCCATAGCTGCCTATTTCTTCATCAGCAACAGCTGTGCATATGTTTGTAATTTGGTGTGAAATTTGAAACCTTCCACCCCTGAGAGAGGTGTGAGGACAACAATAATATTTGTTGTACAGCCAATTGCAATTGCCAGTTTACATGTCCAGCAGACATGTGTGCAAAATGGGCAGCTATGTATGGGGCGTAATTTTTTTGTGGGTACAGAGTGCCCTTTTTTTTTTTTTTCCAGGTGAAAGTGGTATGTCAGGTACAGGAAGTCGGTATAGCTGGGGAAGTATGTAGGGGAGGTTAACAGACAAGACAAACAAGACGCATACAGGGGTGGTGTATGACACATGTGGTGGGGTTACACAATTGACGGTGACAGATGTTTAGATATCTCAAGCCCATGAGCCCACAGATGGCAACAGTGGAACTGAAATCCCCACCCATGGGCAGTTGCCATTGTGCCTTCACTGCCCAGGACGGGGCTGTGCTGGAGGCTGTGTAGGACGGGCAGCAGGCACGCCCGTGAGTTGTGTCACCTGTGCCTCAAGCTGGCGTAGGGGCCCAAGCACAGTGTGCTGGATCTCCCTACGCACCACAGTTCAGACACTACGGAGGGTGAGTGGATGTTATCCTCTGGCCACGCTTGCAGAGGGGGGACGAGCCCCATCCCCTGCAGTGCTTCCACCCGCAGATGCCACAGGGCCACCGGAGGAGGGTCCGGCCTGGGCACTACTGCCAGGTGCACTCACCAGCTGAGGTGGGAGAGGTGGGTCTGCTGGAACCAACCTTCCCTGTTGTCCTATGTTTTGCATTATTTAGTGACAGTTTGGGTTAGTAATGTGCATTACCATTCACAATTAGTTGTAACAGCATGCATTAGTATTCCCATTAACCAAACACCCATAAATTCAAGCCGTTGAACAGCAAGCATAACACATGCATAATTTGAACAACAGTACACATTCCAACAACATGCAGGGTTGAGTGATGGCAACAGGCCATCAGGTTTGGATGTATGAACAGGGCACATGCATCAACGTACATGCAAATATGTATGAACAAACAGGACAATTGTCCAGGGGAGTTAATTGTGAATACACATACCCATTTCATGTGGAATGGATTATTTGTGGTTATAGGGTAGGGTGAAGAAATATTTCATTAACAACTTCAAATACCTATACATATGCTGTACATTTCTACTAGCTGCAGATATATACACACTACAGGTCTGACTACAGTTTCCTATGTGACAACTTATGCATGTTGGTGATAGGAATGTTACTGCTACATCAATATACATTTCATTTTTATTCATACACATTCATATCTGGCTCTGTTCAGCTACATCATCCTGCTACATTTGCTTTATATGGCTCTAGACAACTGTGGATGTTTGGTATTTCATACAACCATACTATCTGCATATTGCAAACTGAGAGCAATATATCCAGATTTTGGGACACACATTCCAGCTTCAGTACTTTTGTCAAAACATGTTGCTGTTTGGTTGTGCCTGTCACATTCATTTCATTCTGTACTGACTGCAGTATACTTTATTCAGGAGTTATTACTACTTTATTGGTGGATTCATACCTCTTTCTCACACTCGCTCACTTGTTTTATTTTTCCAATTCAGGATGGCACTTAATTCTAGGCTTTATTGACATGTTTTACTTAGTTTTAACAATCCTTTCCAACAGTCTCACTTGTGTCATGTTTCAGAATTTAAACGGGGATATATTTCACACATGTGTTTTACTCAGCTTCTGTAGCTGTACTTTTCAGTCTGCTGCAGGTTATGTACTATTATATTACAGGTGGAACATCTTTATTTCAGACTTGTTTCATTTTTATTTTTGGATTACAGGCTGCATCACACTTGTGTAATCAAACAATACTAGCAAGATCTCTCTTACACTGTTACTTGCACTTTTTATTAATAAGTGACTACACTGCACTCTTTTGCAAGCTGTCATACTTATATTTTTTTACAGTTACAGGGAGAGAATTACTGACCTGCCTGGTGGTGCAACCGCACAAGCCTATCGGCATAGGCTCGACGATTCATGGAACGGACACCTGCAGCTCTAATATAAATGAAGTAATATTGGAATACACATCTCCATAATATCAGCTAGGTTAATTTCTTACATAAATAATTACATGTTACTTACTCAGTAGTGGGGCATTGGGCATTTGCCGGGCCTCCTGGATCCAATGGTTCAGTTGGTCCTGCTTCCATCTCTTCAGGTCCGCATGGTGGTGACAGACCTGTTCACCAGTCCTTGGTATTCCTGTGGCACTGGTGAGATCATGTGCCAACCGGTCCCACGCCTCAGCCCTATATGCTCCCCATAGGACCTGGCCCTGCATGAGTTGGGCCTCATGATCATGGACGAGGAGCCAAACCATATATTTGGACTCCTCAATGCCCCACCTCTGTGCTCGGAAGCAACTACCCTCTCCTACACCTGCCATCCTGACTGTAAATCAGTTCCACAATCAGTTATGCTGTGTATTCCCACCTATGGGGCTTATATATGCCATTTTTCCCGCACTTATCTGTGATTGGCCATTTTGGAATTGTATCAGCTTCACAAAACCTGCTTTGTCATGCTCCTCTTTCCATTCATTCCTATATATATGCTATTACTGCAGTTCTAAGAGCAGCTGTCATGGCTTAGTGGTTCAGTACTTTGACTATGGTGCATGGTATCCTGAGTTCGAGCCTAGCCATTGCTTTTTATATTTTATGACTGTCTACACAGGCTAGGAGGTGTGTCTGTGCAAAGGCAATTTTGATACAGCTTGCTCAACATTGCTCGTCGGTTAGCTGTTGGCGTGGTACGCAGCTCCGCACAAACGGGTCACGCTGTGCTTACACACCATTTGACTGTCAGCACGCATATTACGCTCAGCTCAACTATGGGCACACAGTTTCAGCATGTTAGAACTCTGCTCAACCCCAGGCACTCCTTCTACACCTGTTAAACCACTACTCACCTATGGGCACTCATTTTACACCTGTTAAAACACTGCTCACCTACGCGCAGATATACTCAGCTTGTTAGAGTGCAGCTCAGCTATGGGCATTTCTGACATTTCTTCTTTTTTTTCACACATTTCTTCATAATACATGGCCCATTTCATTACATTTTACATAAAAATAATTTTATACATGTACATATATGTCAGGGAATTGTTTCGTGCTTATTTCACTAAAAATAAAAATTGATGTTGTGGGGTCTCAAACCATGACTGCCTCCTCTTCAGCCGATGTCTCTACCGCTACGCTATTGCTTCTTGGCTTACTTTGCATATTTAGTTCTTATATGCTTTTCCACTGACTGCTAACTGTGGCTAAGCGATGGGCACGCCCGCGCAAACGAGCGCACTCACGGGCAAACATCTTTAAAACTTATAAAAAAAATATAACATGTTCATTTTTACATTTTATGTTAATAGTCTGTGGGGGCATATGTTGTGTTGTGTTTATTCACATTTACACGGACTCTGTCGTGGGGGTTTACTTTCGGGACTTTTACTCTTCAGGGGGCATGTCCGTTTGCAGGGCTCGCCCTACGGACACACCCCCTACTGTCTTACACGGACCGTGTTAAACTTAGATGTATGTCAGCATGCCCTCATGCATATGCATGGCATGCTGACGTCACACCGTTTAACTGTAGCCTCCGTGTAAGCCTTGTAACTCTTACACGGAGGCTTCGTGAATCCTGCCCCAAGTCTTTTCAGGCTACTAGTAATAGCAATAGTTTGCCTTTATCTCTATTTTATACTAGTGATATGACTGACATAATGAACATCATTGTCAAATTGGTCTATATTGAGTCTGGACAATGACATTTCAAAGGTTTTTGGCCATAGAACAATTTTTGCCTTTAAGAATAAGGAATTTCTGAAAAGAAAACTCTGTTATAAAAATGTGATACATAAAGAAAGTAGACAGGATGGTGGTTGGACAGGGACTAGTCAATGCCTTACATGCAGTTTATGTATGTTTATTAATACATCAGCATGCTTTATTCATCCAGTTACTCATTTTGAGTATAAATTTGAGGTTCCAGCTAATTGTCAAACTAAGAATCTGATTTGTCTGGTGACATGCATAGCTTGCTGCTATTTCTATGTAGGAAAAATCAATAGGTCACTGATGGAACGAGTCAGGGAATGTATCTACTGCATTAAGAATGGTGATACCAGGAATGCACTAGCCAGACATTGTATGCAGAATGAGAATGAACATGGTTTTAGATTTCAAGTTGTTGAAATTATCTCAGAAAATATACATGGCGGAGATATTAAAAACTTCACTGAAACCAGAGAATTGCATTGGATTATATTATGGCAAGCTGACAAATACCCAGGTCTAAATGACAGGGTTTCCATTAAGCCTGAACTAAAAGCACAACATCTTAGATTCATAGGTAGGTACTAGGCTATAGGCCCAAGGGCCTATGTAAGCCTAGCCAACAAGGATCCCTGGCTTATGCCACCCAAGAAAGTTATTTTCCTGTGCCACTGTTGGGCAGAGACACAGAAGTGATCCCCAGGGTGTATTTCCTATTTCCCATCCACTCATCAAGATTTTTCTTGAAGAGTGCTAAAGAAGAACTTTCCTTGACATAGATGGGTAGCCTGTTCCAGAGTATGGGAAGTCTCTGGGACAGGAATCTATCCCTCCAGCATGTCCTGTTTATTGTGGTGACAAGGTTTAGGTCCCTAGAGCATGTAGCTCGGAGGGACTGGGATTTCTTTAGTTGTAACAGGTCCAACAGCTCTGGGTTTGACATAGCTTTATATGTTAGGCAGAGATCACGTCGGAGTAGGCGATATGCTACGGAGTAAAGCTGGAGTTTTTTGAGGCGGTTAGTGTAGGGCATTTGTTTGAGGCTAGTAATCCTCTTTGTGAGCTACTTGTGTGGCTTTTCCAGCTGCTGCAGATGTCTTGTGAGGTACATTCCAAAAGGGGCATTGTACTCTATAATGGGTCTAATGAGTGTCAGGTAGAGAGGAACAATGACCTCTTTTTTCCTGGCTGAGAACCCTTTTATGATGAGGTGTGCCACATAGAAGGACTTCCTGATTACTGTGGCAATGTGACTATCAAAGGAGAGACTAATGGGACTATCAAAGGAGAGACTACTGTCCACCTGGGTTCCAAGGTCTCTTATCAGGCATTCAGTGTTAAGTAGATTGCTGCCTATGTGGTAGTTCATGGGTACAGAGTTTTTACCAAAGGGGATGACACTGCACTTTTTGGCATTGAGCTTGAGGCCATGGCTCTGACACCAGGCATATGTCTCAGCGAGGCCCTTCTGTAGGATGTCCACATTATTTGGGGACTTGACTATGGCTCCTAGTTTGCAGTCATCTGTGAACTTCGCTGGCCAGAGGCCTTCTGTGTTAGCCTGTACTTCAGAGAAGTAGATACCAAACAGGAGAAGTCCCAGGACAGAGCATTTGTCTGGGCTGCTGAGGAGGTTGTTGGCCATTATAATATGAGTATAGGCTAATAGATTAGGTAGCTCAAACCTGTTAAGGGACAAAAGTGCAAGACAATGATGTTCCTAGTTAATGTGGCTACTTATAAGCTTTCTATCTTTTTATACAAATTCTCCAGTTTGGCTAAATGAGAGGACAGTAGGATAGCCAAAACTGACAAGGTGTACAGTAGACTAGAGAGTATTAAAGTATGAACTTTAGTCTTAAGTGCATGCTTTGATACTAATGGTTTGACTTTATAAAGAAGTCCTGGTTAATATTTTGTTTTTTAGATTGTATTTTTATCTGTGCTCATTTTTAAATACAATCTAAAAAAACAAAATATTAACCAGGACTTCTTCATAAAGTCAAACCATTAGTATCAAACCAGGACTGCGGTGGTGGTGCTGCGGTAGCGTTGTCGCCTCACAGTAAAACATTGTCCTGTTTGATTCTCAGCTAGAGCGTCTTCTGTGTGGAGACATGCATGAATGGGCGTACCTTCGTTGAAGGTTGTGCATCAGGGCCGGCAACTCGGCACTTAAAAATCTACTGCCAATCATTAGTGGACCGTAGTTCCACTGTGGTGACCCCTAACTGGGAAAAGCCAAAAGACACAACAACAACAACATTTGAATCTGTGCTCAGTTATTATACTGAGTTCTTTTATTAACTGATAATATTTTTAAGCCACAATATTTTGATTCTTGAGTTATAGGAGAAAATGCCATTAGCTTAGTCCTTGTTAGAACTTGTCCTTGTTAATTGTCAGCTTATTTATTTTATTACAGTGACCTCTAATAGTGATAGGTTTTAATTATAATGGATGCTTACTCTCAAAATGTAAGATATTATTGCTAGACACATTTTTATAAATAACATTTGTGTACACAACTGAACACTTTGTTAATATTAACATACAAAAACAGAATTGCATTCAAATCATACTTAGCCTTAAATTTTAAAAGTGAAGTTGATTTATTAATGTCTGGAAAATAATTATGGAAGTAATTTTGTGCTTTTTTCTAAAAAATATCATCAGTGAAACATCAGTAATAAATCTTCCAAGGTTACTTTCCCCATTTTCAGCAGAAGCCCGTGGAGAAAAATGTCTTGTTAAATGATTTCTACTTGTACAAAACATTTTTCCTCCCAAAATATCATGACAACTTTTACATAGCTTGGGGCCATATAAATGCTTCTTATCTATTGAAACAGAAAACAATTGGATTCAAGAATTTCCCCTAAATACTCACCTTGAAGCTTAAGTTCATGACATGGAAATCGAGCATTGTTAAAAAATTATATTGGCAAACCAATCAATGCCCAGTTGATTTAGAATGAAGTAAATAGAGATTTAATATCAATAATTGTTAAAATGTTACTTTTTTCTATTATATCTTCCATTGTTTTATTCAAAAATCTAAAGAATTAGGTATATATGATTTTGCCTTAATAACAACTTGCTTAATTTTGCTTTCAATAAAAATCACAGCTGGTTCATACGTTGAGCAGATGCAGCAATCAGTGATAAAGGGGGATTATTGGAAAAATGTATGAACTTTGGGAGTTCCAAGCATAATCACTTTTAAAGGATAATGAGGTATGTTAATAAGTTTTCAGAAATCCTTCCTCCATTAGTTAGTTCTAACAACCAAGCATATTACCTGTAAGCTATAAAAATGTAACTCACTGTGATATCCTTACAGTACACATTCAACATCACAAATGTCTTCTCAACATGCTGTGTCTAATCAATTACATAATGACCTTTTTCTGCTTTTTAATGAACTCACAATGTCACATTCTTGCATGATCAGGTTATAAAAATATCTTCCTACCTTGCAGACCAGAACTACCTTTATCTAACTTTTCAACTTTTTGTTATCTGTATAAATATTGCAACTTTTCAAAATTTTTTATCTGTATAAAGATCGCGCTTATATTATATGTATAAAGATTGTACTTATCTGTTGTAACTGGAGCTTTTCTCCCTAGGCCTCCACTGAAAATGGGTTCTTTCTGACACAGTGGGACATTCCCAGTAAACAAATGTCAATTAAAACAAAATAGAATAACTTGTGCTTGGTATGAATATTTCTGTCAGATATCAGCAACATGACCTCACAGGGGGTAAAATAAATATATTTCCATTAGTAATGTCATGTACTAATAACCCAAGTTTAAGTTCACATCTTTCCTCTTTTATGAACTTTGGGAGAAAATCAGTAATTGTAAGTGATTTTGAAATTCTTAGTTTTCTTGGGATGCTACCAACCTTCAGTCTTTCCTTGAAGAAATCAATATTCCACTGCAATCATCTAATTTTAACTGCCTCCATTTCCAGTTCTTTAAATAATTGTCGGCATTGCCAATCTGTCAGTCACCCTGACTCTTTCACTCTCATCTTTCTTATTCCTGACTCTTTCTTTTTCATCCCCACTACTGCTCCTCCAACTAACCTATAACCTTAATCTTTCTTGCTAATACTCCCTTCTTCCCCACCTCATCATTTTATCTACTGTTATTTCAACCTCTTTGCTGTCAGAACTTTTTCTATGTATGTTTTTCTTAATTATTTTGGGTAATATCCTCCCTCTTCCTCTATTTTCTGTTTTTGCTCTAGTGACATCCTACCTCATTAATGTCAGTATGCATATACTGACCCTATGTGCATTATCATTGCTCTTGTATCTCCAGGTATTACATGTTAACATGTCTTTGACCTATGTAAAATAATATAACTTCTAATTAGATGATAACACTTCTTTATTATTTGTCTAAATACTACATACCAAGTAATGCTTAAAATGTTTAATTTTTGCTGTTGTTCATTGCAAATATGCATTTTATGTGGAGTGTTTCTCCCCAGCCCTCTGATGAAAATTGAACGTTTGCACAGTTCATCTTTCAGAGTAAACAAAAGACAGTATATAAATAAATAAATACTAAACATTGTTACCATGTGAGCTGCAGCACCCGTATATGCTCCATACCCACACCTCTCAACTGTCCAGCTTTTAGCAGAATGCCCAGATTTTTGCCTCATATTTTTGGTCTGCTCTTCATAAAATTTGTAGTTTTCTGGCAAATCACTGAGGATTGAAATTGCTAAATAATGACACACATTTGAGTTTCAGACTGCATATACTTCATAAAATACATGCTTATGCAAATCCAGTTATTCTAGCAACTTTCTAAGTTTAAAGGAACATTATTAAAATTTGTCCCTGATTTTGTGCCTTTGTCCCACCATTATTTCTGGTTTTGTCCAGGTTTCTTGTGCTAAGAGGTTAAGGTATGTCCCTACCCACCAAAGCAATACATTGGCAGATGAAAAATTTAAATCTTCTTCACTGTCTGCAACAGTTCCATTGACAGAACTAGAATTTCTTATATGCTGAGTATTAGAACGAGTCACATGACAAATAAAAAAGCTTCTTATTGATTAACAGAAAAACACACAAAATGCAAATTGAACAAAAATCAATATAGTTGTAATGTTTAGTATTGTCATTCTTTTTTAATAAAAGGAACTTCAGTGGAATAAAAATTCAGTCACACATTTGTTATTTAAATGAATAATTACCACCATTTGATTTTGAAAAGAACTCATTGCATGACTAATTAACAAATAATACCACTACAGATATGGTCTATATTATATGAAACAACAAAAGAGAGAACGTTCTTTCATCGACACATAATAGCCGAAACCACAAAACCGCGAAGATACGGAACAGCGTTTTTTTTTCCCTGGGAAAAAAATCGCTGGGCCAGTCTTGGAACTTTGCCATTTCCTCCACTGTGATGCGATCTCAGAGTTGGTATATTTAAGTAGAGGTGGTGGTGGGGGCACATCCCCGGTGAAGCCCCCCACTTTATTTTGTCTTTACATTTTTTTTTTTTTGGAGCAGCGATTTTTTTTTTTCCCTGGGAAAAAAAAATCATTGTTCAGTAACTTCACTGTTTTGTGGTTTCAACATTTATCTGTCAATGAAAGAGTATACTAGAAATATGCATTTCTTAAAATCAGGAGTTGTAAACAATGTCTGGCCAAAGAATTAACTACATTTTTTTTTTGTTTTATAGCATAACTGGTCACCACTCCCACAAGAGGGAACAACATATTGGACCTGGTCATCACCAACATGGGGACTCTATGTTCCACACCAGAGGTAAACCCCTCATTGGTAAGATCAGACCATAAACAAATTTCCCTGGACATCCATATCCCGTCCCCACCCCCAGCCATGGAAATCACTATAAAGAATTTCTCAAAAGCCAACTTTGCACTTCTCAAGACTGAGGTGGAATCCTTCAAAGCCACTGGGCCAGAGGATAATACAGCCCAATCCGCAGAATCCTTTACAAATGCATTCTATGAGCACCTGCAGGAATGCATGGATCATGCTATCCCAAATAAAACCAAGACTCACTCCTCCAAAAACAGGAGACCGGTCTGGTGGACCCTGGCCATAAATAAGCTATACAGCAGAAGGAGGAAGCTACTACATGACAGAGCAAAATCCCTAAAAGGGAAGGCATCTCTCATCAGTATTAGCAAGAAACTTCGATCCTTCATAAAATCATCAAAGGCCAGTTTAGAAAAAAAAATTGCCCTAGACACTAAAGAGAATCACAAGGCCTTCTTTAGTTATGTCAGGAACATGGCCGGAAACTCCCAGATATGCTCTGAATTGTTACATAACGGTACAAAATATACCGAACCTACAGACATAGCCAACATCCTGGCAGACAGATTCATCGCAAACTTCTCCCCCCTTCCCCCCCAAAGGAGCAAATGCCTATCCCAACTGAATGTAACCTCCCTGACATCACAGATGCACAGGTGAAAGCTGCCCTCTCCAAAGCAAAAACACAGCATCTATGGGACCGGACGGTGTCCCAAGCTGTGTCTTACATGAGCTCCAAGAAGAACTGAACCCTCACATTAAGTCACTGTTCAAACTTAGCCTTACTACAGGATATGTACCCAAAGAATGGCGTACAGCTACAGTGGTCCCACTCCACAAAGGTGGTGCCACAATGGACCCTGGAAACTATCGCCCCATAAGCCTGACTAGTCTGGTCTGTAAAGCTATGGAGCTTATTATCATGGAACTCATAAACAAAGACATTGGGAGCCTCCAGACAGTGGACCCTACCCAATTCGGCTTTGTTAAGGGAAGATCTTGCCTCTTAAACCTAGTTGATTTCTTTGAAACAGTTACCAAAGCCATAGATGAGGGCAAGGCAGTCCACACAGCCTACCTGGACCTCGCAAAAGCCTTCGACACAATACCTCACTCGGACATCATAACTAAGCTTACCAGCTTAAATATCAACCCCTATATCACAAGATGGGTTGCAAACTGGCTCAGAGATAGAACCCACATGGTCAGAATCACAGGTGCCATGTCCAAATCCAAACCAGTTACAAATGGCATCCCACAGGGCTCAGTTCTGGGACCTCTCTTGTTCGGTATATACTTCTCTGAGGTTCAGGCTAACACGGGGTGATTATGGCTGACAAAGTTCGCAGATGACTGCAAACTGGGGGCCATAATCGAATCTCCAGCTGACACAAGCATCCTCCAAAAGGGTCTCACAGAGACGGATGCTTGGTGCCACAGCCACGGCTTCAAGCTAAATGCTAAAAAGTGCATAGTCATCCCCTTTGGGAAAAACTAGGTGCCCACAAATTACCACATAGATGGTAATCCATTAAGTATGGAAGAAGTAATTAGAGATTTGGGGACCAATGTAGATAGTAATCTCTCCTTTGATAATCACGTTGCCAAAGTGGTTAGAAAGACCTTCTATATAGCCCACCTTATCATGAAAGGGTTTGCATCTAGATCAAGAGAGGTCATTGTGCCCTCTACTCATCAGGCCCATAATTGAATACAATGCCCCTTTTGGGATGTACCTTACCCGACACCTGCAGCAAATGGAGAGTCCCCAAAAGTACCTCACTAAGAGAATCATGGGCTACAAACAGATGTCCTATGCAGCTCGACTAAATAAACTCCAGCTCTACTCAGTTGCTTACCGCCTACTCAGAGGCGATCTATGCCTGACCTACAAAGCCATGTCAAACCCAGAATTAATGGACATGCTCCACCTCAAAAAATCCAAGTCCCTTAGAGCTACACGCTCCAGGGACCTAAACCTCAGCACAAAAATAAATAGGACATGCTGGAGGGACAGATTCAATTCCCAGAGGCTCCCCTCACTCTGGAATAGAATCCCAATTCATGTTAGACATAGCCGCTCGCTGACCCTCTTCAAGCGAAATTTGGACGCGTGGATGGGAAATCGCAAATTCACCCCTGGGATCTCTCCTGTGTCCCTGCTAGACAGAGACACAGTAAACTAATCTTAAAAGGGTACCTTCTGTGACCTACTTTACAGAGGCACAGTAGGCTAATCTAATAGAGAGGCAGAAGCCAAATACACTCTGGCTAGGCTTATAAATGCCCTAGAGCAGATAGCCTAGTATCTACCTATGAACCTATGAACCTATACATATATACTTAGATAACCAAAGTGCATTCTTCTCAACATAATAACAATCACCTGAAACAGAACTTAACTAAATATACAACTCTTGATGTAGAAGTGTACTACAACTTTATGCAAAACCAGTTTATACTCCTTGGTGATCTAAAAAAATGTTTCAAATTATAACTCCTTTCGAACATTATTTTAAAACTAGAACCACTTAATCCAACTAGCTCCTGGTTACTGAATATGTTTCCAATTACTGACCACCCATTCTTTGATGTTAAAGTAATTCACAGAATAAGTTAAGCAAGAAATTACACTCAAATCATGTGACAGCTCTACACTTATTTATTCTTTTATTTATTGCTTTTATTTATCTGGAAAATCTGACTGGGCATGAAACCCCTTCTCATTGAAGGCCCAGGGAGAAAAGCTCCATACAGAATTTGCAGTGATTACGCTGACAATAACAAGTACCATAGATAATACAATGCGCTGACAGCATGGGAAACACAGTAGGAATACAAATATGAGTGCAAAAGTAGTGTATAATAATCCAATATTACACAAAGTAACAGATACAGTCTGATATTATACTGACAAGTTTGTTCTTATGCAATACTTTGTCATACTCAAGTTGTGGATTAGTTGTGTATCTTATAATTAGAACAACTACAGCATTAGAACAGTAGGCTAACTGTGGACAGGGATTATCAGCTATGATGGCAGGATACAGCAGGTAATTATGAGTGGTTAGTAAGAGGAGGTGGATTTTAAGATGTTGATGTAGTAGAGTTTAAGAGCCATAGCAAGCTAGATGAGATAAGAAATATGGAGGATATACATAGGTTAGTTAGAAATTAAGATTACGTTGTAATGGGGGACAGAGATGTGGGCTTAGCATGTTGGGGACAGAGATGTGGACAGGTTTGGATGGATTAGTCTTAGCCAAGGATGGTACAGGTGCAGAGCCACAGGTGTGCACATATTTGAAAGATTTTAAGCTCAGATTTTGCCTTAAACAGGGGGAATTGAGTTCTTTTACTTTCAGATGCAATTGGAATACAATGAGTCACCTGTTGTACTGTTGGTTTTAGTTACGTTAAGTAATATTTCATCACCAAAAAGCAAGGGTATCCTGGAAGAAAAGATATATATTATACTCCTAAGAGATGGATACTGTTCCAGTTTGTGGAGTAATTTATGGATTATAAGTAATTGGGAGTATGTGAGCATATGACAGAGTTCAAGACAGTTTAATTGTTGCAGAGCTACGCAGTGGTGGGTTCTGTTTGGTGGGTAACAGGGAAATTTGGCTATTTTATTATAACATTGTTGCAGTTTCAATTATACTGAGGAAGATAGATTGTGCAAAATAGGAGACGTGTATGGTAGGGTTGGTAGGAGATAGGTTGAGGTAATGCTACTTTTAACAAAGTGATAAAGGGTTTAGCTTTCCAGTTTTTGATTGCCTTCTTTATCACTTGTGTGATATGATGGTCCGGATATAAGTTGATTATCTATGGTGGCTATGAGTAGTTTAACATAAGAGAATAATTTTATTTTTGTATTATTTCTTGAAGTAATGGTGAAGAGACATTTTTGAGCAGTATATTGTTTTAGTGTGAACAGCAATAGTTTAGTTTTCTTGAGGTTTAGGAAAAGGCAAGAGTTAGTGAGCCAACCATCTATGGAGGAGAATGATTTCTGGGTATTTTATTGTTATTTGGTCAGGCTTTCAGGTGCACAAATGAGGGTAGAGACATCTATGCATCTTATGATTGTGGCATCCAAGGAAGCAGAGTGTAGGTCATTGATAAATTGGTTGAACAAGAGTGAGCATAATATGGATCCTTGGTGGACTTCTAGAGGTATGCTAGGTGTGAGACTAATCATTTTCCATTTTATGGCCTGCTTACTGTTTGAGAGGTAACTCTAAGACCAGAGTAGAGAGATACTAGCCAGGCCTAAAGTGGATAGTTTGTGTAACAAATTTTGATGACTGACTGAATCAAATGCTTTCAATAAGTCTAGAAAAAGTGGAGAGACAAGTTTTTTTGACATTCTGTTTGGGTTGATTGTGTTCATAAAACTCAGCAATGCTGTAGTGGTACTGTGGTTGGGTCAAAACCTGTGTTAGGTAGGGGAGAGGAGGTTTTGTACCAAGATGAAAGTTAGTAGTTGAGAGTGGATATACTTCTCTAGGGTTTTAGACAGAGGTGAAAGAATAGCAACTGGTCTGCAGTTAGAAGTTTGTGTGGAAGGGCCACCCTTAGGAAGTGATACAACAAACATTTTTTTCCAGCATTGTAGTACATAGTCTTCACTGACTGAATGATGCATTAGGATTGACACAGGCTATGCTCTTGTGTCACATGCTACTTGAATTCATTCGGGAGGCAGGTTGTTAGTCGCTAAGGTAGTTGGTTTTACCTTCCAGAGGTATTTATTAATGGAAAACATGGGGGCTACTGTAAATGAAAAGTGGTTTCCTGATACTGTGATAGAGCCTGTCCCAGAAACAATCTGTAAAGTTCTGGAATCACTTGGGTTATGGAGTGGCAAACTAATTTTAAAATGGGAACCACATCAGCTACACTAGCTGGAAACCAACAAAGCTCAGGGATGGGGCAATCAGGTAATTCAACGGAATGCAATTGTTCCCTCCTCAGATGGCTTTCCACTGAAAAGAAGCTGGGGATGAAAAGACAATTTCTCTTTACTCTGACTGCTTGGAGTGAGTCATAGCATTTCATTTTATTTTTATGGGAGCAGAAAGCAGAATTTACCTAAGGCCTGCTAAGTTTACCAGAAGGCTGCTGCTCTAACAATATGTTCCCTTAGTTGGAGGCCAGCCACTGCTATAGTATGAGTGTTATGCATGTGTATGTCTTTATATTTATATATATATATATATATATATATATGTGTGTGTATATATATATATATATATATATATATATATATATATATATATATATATATATATACACACACACACACACACACACACACACACACACACACACACACACACACACACACACACACACACACACACACAGATATTGCAGGTTGGAAGAGCATTGACAGAAGTTATTGACTGAGGGAATTGCTTTCACCAAGGATGTTTTTCTCCGTGAAGTAAAATATGCTTGTGTTAAATTACCTTAAACAAGAGGAATAAAAGTTCTGAGGCATGGGGGACTTTCCAGCAGTTCCAGTACAATACAGACCACTCTAATAAAAAAGTGAGAAAAAAGTATATACAGCTATAAAATATTTCATCAGTTTAATTTGAAAAACAAAATAAAAACTGGAACAGTCTCCAAACAAAGAAATAAATACTTAAAACCACTGTTAAGCCAGAAAACAAGCCTTAAAAGAACTCGTTAGCGATAATGTAACTATTTCAAGCTTTTGTCAATAGCAATAGACTTCTTCAGAAATGAATTACGTGAAAGATACATGAGATTAAATACTTGAAATACAATCATGTCAACCAATTGCAATAAAAATACAATTAAAAATGCATCCAATGTTAACTGTCACTCTATTTAACCCTTAAGTATCAAAACTCCTTTAGCCAGCCTACAGTCCTTCAGAAAACATTTAATATTGATGGCGTTATTTAAACCTGGTGGTTTGTCTGTCTATAATCTTACTTGCCATTCAGTTTGTCTTTGCTCCACCTGATTTTTATAATTTCCTTCCCATAAAATCATAAGGTATATGTTCTACCACTGCAAGGAGAAACTTCTTATAATTACTGCACCTAATGGTATGTTTAATATAGGGCGTTATTTTCATTCGTTGTTTTAATATCATAAACATGTTTCTTTATCCTGGCACCCAACTTCCTATTGCTCATTCCTATATAGTAACTTGGACAGCTTAAACACAATGCTCTGTATACTATCTCTTTAGTCTGGCAAGTATATCTTCTAGGTATTTCTATAGTGTACTGTAAATTTTCTAATATCAGGTAGGGCCCTTAATATATAAATCTACAGGCAGCACAACCATTGCACTTAAAAGTGCCTTTATTTTTGTTGATACACAACTTTAGTGTGGTCATGTTGTAATGTTTGTTTAATGTTAATGTTCTTTAATAAACAATGAACATCATAAACAAAGACATTGGGGACCTACAGACACTAGATCCTACCCAGTTCGGCTTTGTCAAGGGCAGATCCTGCCTTTTGAACCTGGTTAACTTCTTCAAAACAGTCACCAAAGCCATAGATGAAGGGAAGGTAGTCCACACAGCCTATCTGGACCTTGCAAAGGCATTTGACACAATACCCCACTCGGGCATCATAGATAAGCTATCCAGCTTAAATATAAACCCCTATGTCACAAGATGGGTAGCAAACTGGCTCAAAGACAGAACCCACAGAGTGAGAGTTGCTGGAGCCATGTCAGACTCAAAACCGGTCACAAGTGGCATCCCACAGGGTTCTGTCCTGGGACCACTCTTGTTCAGTATATACTTTTCCGAGGTACAGGTAAACGTGGGAGGACTATGGCTCACCAAGTTTGCAGACGACTCCAAACTGGGCGCCATAATCAACTCTCCAGCTGACACAAACATCCTTCAAAAAGGTCTCACAGAGACAGATAACTGGTACCAGTGCCATGGTTTAAAGCTAAATGCCAAAAAATGTATAGTCATACCCTTTGGCAAAAACAATGTGCCCACAAATTACCACATAGACAGAAACCCATTAAGTACAGAGAAAGTTATTAGGGACCTGGGGACCCAAGTTGATAGCAATCTCTCCTTTGAAAACCACATTGCCAAAGTGGTTAGAAAGACCTTCTACATAGCCCACCTCATCACGAAGGGTTTCACATCTAGATCAAGAGAGGTAATCGTGCCCCTTTATTCATCCCTCATCAGGCCCATCATAGAATACAATGCCCCTTTTGGGGTGTACCTTACCCGACACCTGCAGCAATTAGAAAGACCCCAAAAGTATCTCACCAAGAGGATCAAGGGTCTCAAACAGATGCCATATGCTGCTCGGTTAAAATAACTCCAGCTCTACTCAGTTGCATACCGCCTACTTCGAGGTGATCTATGCCTGACATACAAAGCTATGTCAAATCCAGAATTAATGGACATGCTCCACTTCAGTAAATCTAAATCCCATAGAGCCACACGCTCGAAGGACTTGAACCTCAGCACAGAAATAAACAGAAGTTGCTGGAGGGACAGGTTCATAACCCAGAGGCTCCCTTCGCTCTGGAATAGAATTCCAGTTCATGTGAGGCAGAGCACCTCACTGAATCTCTTCAAGAAGAATCTCGATAGGTGGATGGGGGATCGTAGGTTTGTCCCAGGGATTACTCCTGTGTTGCTATTAGACAGAGGCACAGTAAACTAAACCTTAAAAAGGGCACAGTATACTCAAATCAAGGGGTGGCATAAGCCATACAGAATCGGGCTAGGCTTATAATTGCCCCAGGGCAGATAGCCTAGTATGAACCTATGAACCTACGAAAGGCTGTTTACCTAGGATGTCAACTAGGTCTCTATTCTCTTCTATAATCTTCCAGTTATTAGATATAATATTTCTGATGTCAGTACTATCTACAGACATTTATATGGTATATCTAGCCATAGCTTTTTCCTCTGCAGAATTTCCTTTATCTTTCTGCTGAAATCTTTTTACTAAGATTGGTTCAAATTGTTCAGATCTCTTGGAAATGATTTCCTGAGGATTTTTATTTAACATGTCTACTCTATAGCCTCTATCTTTAAACAAGGCAGTAATAAAGTTTACCTTTTCTAAAAAGTCATTATCTTCACTTGTCATCCTAGATGCTCTTATAAACTGGCCTATGGGTATGTTGTTTCTTGTAAAGTTAGGATGATTACTTCTATGGTGAAGATTGCTGTTGGAAAAGGTACTCTTACGATAGATTTTACTTATAAATTTATTGTTACTAGTGTCCCAATTTAAATGTATATCTAGAAAACAAAGTGTGTATCCTTCACCTTCTAATACAAATTTTAAGAAATTGGAACTATTATTAATACTGGCTAAGATGTGATTGGTGTTACTGAGTTCTAGTGGATCTTTGTTTATAATAAAAAACAAATCATCGATATATCCCCAATAAAAAACTATATTTTTAGCAAAATCTAGCTAGCTCAAAATTTCTCTTTCCCACCAGCCTACTACTAAGCTGGAGAAGGCTGGAGCAACTGAGGACCCCATAGCTACCTCCCTTAACTGTTTGTAGTATCTATGATTAAACAGAAATTATTTTCTAGTACTATTTCTAAGAGAGAGCAATATAATTTGATAAGTGAAGTATCTGTATAGTTGTTTAGATGTAATCTAATATGTTCAATACCTTCTTGCTGGGGAGGTAAAGAGAGACACCACATCTAAAGTTAACATATAACAGTTGTCTTCCTCAAATCTATACACATCCTGAAAGGACTCAATGCTATTCAAAAAATCCCAGGAATCTCTAATGTGAGATGGTAAAGCCTGAACTATACAGGATTTAATATATAATCTAGAAACAATGATATTCCCTCAATACTACTGTGTGCTGCAGACACTATGGGTCTAAATGTTTTTTTTTGCATCTTTATTAATTTTTGGTATCCCAAACAGAATACCTATTTTAGGATATTCAACCAACATAAAACTGTATAGTTCAAAATCCATTAATCCATTCATAAGGCAGTCATGCAAACAATGCTGTATATACTTAATGCTATCATGCACTTGTTGTACAGTCACTTCCAAGAATTCTTCAATATTATCTAACATTTTTTTCAATAGCAGTGCTATATGTTTGTACATTCATAACTAGCAAGCTACCCCCCTTGTCTGCTTTCATGAATCTCACCTGTTTCAAGTTAGTGAGTTCATGCAGAGCTTTCCTTTCTTCTGTGGTCATGTTAAAAAAAGTTTTCACTTTTTTACTGTTTAACATGACCTAGTATCTCTTTCACAGAATTGTTCAAATGTTTTAAGAGTATGATATAACACAGGGTTGAAAGTTGAAGGTTTTCAGAACCCATGACTAACATTAACATCTTTCAGAATATAATTTAAATTGAGCTCTCTAGTAAAATATTTCACTTCTAAAAGAGTCTTAGCAAGCTTTGCTCTATGACTAGGGATAGACTTTATCCCAAGTTCTAATACTTTTTTATGACTGTCATTTAGTTCAAAGTCAGATATATTATAAAGTTTAGGCAGGGAACTCACAGGTTGTGTAGAAATATGTAACATTTCTTCCCTCTGCCTTTCCCCCTGCTACAAACAGTTGTATTTTTTTCCTCTTGTTCTTTCCAAGATTTTTGGAAGAAAACCTTGTTCATTAGCCTCCTGGGGCCTATTAGGTGAAAGCAATGGGAGCTCAGGAAAATCATCAGCAGAAAAGCAGAAACCTTCCTGTGTAGTTCCTTCCCTATTTATCAACACTTTTCTGTTGATGACATCATCATGCTGTTGTTCCTGGTTTATTCTTAAAGGGCAGCTTCTCTAAAGTTCTTTAAAAAAACAGTGTTGGTTTTGGAGTTGTTTTTATTAATACATTGACTATAACCAGTGTTAGACAGATAAGCAGCAATATCACGGTCTAAGTTTTTTTGTTTCCTTAATGTCACAGTTTTTTCATAAGGATCAAGGGAAAGAAATAGACTGTTGTAGTCATCTTTCATTTCCATCTGTCTAGGTAACTTCTTATTAAATTCTGCATCAGTGTTTACTATAGCTCTTTACAACTGCTCCAACACTGTATTATTATATTTAATAAGCAATTTAAGAAAATCAATGCCTGCTTTGTTAAAGAAATCAGCCATTTCCTAGAAAAATGGGTTGCTTTGTTGTATCCCATTAGGTATTTTTGCAAACCTTAAGCCTTTGGGAACAAACCCCAGCTTAATACAGTGTTCAGAATATTTATTTTCAAGGGACACAGCACGGTATTTTTTAAGCTTCTTTTTAAGTTCACACAGTAAATATTTGGTATGATTTCTTAACAAGTGTTCATCTAAATTTCTGTGAATGTTAGCAAAGGGATCATGATTATAATGTATGACATCTGTAACATCCTTAAAACATGAATTTGAGTCTGAGCCTATGTATTTCTGACCCTGTGGCAGAACTTCTACAACAGTTTCTCTGTCTTCTGATGATTCAGTGGACCCTTTGTAACCCTGAGTTCTCAAACAACCAATCGATTGGGGGCTTCTATAAACCATTAGCCTCTTCAAGTTTTTTTGCACTTCTGCAAATAGTAAAAACAAATCCTTAAAGGTTTTCTCTTGGCTTTCAGGTGTCGGATGAATGGTTAAATTGAGTAGCTCGTCTTTTGGGGCACAAGCCATGGAGTAATTCAGCACAAACCATGGACACAAAATAAAAACCGAAACAGTCTCCAAACAATGATAAAAAACAAATAAATAAGTACTCAAAACCACAGTTAAGCCAGAAGACAAGGCTTAAAACAACAATTTAGCATTAATGTAACTTTATTTCATGCTTTCGTCAATAGTAATAGACTTCTTCAAAAATGAATTACACGAAAGATACATGAGATTAAATACTTGAAATACAATCATGTTAACCAGTCACAGTAAAAATACAATTAAAAATGCATCCAATGTTAATTGTCACTCTATTTAACCCTTAAGCATCTAAACTCCTTTAGCCAACCTACAGTCCTTCAGAAAACATTTAATATTTATGGTATCATTTAAAGCTGGTGGTTTGCCTTCCTCTAATCTTACTTGCCATTCAGTTTGCCTTTGGTCCACCTGATTTTTATTATTGCCTTCCCTTAAATCATAAGGGATGTGTTCTACCCCTGCAAGGAGAAACTTCTTATAATTACTGCACCTAATAGTATGCTTATATAGGGTGTTATTTTCATTCTTTGTTTTAATATAATTTCTGAAGAAGTCTATTGTTATTGATGAAAACATGAAATAAAGTTACATTAACACTAAAGAGTTGTTTTAAGGCTTGTCTTCTGGCTTAACATAGGTTTTAAGTATTTAGTTTAATTTCATACCTGAATACTGCCTTACATTAGTTATAATTAAATGTATTGTCCTTTTGCTGCTTTTAGAAATGTGGATGAAATTCAGCTGTGGAAGTTCCATTTGCAGTGAGATTTTCCTAACATTTTTGTAATAGGAATCTTCAGGGCAACTATGCGTTCTACACACTCACTGTACGGTGAGGCAGTTGGAAGGATTAGGAGTCAATTGGGCCATGGAGTGCTGTATTATTTCATTTTTAACTGAATCTATCAAGTCCTCAGGATAACTTCTTCAAGAGACATAGATTTTTAACCTTAAAAATTAAAATTCTGTAATTAAATCACCATTCCCCCATGGTAAGCTTAGTTATTCTAACTTTTTGACCTTTAACTAAGTTTCTCTTAATATGACAAGGTTGAGCACTTGCATTGTACAAGTACGCCTTTGTAAAAGTTTCCATCCAGAATATACTGGATTCAAAAATGTTAGATTTTTCATTTTAAAATATTTCCATAACTAAATAGGGTTACAGTTGTGTGCAACTAAATTAATTCTAGTAAGTTTTTCTGTGAAAGGTTATTTGTGTGAATGGTGGATTGGTCCATTTCCTGTTGGTGGATAATGGTAAGTGGCATGATGGCAGGACTGGGAGTTCATGTGTGCATGACTGTGTTTTTGGTTAGGGTAAGGGTTTGGTAAGGAGAAAGATTAAAGTGCGTATGTGTGTTTGTTAGCATGCACAAGTGTATGTGGTTTAGGATTAAGATCAGGTAAGGGGAGAGAGGTAGTGTTTTGCATATATATGTATGTGTGTGTGTGTGTTTGAGCTTTCTTGGCTAGTGATAGTGTTTTTTTGTAATGTAGGGTGCATAGTTAGTGTTAGGGGCAGATTCAGAGTTAGCACATTAAGCACACCTTAGTAATCCATGCTAACACTGCCCATAACCCTAATTGTGCACCTTACTGTGGTGCTGTGGTGACGTTGTTGCCTCACAGTAAGATGTTGTCCTGTTCGATTCTCAGCTAAAGTGTCTTCCGTGTGGAGACATGCGTGAATGGGCATACCTTCGTTGAAGGTTGTGCATCAGAGCTGGCAACTTGGTACATAAAAATCTACTGCCAATCATTAGTGGACCGGAGTTCTGGGAAAAGCCAAAAGATACAACAACTTAAAAAATATTTTCTGTAACACTACCACTATTCAGACAAATTTGATCCTCAGGAAAAACAGCCTGCAGGAGAAGCTGCTGGTGTCTTTTTACTGCTGTTTTATTGAAAGTGTGCTGACATACTGCATTTCCATGTGGTATGCCAACAGCTTGGTGGCAGACAGGAAGGCCCTTCAAAGGATAATTAACTCTGCCAAGAAAATCATTGGCTGCACACTGCCCTCTTTGGAGGAACTCTTCAGCTCTTGTTGCCTCAGTAGGGCAACCAGCATCTTGAAAGACCCTTCTCACCCTGGACATCACTTGTTTGAGCTGCTGCCTTCTGCCAGATAGTTTAGGCCCATTCCATCTCAGACAGACAGACTTAAGAACATTTTTTATCCCAGAGCCATACTGGATTTGAATAATGCTAAATGGTCATATTGAGTACTGATAATATCCATTTGCACTATAAGGCATATGGTTACATTTCTGTGCACCTTTCCTTATTCTTTTCATGTGCAGCTAGACCCAAGTGCAATAACTTATTTGTTTACTACGGTGCATTGCATTGCATTATATTGTATTGCTTGTATTGTACTGTATTGTATTTTCTTATTAATGCATGTTTATTATATGTGAATTCACCTTAGGAGAATTGCTACAAATGTTGTACTTGTGCAGTGTGCAATGACAATAAAGGAATATTTTCTATCTTATCTAAATAAGGGATAACAATCTTATCTAAATAAGAAAAACAGGGATAAAGCCTGGGAGCACTGGCGCAAAACCAAAACCCCCTCAACTAGACAGAAATTCCTATAACTAAGCAATAGAGTCAAAAAGGTAATAAAACAGGACAAATTCCAATACTACCAGTCTGCCCTAGACTCCTCCCAACACAGCCCCAAACAATTCTGGTCCTCCATAAACTCCATCCTCCACCCAGGTAAAGTAAGTACCCCTCCTCCTAACATCCTTCACTCCTCCAAAAATATTGCTACCTCATTCAACACACACTTCACACAAACCATACTATCACTAGCTAAACAACACAACCCCCTCCCCTCTAATCCACACCTTCAACTAGTAATCTCCCCACTGCCTTCTCTTTTTCTCCTGTACCTACCTCCAACATAAAAAAACTCTTAACTAAACATAAGCCCACCAAATTAGCAGCAGACAACCTCCCAAGTGAATAACTACAAATCACAGCTGATGCTCTGGCCTACCCAGTATCCATCTTGATTAACCGATCTCTGTCAGAAAGTTACATTCCCACACTATGGAAAGTATTACATATAATTCCCCCCCACAGAACTAACCAATTACCGCCCCATAGCTATTCTCTATCCACTCTCCAAAATACTAGAGAGATGCATTCACTATCAGGTCTCAGACTACCTCCTTACTAACAACCTCCTTTCCAATACTCAGCATGATTTCTGGCCAAACCATAGCACCACCACTGCCTTACTCTCCTTTTCTAACACTATCCTTCAGCATACAAACAGTGGCTATCTCTCCTCTGCTACTTTCCTAGACCTATCTAAAGCATTTGACATGTTCCCCCACAAAAAACTCATCTCTATCCTCAATAACCTATCCTTCTCTCAATCAGTCACCAACTGGTTTCAGAGTTACCTGTCTGACCGCCAACAATCCATTGTATGGCAGAATTACATATCTCCACAACTACCTGTCTCTATAGGGGTTCCCCAAGGATCCATCCTTGGACCCCCAATCTTCTCTATTTTCACCAATAATCTAGCCTCTGCCACCAAACATGGCACATTCATACAATACGCAGATGACTCAACTATCATCTGCACAGCCCAGTCCCTACCCAAACTGTAAAAAAGGCACACAGGAAGCCTTTTTCTCTGTTGAAACTTGGTTATCCGATGCCCAATTAATACTCAACCCAAACAAAACTAAACTACTCATCTTCCAACCCACCAAACATACTCAAAACAATTCTCACTTTAACATCACAGCAAAAGACGACACCACTATACACCCAACAGAACACACCAAATTGCTAGGAGTGGAAATAGACAATAAACTAAAATCTGACATTCACATATCCATGGCCATAAAAAAAGTCCACAAAAAACTAGGAGCGTTATACAGAAATAAGCTACTTCTCACCAAAGCAGCAAAGACTTCAGTAGCAAATTCCCACCTTATCTCCACCCTACTTTATGCCTCTCAAATATATACCAACCTAAGGCAATGCGATCTAAACAAGCTAGAGACCTGCTACAAAAAAATCGTCAAATTCGCCACAGGGGCATCCTACCATAGTCACCACTGTCTCTCACTTGCTGAACTGGGCTGGCTTGAACTCCCTCACCTCCTTCAATGGTATCAACTCACACTCACCCACAAACTAGTAAACCATCCACTAAATGTCCCATCCCACCAGAATCTACTCCAACCTATCGCACCACCAGACCACTAAGATCCAGCAACAAAAATCCCTTGCAGATCACTAAAGCCAATAACTCTGCTGGTGAAGCACTATGCTCTTGCGCCATAGCCAAATTATGGAACTCCCTCCCATCCACAATTACCTCCGTACCATCATGCACCCACTTCAAAACTTTACTAAAAGTGCACCTAAAACATGCTGGCTATGCCCTTGCAACTCCCACTCTAATATCACCCACCCCATCCAACCACTACCTTTCTTTCCACCCCACTAACTACCTTGATTATAGCAAGCTCGGATGCTCATAAGCCTACTACTTATTATACAGCAGGAACTTCTTATTGTAACAAATGTTAATGTCTGTTAAGTACTTTGCAGATAAAGATTCTAGCTGTCTACTGATGTACTATGTTATTCATCTGCAGCTATGTTTGTAATTAATTGCTATGTTAATCAAATTGTTAATCGTTATGTAAATCCAATGTAACTACTGTCTGTATATTTTAACTGTGGAGCTTATCTCCCCCCGGCCTCTGCTGAAAATGGACCTACATCCAGTCGGACACTCCTGGTCAACAAATGTAAATAAATAAATAAATAAATAAATGCCTAGCCCTTAATGTCCTATATGGATACAGGGCATTGTTATTCTTTCAGAAAAACTTGACTAGGCTTAGAAAGGCCCCTCTAGGTCATTAGCCTAGTAACAATCTATGAATCTATGATGAGATAGTGTAAGCATCCTAGCTAGCAGCACACTAGGTGAAGGTAAAACATTTACCCTATACCTCAGAATACTGATATACTCCTTCATCAAAGAAAGTCAGTTTCACAATTTTGACTGTGTTAATTGGATCTGTAACTTCACTTGTGACATGTTCCAATACCATGCAGGTTATATTTCTCTTCTTCCTCTCCATGCTATGCCTGAAGTACATATGTACTAACACCTCCCTCTGTTTGGAATTGTTTGTTGCAGTTCCTGGTTGATGTAATCTAGTCCCTGACTGCAAAGATATTGTTGCTGTTGTTGCCACTGGACCAGCCTTGCAGAATTCCACAAACTTACCACTCTCCTGCATCTAAAAATGTTTCACTGTTATTCATATACAGTGTTAACTTTCAAAGCATCTGCTTTTGTATCTCTAACCTGGACTTCCTTCATATCCTCTTTTCTATTTTTATTTTTATTGTTATTGTTAACTTTAGAACTACTTTTATCCTTATTTTGGCAGAACACAGAGTAGGCTGACCCTTCTTGGTATTCTTTCAAGTTAATTTGTAGTTTATTGTACTTTTCTTTTAATGTTAACTCATCTTATTAACCCTTGCCATTGTTAAATAATAATCACTAAGAATAAATAGGAATTCATTGTCATCATTAATTCCTTTATCGTTGGTTCTAATTTCTTCATCTAAATCAAGCAAAAGTTGGTCTTTGTGTTGCATTAGAATCTCAATCAAGTCTAAAGAACTTCTTATTAACAGTTAAAATAATTTTTTTTGGAAACATTATTCAGAAATGTTGAAACTATTAAACCCCATGCAAACTTATTATGATTCAGAAACCCCATAAAAAATAAACTGTCCAACATAAAAGATTAATATTGCAACAACTTATGCCCTAGTTCAGTCTTTTTTTGTAATATCTTTATGAGGGCTAGAAGTATTCTACTTAAAATTCTTAAACAAGGATTTTAAAAATGTCCACCAATTTAACATTTAAAGATAACGTATTTGTAGTTGTAGTTCCTGAAGTGACAGTATTAGTCCCTATCTAACCACATCCAAATTACTCCTGAGATTCTGGTCAGGTACTTTATTCACAAGGTATATCTAATAAAGTTTCCAAGTATAACTCCATTGTTTGAAGAACTTTGACGACTTCATGTAGAAGGGTATTCATTCATCCAGTTTAACTTTTGAAGTGTCACATGCAGCTCATCTGTAACAGTTTTGAGTCAACCCAATGACAACTTGGTCAACTCATAGTACAGAGTTGATTCTTAGTAACTATAGAAGTAAAACAGAAAGGTCCTCTAACTACTACATAACAGTAAAACAGAAATAAAATGGAAGTTACTTCAAGATTCATCATGGCTGTAATGTTTAGTGCTTTTGTTTTTCAATATCTAAGTAGTCAATATAATCTTTTTGTTGTTCCTAGTGAATTTTGAGAAAAGAAGTTTTACATCCTAAGCCTAGCATGAAGATCTGACATTCTTCTACTGCACCTTCAACCATAAAGAATAGGTCCTCAACAAAACATCTATAAATACTACATTCCACTGCTGTGAAGGCCAGTTTTCTGCAAGAAGATAAGAACACTATCGAGAAGTGGGTCACCAAGACTGCAAAAGGTCTGTGATAGAACCTATATGGAAATTACATGAAAGAATATGATAGAATCATTGAAATGTCTTAAAGGTCACAAAAATTCATTAAATAACAAGATAACCCCATTAACAATAATGTAGGCTTTGAGTGAAGCTTACATGATTTAAGCTCACTAGAGAGATGAGCAGCAACACTCATTGAATATGCATGCTGCACATCACACTTACATGTTCATAAGCACCTTTTTGTGGCCAAGAATAGTATTGGTGGCTATGAAAATGTACAGGGAAGCATGAGCACCCAATGTAAACAAAATGGCTTACCTGTAAGCAAACCTATTATGTGAGCATATGTGGACAGCTTATTTGAAGTAAGGACAAGTAGAGAATATTAAATGGGGAGAATGTACACAAAATACAATGGCATTAGTGCAGACATAAGTTAAGGGGGAGGGTAAACAGATAAACTTTGCTCAGATACTGCAGTTTCATGTGTTTATGTCACAAAGAAACATTTTGAACATGAATACTTCCATATTGATATAATGATAATTAATTCTGTTCACAATTCTTGACACATGCACATAAATAAAAACGGACATGCTAGCAAAGGATGTGATAAGGACACAGATGAGGTTTAGCAACAAACCAATTTGTCCTGGAACATCTTCAGAAGGGGTTAGATTAATATGTTAGTGGGAGTTAAATGGGTTGGGGAGATGAAAGGGTTAAATGGAAGGAGGGATGATTGGGAGGAAATGAGGTAAGGGTGGGGAGGTGCTTATGGGCTTTGGACAAGCGTAGTTGGGTTAGTAACCACATTTTGCCATGAACTTGCTACAGCAAGTATGACGCCCATGACGACCTGTAAGCACTGTGGTGCAGGTAGGCCTTGGACTACTTTTAGTCAGTTTTGTTTTATTATTATATTTTTTTGGGGGGGTGGTTTATAAGGTGGGAAAGAAATTTAATGGGGTGTAGGGCTTTTGTTCCTTTCTGCTGGTTACTTGTGTGACGGTTTGACCATGGGGGCCTCAGGTGGTGAGTTGATGAATCAGTGATTCCACTTATTGTAATTTCTGTTTAGGTAATGGCACCCCCTTCACTTTTTGGTAGTTTGGCAGTCTCAGTAGGTGTGTCCGTTAAGGGTTTCTTTATACCTGCTATCCTGCAGCTTTTGGGTGTTTGAAATGTCATACTCTGGGGTGGACAGTTTTGTGAGAAGCTTTGACTTTCATGGTGTCTTCCTCGGTTGGCTCGTTGGTGGTTTAGTGTGCTGTGGGCTGTGAGAGGCTTTGGATTGCATGTTGCCTTCTTCGGTGTGTCCTGTTGGTGGTTTAGTGTTTCACGGGCTGTGTGGAGTTGATGTTTCTTCCAGGTTGTGGGGGTAGGGGAATAGACCCATGCGCAACGGCAGCGGGAGACTGTTACAGCCATTAGGGTTGGTGGTCATTGTGGTAAATGCTATGTTTTGTTGGAGGTTTTTGCAGTCACTAAACATTGCTGCACAATTGTGTGTGAGTGAATATGCTGCAGAGAAGCTTGTTACCATGAGGCATCCTTTATTTATAGTACATGTCAGAGCATGGTTCTGAAAAGTTTGATATCACAAAAAAAAAAAAAAAAAAAAAAAAAAGAAGGGACTCTTTCTTTTAGTACTGCTCTGAGTTTTGTCCATTTTATTTCCCCATTTTATTTAATAGTTACCATTTTATTTGGCTCCTGTTTGAGTTGGCATTCCCTTAGTTTTGGTTGTGAGGAGGTTCCTTTATTGGTGCCCCGATTCAGCATGCAGCCATTAAAGGGTTGAATTTTCCATTAGGTGCGTGCAGTATGGTGTGTGTGTGTGCGTGTGTGTGTGTGTGTGTGTGTGTGTGTGTGTGTGTGTGTGTGTGTGTGTGTGTGTGTGTGTGTGTGTGTGGTGAGGTGCATGTGCAATCGGCATCTCAGCTCATCTCAATTCAGTCAGACAAGGGATAAAACATATAAAAAAAAAAGATAAAAGGTAAATGTGGTTTTTGATGGGTGGAATTCATACATGTAGAATGTGGAAGGGTTGAGTGCTCAGCTTAGTGATGGGCAAGTGGGAAAGGGTAGCCATTGGTTGTTTCCAGCTTGATCTCATACCTCTCAACTGTTCAGATTTTCACAGAATGCACTGAATATGACTCATTTTGGTCTATTTTCATAAAAATATGGTTTCTGCCTTCATACCTTTCATGAAATTTATGCTGATGCAAGACCTGTTTTATCAGCTTTCTAAGTTTGTGTGAGCAGTACTTGGAAATTATAGATATATTTTTTTTCCTCCGGTGTCCCACTGACTTGGTGGGGACGGGAGGTCTGGTGGAGGCTTGGCAGTTGTTGGGAAAGCGTGCTGAGGTAAACTCGTATAACGAATGGTGTGCTCATTTTTTGAAAGGGGGATGGGTTAGACTAGGAACTGGGTGGGGAAGGAGGAAAGAGAAAAATACATATATCATAGCTCACTCCTTATCTTGCTAGTTGTTAATGCTGATTGTTTGTGCTGCCAAGTCCTTGTTTTGTATGAACGTTTTCACACCATTATGGGGAGACCCGTATGACCACAGACATGACCTGTGGTTTGCAAGACCAAAGAAAAAAGTGAATTGATAGGATAGCTCCATTGTATACTACTGCACTTCTTCCGCATACAGTTGCCCATTTACTTTTGAGTTTGGGCCTTCACATTTGGCCTCCTGTCTTGAAGGGAAATCACAATGGAAATATAGGGAAGATTTCAACAAGTTCACTTATTAAAACAAAAGAGAAAAGAAAGGAAGACCATCTGATAGTAAGATTGTCTAGGGATATGCTTTCATTGGTATTTGTGTGTGTGTGTGTGTGTGTGTGTGTGTGTGTGTGTGTGTGTGTGTGTGTGTGTGTGTGTGTGTGTGTGTGTGTGTGTGTGTGTGTGTGTGTGTGTTTCTTCTCACTGAAATATTGTTGGGACTCAAATGGTCGGGATTTGACGTTGAAATGGATGGCCAATGTTTTATTTGGATCAGGGTTCGAGGATGAGTTGTGGTATAACGTCTGTAGTTGTGCTTGGTACTTCAGTTTAGTGGTCTGTTGATGTTTGCGCAGGATTTGACATATAAATGTTAAATGCAGACTAGCTGCTCAGGACTCAAAATGGACAGTCCGACAATGTTTTATTTGGATTGTGTGGTATAACATATCCATATTTGTGTTTTCTGCTTTACTTATTGGTTTGTGGAGGTTTGCGCTGATGGTTTGCATTTTGTTTTTTTGTCATTGTCATTTAAACACAGGTATAAGGGAGATAAATATGTATGTGGGTGTGTATGTATGTACATGTATGTGTATTTGGATAAATATATATATATATATATATATATATATATATATATATATATATATATGTGTGTGTGTGTGTGTGTATATATATGTCTGTAGGTGTGGATACAGATATACATATGGAGAGAGGGGGGCATACAGCACAAACAAACCTAAGACTCAGAATCTGATTAATGGAAGGTGGCTTGAAGTTTTCAATACTAGGTGGTTAAGTGACTGAAGAGCCAGTTGAAGAGGTTCAATTACTCTTATTTTGTGCAGGTGTTTTCTCCTACAACTTAGTAAATCCACAGCCTGCCCATCATTTTTGTGCACACATAATTGCAAAGTTAGATGACTAAACATGGTAGAATGGCAGCAAGAAAAGTTCCAAAATGGTAACTGTTTTAATGGTGAATACCAAGCAATGCTACTGCTTCCTGAGTTGCTGCTTTGCTTTTACGATCCCATTCAAATAGGTGTCTTAAAGAAAATCCTTCTAAAAAACTGAGTGTTGCCAAGGTGCTCCATTTGTGTGTAGACCCCATTTACAGAAGAGACCCTGGAGAAGAAGCTTCGGAAATACAATTTACTAATATGTGCATAGAAGATTACTATGCTTATGACTTAAGGCCCCTTATCCAAATTATTTTACTTCATATGTATATTTCTCTCATGTAAACCAAATTGTATACTTGTTTTGGTGTTACCAACTTAAAAAAAAATGTAATTTCTAAATGCTCTGATATGTTGTGCTATTCTGTTTGGAAGCAGTAGATAATTTTGCCAAGGAAATTGGCACTGAGGAACACTAACCCCCATAAGGTGAAACAAATGCACAGAAGGTGGAACACATGTTAATGGTTTACTAACAGCTTCAGCTAGGTAGGTCATAGGGTGGTTAAAATATGCTAGTTTACTTACAAAGATGATCTTTTAAATGATTTATTCTATTTATTGTGGATTTCACTTAAGAAATTCCCAACACTGAATGTGTTACAAACCTCCCTTTTCAATGTGGAGCTTTGAGGAACATTAACTTTTAAGACCCCAAATGAGGTAAATTCCTTGTAATGAGGTACACTCGATGTTGGTGTAGTGTCATTGCTAATGCATATTTTCATGTGCTGTAAAGCTATGTAATTCTTAAAGGCACTTAATATGAGATATACATTAATTCTGGCATTTTCCCATTTCATCATTCTGGGTATACTCCATAACATGGCATTTTGGTCATTTAGTGACTTCATGCCTGCCAATGAATTCGTGCTATCACAAGTCCAAACTTTTAGGTTTTAGGAGCAATAGCTGAAAGTTATCCCTGACAGGCCATTTGTTCTGCCTTTGTGTTTTCTTGGTTTAAATGACTAATATGGTTTAGGAACTGGTTAGTGCTACATTTTTCGGGGAGCTTTTTTTTTTTTTTTTTAGGATAAAAGAGGTGAAATTCATGAGCAAGGTGGCACCTAGCAGTGGCTACTGTGAAGGAGTTAATGTGCACAGCTATTATTTTGTCTTTTATTTTGCAGATGGAAAGTGCAGAGGACCATCAGTTAGTGGATTGTATAAGCGCTGTTGAGAGGTGATGGTGGCTAAGCCTACTTCGGTAAGTACTTAACTTGACATGTCGGATTTGTGGCAGGGTGCTGAAAGGTGGCTCAAGTTAACCTATAGGCAGGGTGAAGTAGGATTGGCGATGTTCCAGGGGAGTTGGGGTGGCTATAAAGGGTGGAATTATTGTAACATGACTTTGGGGCACATTTTGGGGGCATGGGAATGGGGTTTTATGATTTTGGGGTATAGGATTGGACGATGGGTTCAGCTGAGGACTTTGATAGTTAGCATGGTTGGAGTAAGCTAGAGACCAGGAGGGGTTATGAATGAGGATTATTTTTTCTGCTGATGGTGGTAAGGAGGTGTCAGGCTGAGGTAGGTAAGTCAGGCCAATTTAGATAGGAAGTTTAGGGGCGAGGCACATTGACATTGGCTAAGGTCTGTAAAAAAGTTTTGGTGTATGCAAAGATTTACAGTGTTCTTTCTTTTGCAGGTGGAAGCAGTCGGGGCCTGAAGGAAGTAGCTTTGCAAGGTTTCAGGGTAGACAGGATGGAGGCCCCTGCTGTTCTGACTATTTCAGTTGCAGAAGACGTCCTGGTCAACAGAGTGGTACAATGGGGCCACAGAGCACAGTTAAGAGGGAGCCATGGTTAGTAGCTGGAAAGAAGCAGACTACAAGGATGTATTTTCTTCGAGGGGATGTTCTGGTGGGGTACAGTGGGGTCACAGGTAATCCTACTTTATTTAGGTTCATTAAGGCACGTTTCAGTGCTGGTATATCAAGGCATGGGGTTGATGACAGAGATCTAATTTACTTTACAGATGATGGGTACACCAAATGATGTTTGGCTTACCCCTTCACTTTATAGGGGTTAGTTAGTTGAAGAATTTTATAGGAGGTAGGGGAACAGCCTGGTCAGGCTAGTTGTCAGAGAAGAGGGACAGGCTTGCCTGGTATTTGGATGTTCATTTCAGGGATTTGGGGAAAGGAAAGTGAGCAGCTGAAGGATGCTTGCTAAAAAGAGAAGCAAGCAGAGGTAAGGGCACTGCTTATTTGGTTGGAAGGTAATTCATTGAATGTTGTATAAAGTGAGATGGGGAAACTGCTTCATAAGTAAAGTAAGCAAGTAGAGGTATGGACGTTGCTTACTGTGTCAGGATGAGTAAGGTCACGTCGTAAAAAACTAAAAAACAGGGTAAAAAAACGGATAATAAATCGATATACGCTATTTTTGTGGTGGTGTCGTTTTGCCTTCTCCGTGGGTTTTGGATTTACTGGTTTGGTGGAAAGCGGATAATAAATCGATATACGCTATTTTTGTGGTGGTGTCGTTTTGCCTTCTCCGTGGGTTTTGGATTTAAGGTCACGTCGTCCTGAATTATTTGGTTGGATGGTTATTCAAGAAATGGGCTATGAAGTGAGTCTTGGATGCTAATTCATAAGTAAAGTAAGTGAGCAGAGGCATGCACGCTGCTTACTGGGTAAGGATGAGTAGGTATGCTGTCCTGATTAACATTACAAGGATGTTTATGCTGTGATTAAAGCAACTATACTATGTCCAGTTGTAATTAATAAATTGGTGATCAAAGCTATGTTATGAAGTTTAATAAAGGTCAGCAAATGTCATTTAGTGTGATGTATTTATTGAAGGGGACCGGGACAAAGCAATGTTGCAACAAAGTAAGTAAATGTGATATTAATGTTGACAACATGCTGAGTTGAGATAGTTAACAGCAAGAGTGCATAGTCTGCAGTTATTGAAGGTGGCATGTATATACAGGGCATGTATGTGTAATAACTAACAGTCATGCTGTATTCTTCACTTCATCATGTATAAACAAAAAGAAATAAGTCCTACAGCTGTTGTGTTGTGCACATCAGAAAGGGACATGTTTTGCCATTTGTTGTTATTTGGCAACCATAGAAAAAGGGTATATTACCTTGAAACATGCATTAGACAAGCATGTGTTGTATATTTATGTACATCAAAAACAATAATATGATAACACTGAAAGTACACAAATGACAAATACAACACAGATCTTATAACATTTAAGTAGCTGAAGATCTCTGTTTGTAAATGCAGCGCATCTGCTATATGATTATACTGGACATGCTCACATGGCATTATGGTGAACACTGCCTTAACACCATGTAAACAATACAAACACACAAGACAGTGTCTTATATTCAGACCAATCACACTTTATCATGCTCTTGCATCATGCCATGTAGTAAAAAATGTTTTGTATGTTATCATGTCCTATAAAGCTCTCCAGTGTGAATAATTACATAAATATTTGGATGAAGACATGAAAATACGGAACATTATTTGGAAATTAATTAAAGCCTGTTGACAGTCAATGAGATAGTCAACATCTGCATCTTGATAGAATTCAACACGCCAGGACAGATATCAGAAAGCTGTGTATCAACCTTTGATGCCACAGAAACAGGCATACTCTGTTTGCCATGACAAACACACTAGAAGGTCTTAAAGCACTTTCCTATTGTAAATGAGTAAGGGTCCCTTACCTTGGAGGTCGATGCCTTAAAAATGTAGCCTTCTAACTGTGCTATAAATACTTCCTTTGCCTAAGCCACTCCTGTCTGATACAGTTATCCCAGATGTTACCAGATTCAAGCCCCTGCCTATTATACTACACATTGACTGCATCTGCCACAAGACATAGCAATGGATCTTATCACAAATAACTGAAATTAAAGTGTGAAGTAAGAAAAAACATTTGATGCAGTGCAATATCAATGTTTCTTGACCAAATAAGTTGTTTCTGTTGTTTTGTTCACACACTATCCTAGAAATGAACCATACTCAAACCATTTCTGTGCCGATGTACTATGCAACTCATTATTAAATGCATATGCTGCAGGAGCATTCACACCATGGCATCCACAGAACAACTGTTTCACTGTCAGAAAGTTACAAAATGAGTTTATATTTCTGTCTCCAAAGTAAAAATTGATAACAATAACTTAATGCAGTGTTGTTTGTGCAAAATCAATACATTCATATAATGTTGTCTTTTGATGGAATTGAACAGTAAGTCCACTGACTATATGTATGAAGCACATGTATCACAGTAGAAGTATTAGCATAGCTGTGAGACACCACCTATGTGTCATTACATCATATGATTGGGTTGTAAATAATCTATATGAGAAAAGGGATGGGGAGACTTCTCCCAGTGCTTAAAGTTACTCAATGTGGTTTTGAACACCTGACTATGTGACGACAAATGTTACATGATATTATGAAGAATGAATGTGCCACATCGCAAGTGTTGCTAAAATTTGAGATTTTGTGCCTTTGAAGCTATGACATCATGTTATTGCTGCAAAGGATGTGTGTGCCTCCAATTTCTTTAAAACACTGTTGCTATATGTCTGTTTCTCAAACAACATTGCCTGCTGCTAGGTGTAACCAAAAACATGTGATACATAATGTGGTTGTTATTATGACCAGAGAATGGCAATCATGCAAACTGTATGGATAATCACAGATTCAAACATATGCCCTAATAAGGCAACAGCATACAGAACATTGTTTCATTTCCTCACACCACAGGAAAAGCCTTAGTAGTTTTCTTAGAAAAAGCCAAGTTTCATCCAGTGGCATTCCTATTATCCAATAAATCATTTCTATGTGGAAAATGAGCAGAAATCATTGCAGTAGGAATCCCAAGCTATACATGTACACAGCAGATAGCTGGGTGACATCATTGTTACCTACCTGCACATTCACAGTTGCATTGGCACAGGTGAGACTAAGGAGTAGTGGGTAGATTTTAACTGATTACCTAACATCACAAGGTTCAGAACATTGCCTGAATTACATGCATCATACAAGATGTTGGTTTACAATTGTGACAGTGTACATTTGAATGCATGACATTACCACTGTTTAATATGGTGATGTTCTTCTAAAAAGGAAAGAATGTGGTTGAAAAGCACAGTAAAAAGACATAGCTACACATCCTATATGCATTACAAGACTTCCCTACACAGCATGGCAGACAAGCATAGTAGCAGTAATCAATCATTGCTAAATTCAAACCTCCTACCTATTTAGTTAGGAGTCTAGACTGCACAGTATTTGCAGCCAGTGCCACAGGCTAAATCAAACTACAGCTGGGAGGTACTTCATTTTTGGAAGCATGATTTAATCATTGTGTTTCCAAAACTGGCTACTGCCTGGGGATAATAGAAATTTATAGTGTAGCCTTCTACCAATGAAAATATGTCTTCTAAGTGGACGTTTACATAAGGAGCATTGCTAATGATCCACTTGTACCTGACAGTGCACTAGTTAACCAGTGCTGGATATGAACCTTCCACCCAACTAATTATACAGTCTAGAAAAAATAGTACTAAATACAAGCACCACAAGAAAAGTCTAACTTTTACTGCGAGAGAGTGTGGTTATGACAGGATGATCTCATCAGTGTGTTGCAGAGAAGATGTTTGTGGTAAAAGGGGATAGGGGGAGTCCTTTTCTGGGTTAAATTCTTCCAGTGAATTGAAGTAGATACAGCATATCTGTTTAGGAAGCTATATGTACTTGACATTGAAGCCAAACACACAAGTTCACTATTATGAGATTTGAACCTCTTACTTATGTAGTTACACAATCTTGACAGCACAATATTAACCACAAGTGCCCTGGGTAAGTCTGTTTTTTGTATAGTGAGAGATTGCACTTATGAAAAGATGACAACATCAATGTGTTGTAGAGAAGATTTTTGTGGTACAAATGGGACCAGGGGACCATGACACCTCTCTCTGGTGAAACTCTTCCCCTGAATGGAAGTAGATACAACACATCTGTTTAGGAATCTATATGTACCTGACTGAACTTTCTACATATGTAGTTACACAATCTGGAGAATGCAGTTTATGGAAGAAGGAGATGAAGGAGTCCTTCCCAGGTTAAGTTCTTCCCGTGAGAGGAAGTAGATATAGCATGTCTGTTTAGGAAGCTATACATACCTCACCAAGCCAAACACATAAGTTCACTGCTGTGAGATTTGAGCCTCCTAATTATATTAACCTCAAGCACCACTGGAGAAGTCTGACTAGACTTATGAAAGGATGACATCATCAGTTTGTTGCTGAGAAATGTTTGTGGTAAAAATGGAATGCTGGAAGCCACTCCCAGGTTATATTCTTCACTTAAGTGGAAACAGATACATCACATCTGTTCAGGAAGCTACACAGTATCTGAAATTGAAGCCACACAGACACACACACACACACACACACACACACACACACACACACACACACACACACACACACACACACACACACACACACACACACACACACACACACACACACACACACACACACACACACACACACACACACACACACACACACACACACACACACTCAAGTTCAGTAGTGTTAAATTCAAACCACTTACCTAACTAGTCACACGATCTAAAGAACACAGTATAAATCCCAATTTCCACAGAAGGAGTCTGATTTTTAAAGCGAGAGACTGCACTTATGACAAGATGACCTCATAAGTGTGCTGCAGAGAGGCTGTATCTGTTAAAAGTGGGATAAAGTAAAGAGAGAGGTGTGTCCAAAGTTAAAGTTTTCTGCTGAGTGGAAGTGGACAAGTCACATCTGTTGTTGAAGCTTTACTTTCCTGACAAGTTCACCATTGTTAGATTCCTCAGTTTTCATCCCCTTTTTTCTTATTATATTACCTGTTCCATTACCCCTTTTTTCCCACCCTTTTTCACCCCTCTTAACCAATTCTTCTTACTATACCCTCTTCCTTAATTCATACTTAACCTCTATCTATCATTTCTGTTCTCTACCAATATGATACCTATGCGACCCTTCTTCACCTCTCCATCTAGATTTTACTCTGTTTTAACTAAGATTTTTGTATATACTTATTGACATACACATTTTTACCTTATTCTTCTGTAAACTGTATACTGTATTACTCATTTTATTATGATGCCTAAATTGTTTAATGTTCTTATGGAGCTTTTCTCCCTGGGACTCCATTGAAAATAGGCTCTCCCAAGCCCAATGGACTATCCCAGTAAACAAACTGTAAAATAAAAATAAATAAAAATTAACAAATTTGAGCCACCTACCTAACTTGTTATTCAGTCTAGAGAACACAGTAAGAATTGCAAATGTCATAAGAGAAATCTGATGTTAATGATGTGAAAATGCACATTTGTAAATATTACAACTTCTCAGTTTGGAACATCAGCTACTGTGCATCATGTGTTTTGGGACAAATGCATGTGTCGTGACATACCAGTGTAACAGTAATGTGCTTTTCCAATGTAATTACGTACTTCTCTGCAACATTTACAGTATATACTGTCATTCATGTACACTTTGTTACTGTGAGTGACATGAGCCTGATTCACAATATGGGGTGTCAAATTGTAAAACAGATTGTCAAGCAAGCATTCATGACAGTTCCTACTGGGATGATTGCATGCTAATAGTAACTATTATTGTGCTAGTGTCAGTTGTCTTAGTTCTTGCTTGCACAATGCGCATTCCTAAATATGACACTGCACTTCTGAATAACATTGATGTATTATGTGTGAAAAGGTTACACAGCATTGAAACAAATTTGCAAGTGTAACTGTTGCAATGTAGATGTACATTAACAGACTGAATTCCTCTCAATTGTCCAGATTTTTGCCTCATATTTGTGGTTTTCTGACAAATCACTGGGATGATCTGAAGTTTGAACTCAGTAAATAATGGCAAATATTTGAGTTTCAGACTTCAAATCCTTCAGAAATTTATGTTAACACAAGCCCCGATACTCTACGAACTTTTTAAGTTTATAACAGTAATATTTAAAATTTGTTCGTATTTTTGGGCCTTTTGTCCCCCATTTTCTCAGGCTTTGTCCAGATTTCTTGCTCTGGCATCCAAATTCCTTGGTTTCAAAATTCCATTAACTCATACAAAAGTTGTATAACCTTCTGGCATAATTTAATTGATTACTTTTCAAAGTCTTTCCATTAAGCACATCACTGGTAAGCTTATTTACAAGGCTGATGGCAAAGTATTAGTGCATGCATAATCATACCTTGAGGTTTGAACTTAGAAAGGGAATCAGCAGTTCTATGGTGCTCATGCCAACCTTAGCTCAAGCAAGCAATATAATTATCCTGGTGGAAACATGGCTTGCAGAGGCCCCCCCCCCCCAGTTTGTGTAGTGTTTTTATAGTCATTATCTGGCCCATAAGTTTTTTCCCTGTGAAAAAATTTGCTGAAATGGGCTTTCACTAAATTGACATCTTGCTTAACTGAGTTTGACGAATAGTCATTCACTGACTATAGACCCGGATAGTACACAGTTATTTTATTTTACATTTGTTTTTCAGAATAATACACTGTTATTTTATGTTTACTTATTGGGGTAATACAGTGGAAACAGTATTGAATCAAGGAATTTTAACTGATGACACAGAAGGGGTGGGAAGACATTTTGAGACAGGGGTATGCATACAGACATAGTACAACATTTGCTTATGGTTCATTTTTCTATATTTTTGTGTTGTGTTACTGTTCAGTTTTCATCATAATCATTCAGGCAAGATTTGTACGAGACAGTAACAGGATAATGGTGTGTTAATAAAATGTGTAGCCAACACTTACACACAAAGACGTTATACAAAATATTCAATAACACAGAACATACATCTGGATTCTAACTTTGAGAGTATTCCAAAACAACTCTACAAAGGTAAGTATTATCTAACTGCACTGTGTAGGAACTCCTTCAAAAAGTTCAAAGTTGACAACAAATGCAAACAAGAATGTATCCATTAGTTTTCACTGCACTCATGACATTTGTAAAATCCCACACTGTGTACATTTTATCCAGTACTATAATAAATATGCAACAGTAAAAAGTGATGATACAGAAGTGGGAACAGAGCGAGATATGGAGACAGTTGGTAGAAACAGAAAAAGAATGTTATATTTTTCTGGACCATTTTGTAACATTTTCTGGAGTGTTGCTGTTATGATTTTCGTGATAAGGAATATGTCATTCTATCTACAATCAAGGGTTTCCAAAAGGGAGCAAGGGTCAAAAGACAGAAATATGATTGAGACATAATAAAAATAATGGTGGGTTACTAAGATGAAAGGACAAGACTTGCATACATAAAATATTAAGTATGACTTTCATATATTTCTGTATTCAAACCCTTGTCACTATGCTGAAAGTATTTTACAGACATTTGACTTTTGTCAAAAGACCGCACAGGAAATGTTACTTCACAGCCTTAATTTTAATGGTTTGAGTGGGAAGTCACAAAACAATGAGAAATCAGGCTTCATCACAGTAATAAAAAATTTAACATAACATAAGGTATATATTACAGCCAGCAGAATAGTGAAAGATCCAATTTAGAACAGACGTGTTACTTAAATTGTTATGTCTCATGATTTACACATTTGTCATGAAGCCTGGAATTTTGGGCAGATACTTCCTAACAGTATTTACAAATGGAACATCCTATGTGGTATACATTCATCTCTTCAGCTTGTTCAACAGAAGATTAGCCTGACTGTGCATAGATAATCACAGCAGAATGAAGGGCACTAGATCAATGTGGCTGAAGGCAAAAATTCACAAGACTTTTACCAAGAGCTGTGTACTTTCTTTTCCTGTAAGGTACAGGTGCTGCTTGGCAACAGGCATTGCACAAATGCTGAGGAGACAGATTAATGACACAGAAGCGGGACGAGACATGGAGAGGGGGAGATGGGGGCAGGGAGCAAGTAGATTATAAGTGAAGCAGGATAATGCAACTCAAAACAATGTGTAGGCAACAGTTGGCAACAGTTACAAATGAAATAATGCAATAAAACAGTCAATCACAATTTGACATATTCCTGGATTAGAAAATTGAAAGTATGAAAAAAAATCAGTCTATAAATCTGAGCACTATCTCAGAAAGCCACTGAGGCACTCATAATTCACAGTTTAAGTAACTCAGTTGAATAGACAGTGACAACTTACTGAAGCAGAAGGGGTGAAGAGAGAAAGAGATGGAGACAGAAATGCCAAGAGTTTTGCTTATGGGGCATTCAGTACCATCTGTATGGTATGTTTCTCTTGGCTGTTTCCTCATTATTACTTTGTCATCTTCTGTAAAATACATTTGTTACAAAGAGCAAGAAAGGGTAGCAGAGTAGAAACAAGATTAAGACATAAGCAAGCTTATGTTTAGTTTACTAAATCTCCCTGCTGAGGATGGAACTTACTTCACTTACACCTTGTGCCACAGAGGTAGCTGAGTGATAGCTGAAATGTATTCACTGAGTACTATCCAGAATGCTGATGGCCATGTGCTGACACTCAGCTCATTTGCACTACAGAAGGCACCTCAAATTAAAATTTTCACTTTTTTCCTTAGGAAGTGAACTCTTGTTCACTTCTGGGGAAAGCTGACAGTCAAGAGTGAGTGTAAAATGCCAAATGGTGTGCAAATGATGAAGAACAAAGAAAAAATACTTAAATAGTAGAGAAATTATGAAACAACTAGTTAAAAATTACATCTCTGACATCTCAAAAACTTTGTTTTAGTATGTTCATATAGTCAGCAACCTCTCTGGATAAGAATCCCATGAGAGCAGAGCATTCACAACACACACTTGAGGTTATTATCAGTGTGTGTCACAGACACATACAAGTACTGTGAAGAACAAAAATCAGATTACATATATTCAAGATGTGACAGAGTATCGACTGATATAATAGATGCAACAAAACCAAGTTCTAAAAGTTGTCCTTTGTAATTTTCACTTAGATGTGTGTATGACTGGGATATTGGCAATAGTTAAGCTAATCTTTCCTCACGCAATATAATATAAAAATGTGTAACACTTTAGCTCTTTTCTTCACTTTATTTTGTGAGTCTCATTCCCTTAAGACAGATATGTGATTTGCACTGATTTTGATATCTGTATCAATGAGTACTGTACTTCCTTAGAATTGCAGACAAATTTTATTCAGCGGCCCAAACTATGGTCATAAAGAATTCATATTTGGAATGCTGCTGTCCTAAGTCAGTTGATGTACTCAAAGACTTTCTTGCCAGTTTGCTCTAACAGGTATACCCTCAGTAAAAGTACATTAATGAGGACTGACTGTGAAACCCTGATTGTTCCTAAAGTTAGACTAATCATTCACATGTGCAAGCCCTTACCAGGTAACACCACTTCTCAATGCTCATCCTTGTACTGCTAGGCATGTGCACACAATCATGTAGGTCCTTACACCATGATTTTACTGCCCTGTACTTAGTGCAGATTGTGGAATTCATGAATGCTAATAAGTTCACTCCTCATTTGGATATTTATAGTGGTGAGAGGGCTAAATCTGCACTATATAAAGGTAATCGTGTAGGTAAGAAACCTGTAGTGTAGTAGTGGAGATTGTTTGGATCCAGAGAGCTTGATACTGTTATCCATAGGTTCATAGGTAGGTGCTAGGCTATTGGCCCAAGGGCCTACATAAGCCTAGCCAACAAGGTTCCCTGGCTTATGCCACCCAAGAAAGTTATTTTCCTGTGCCACTGTTGAGCAGCGACACAGAAGTGATCCCCGGGTTGTATTTCCTATTTCCCATCCACTCATCAAGATTTTTCTTGAAGAGTGCTAATGAAGAACTTTGCTTGACATAGATGGGTAGCCTGTTCCAGAATATGGGAAGTCTCTGAGACAGGAATCTATCCCTCCAGCATGTCCTGTTTATTGTGGTGACAAGGTTTAGGTCCCTAGAGCATATAGCTTGGAGGGATTGGGATTTCTTTAGGTGTAGCATGTCCAACAGCTCTGGGTTTGACATAGCTTTATATGTTAGGCAGAGATCACCTTGGAGTAGGTGATATGCTATGGAGTAAAGCTGGAGTTTTTTGAGGCAGTCAGTGTAGGGCATTTGTTTGAGGCCAGTAATCCTCTTTGTGAGGTACTTCTGTGGCTTTTCCAGCTGCTGCAGATGTCTTGTGAGGTACATTACAAAAGGGGCATTGTACTCTATAATGGGTCTAATGAGTGTCGAGTAGAGGGGAACAATGACCTCTTTTTTCCTGGATGAGAACCCTTTTATGATGAGGTGTGCCACATAGAAGGACTTCCTGATTACTGTGGCAATGTGACTATCAAAGGAGAGACGACTGTCCGCCTTGGTACCAAGGTCTCTTATCACACATTCAGTGTTAAGTAGATTGATGCCTATGTGGTAGTTCATGGTACAGAGTTTTTACCAAAGGGGATGACACTGCACTTTTTGGCATTGAGCTTGAGGTCATGGCTCTGACACCAGGCATCTGTCTCAGTGAGGCCCTTCTGTAGGATGTCCACATCATTTGGGGACTTGACTATGGCTCCTAGTTTGCAGTCATGTGGGAACTTCATTAGCCAGAGGCCTTCTGTGTTAGCCTGTACTTCAGAGAACTAGATACCAAACAGGAGAGGTCCCAGGAAGGAACCCTGTGGTACTCCACTTGTCACTGCTTTGAGGTCAGATTTGGAGTCTGCAACTTTTACAGTGTGGGTTCTGTCAGTGAGCCAGTTGGCAACCCATCTTGTGACGTAGGGATTTATACCTAGTTTAGTGAGTTTAGCTATAATTCCAGAATGGGGATGGTGTCAAAAGCCTTAACAAAGGTCAAAATGGGATGTGTGAACCACCTTACCCTCATCTATGGCTTTGGTGACTGCCTCAAAGAAGTTGAACAGGTTCAGGAGGCATGATCTGCCTTTCACAAACCCGAACTGGGTGGGATCCAGAGTTTGGAGGTTACCAATGTCTTTGTTTATGAGTTCCACGATGATACATTCCATGGCCTTGCAGACCAGGCTCATCAGGCTAATAGGTCAAAGATTCCCAGGATCAGTGGTAGCAGCCCCTTTGTGGAGTGGGATAACTGTTGCTGTGTGCCATTCAGTGGGCACAAAGCCTGATGCAAGGCTATTATTGAACATGGTGCTTAAGTGGGGAGCCAGTTCATTCTGAAGTTCATGTAAAATGCAGCCTGGGATGTTGTCCGGTCCCATGAATGCTGTGTTTTTGGCTTTAGAGAGTATAGCTTTTACCTGCGTAGTTGTGATTACGGGGACTCTGAATTCTTCCTGTATAGATATGGGCCCTTTAGGGGGTGAGGGGGGGGTAAAGTTAGCAGTGAACCTGTCTGCCAGGATGTTGGCAATATCAGTTGGTTCTGTAATTTTCATGCCTATGTGCTGTAACTCAGAGCAGATCTGGGTGTTGCCATTGAGATTCTTGACATAGCTATAGAATGCTTTGTGGTTGTCCTTAGAATTAGTGGCGATTTTGTTTTCATAGCTAGCTTTGGAGGATCTTATTAGGGATCTCATCTTCTTACTGAGGCTGACCAGGGAGCTCCTCCACTCATGAGATTTTACTCTCTTTTGCAACAGTTTCTTCCTTCTGTTGTACAGTTTGTTTATGGTAGGGGACCACCAGATTGGCTTCCTTTTTTTGGAGGATAGCATCTTGGTTCTGTTTGGGATAGCACAAGCCATGCACTCATGTAAGTGATTATAGAGTGCATTTGTGTAGGATTCAGCAGTTGTAACTGTTTTGTCCATCAGCATGGGTGTCATGAAGTTCACCACTTCTGTCTTAAGAAGCATGAAGTTGGCTTTGGAGAAATTTTTTACCATGGTTTCCTTAATGTGGGGTGGGGGCAGGATGTGGATATCAAGGGTGATTAGCTTATGGTCAGATCGGACCAACAAGGAGTTGACTTCAGTTGTGGAACACCGGTCACTCATGTTGGTAATGACTAGGTCTAGGATATTGTTGCCCCTGGTGGGGGTGTGGATAAGTTGATCCAGGGCATTGGAGTTTATGAATTCCATAAAGCATTGAGCTAAGGAGATGGTACACGAGTAGTTTTCCCAGTTAATGGTGGGGTAGTTGAAGTCGCCCATTATTAGGGTATTTGGTTGAACCCTAATATTTTCCAGTACATCAAGAAAAGAGGAGTGGGAATCCTGGGGCATGGTGGGAGATCTGTAGCAAGCTACAATTTGGATTGCAGTTTTGCCCAGAGTTAGTTGCACATGGATAACCTCGGATGCATTATGCTGAGCAACTAGCCTGGAGGTGTGGATATCCTTAATGAATATGAACACACCTCCTCCTTTGGTGTTTTGGTCCAGGTTACATGGCCGAAAAGTGTGGTATGAGTTATAGCCTGGTAGTGCAGGGGTGCTCTCTGGAGCCTTGAACCAGGTCTCAGTCACTGCACAGATATCGATGTTCTCCATTTTAAGGAGTGCCTCAAGTGAGTGCATTTTGACATTTAGACTTCCAGCATTGAGTGGCATTACCCTCAATTTTTGCTTGCCTGTTCCTGTTACGGTGGTGAATTTGTTATACACTATAGGGGCAGCAAGAGCCTTAGCCAGTATTCAGAATCCCAGGGGTGACAGGTGCAGGCCATCTGTGGCAAAGCATCGTGGTCTGTCGACTATGTCATCCCAAGCAGACAGATACTGGATCCCCCTAGAATGACACCAGAAGCTTAGCCAATTGTAGAAGTCAATCATTTTGTCCTTGTACTGCGGTATCATTCGGGGTGATTGCAGGGCTAGGGTCATACTTGCCTGGGCTACAAGATCAGAGAGCTCTTCCATGTCTCTTTTCATGTAGTCTACGGAGTTACGTCTCAGGTCATTCACACCAACATGGACAATGACAGAGTCATATTTGTACTTGTGGAGTGACCTGAGTGCATGGGTTATGAGGTGGATCCTGGCACCCGACAGGCAGCTGACAGTAACCTTCTCCTTGTTTAGCCTGGTGAGTGGGACATCAGTATGCCTGACTATAGAGTCACCTATGACTAGTGTGTTGGGTACGTTGTTTTGCCTTATTGGCTGTGGTTGTGTGGCACACTGAGTTTGTGGGCTATGTGTCATTTGGGTTGTACTGGGGATGGAGGTTGCTTGCATTTCTGCTTTGGAGGTCTCTGTTGCTTAGACAGATTATTATTGAGAGCCTCCGCAAATGTTTTTGTGTTACTATGTGTAGATTTTGGTGGTGTAGATTTAGTGAGACTATGTGATGAGCGTGGTGTGGTGCAAATGTTTACCTTCTCCTCATGACTGTCAAGTTCAGTCTTGGTTGGAGAGAGCTTTACCTCCAGTTTGGCTAGATAAGTGCATCTCTCACAGGTTGTAGTGTTGGGTGGTAGGAGGAGAGGGTTGTCTGTGTACATGAGGCAATTTCTACATTGCCTCAAGATGCCCAGATTCATCAGATAGACAGGAGAGAACACTGAGAGCTGACCCTTGGACATGCCTGAATAAAAAAACTATTTTCCTCTAGATAAGTGAGGAAAGTGAGTACAAGAGCTGTTTTTCTCTAAGCAAGTGAGAAAAGTAAGTACAAAAACTGTTTTCCTCTAGGTAATGAGGAAGATTGAGTGCTATAGTAATTAGTAGCTTATTTAGTGCTTACAAGTTCTGAACAAGTGCTGAGCATGAATAAGCAAATTTAAGTGCTAAAACTAAGAATCTGTATCTGCACTAGATGAGTTACAGGACAGAAACAAGTGCAAATGCAGGCTTTCAAATCAGAAAGTTGAGAGAGATGGAAGAGATTGCCCAAACAGCCAATAACTACAATTTCTGGGCCAGAACCACTCCTTATGTGGTAGACAGGTTACCTAGTGCTTACCACTCCCACTGATAAGCTAGAAGGCTTCCCTCTAATACAGAAAGGCATGGGGGGCTCAGAAGCTTACATACAGCCCTGGATACAGCAAATCAGTATCTGGAACACTAGTTACAGGAAAGGTAGGAAACAGGCTTACAATTTTTTTTTACAGAAAAGTAGCAAAAACAGTAGTAAAAACAATTCACAGGCAGTGCAATCTAGCACACTTGAGTATGTAGCAATATTAGACCACACACAGTTTAAAAAATGCAATTAAATTAAAAAGGACTAAAAGCAAGTGCAGAAAGAGTTTATTAGGTAGAATGTGGTAAAGAGATGGTACTGGGGGAGTGTCCCAGATCAAATCTACAGTGGGGCGGGCAACTGCAAAAGCCACCAAAGTTAAACTACAAACCAAAAATAGAGAGGGTGGGTGGGACAAAACAGAGATCTAAGCAACAACTAACAGTACAAACTCTAAAACCAAAAGAAATATACTCAGCTCTGTATATTTGCAGATCAGTCTCAGAACAGGGAGACAACAGTTTCAACAGAGATCTAAGCAACAACTAACAAACTCTATAACCAAAAAATATATACTCAGGTCAGAACACAGATTCCAGCAATTAAATGCAGGTTGTTACTAACAGGTCAAATTTTATGCAAGTGAGTCTTGAGTTAGATAACACACAAGCTGTAAAAAACAGTTATACCAACTGAAGACACGACAGAAAATAGGGTGGGGTGGGGAAAACAGTTTCAACAGAGATCTAAGCAACAACTAACAATACAAACTCTAAAACCAAAAAATATACTCAGCTCTGTATATTTGCAGATCAGTCTCAGAAAAGGGAGACAACAGTTTTAACAGATATCTAAGGAACAATTAACAAACTCTATAATCAAAAAATATATACTCAGCTCTGTATATTTGCAGATAGTCTGGAAGGCAGTCTCTCAGAACACAGGTTCCAGCAATTAAAATATCCAGCAATTATTTGCTTTCAAAACTTGTTTCTAGTTTAGCAACTGACTTCGGCACAGGAATTATGCTGTTTTTGCACTTTATTGCATTTTAACCTTACTGATGGATTGCTTTTCTCAGTGCACCTATTTGTTTACTGTCTGCATTTTTCTAACTAGCAGTTGGCATAGCCATGTATATCAGTTATTTCTTGATCATTAAAAATGTAAAAATGGAAAGTTTAATCCAGGAAACTAACCAGTTAGTAAGGAAGTGTATCATTACTTATTAGCAAGGTCAGGGGTGTTTGCATTATTATCACACAAAATTGTGTTAAGCCTGTGATGTAAACTTGGCTGCCCTCCACGGAAGTGGATAACCCACAGAAGTTTTATTAATTTTCCTTTGAAAGGTGTACATTACTTTCTTAATGCTACAATGTACTACAGTGTTACAGAGATGTTTGTCCTGTTAGCAATTTTTTTCAATTTCTTTCTTTGTTGTGTGGAGGGGTAATCTGTATTAAGTTGTTCGTACTCATATGGCACCTTACTTTTTCATTTATTTTGTGCATGTTGGATAGATACACTCATAGATATTTGGTTTGTTAACAATTACTTTTGGTTTACTTATGTATTTTTTTTTCTTTTATGCTTGCTGTCATACAAGGCTATAGAGCTCAAAACATCTGCACCCTGTAAACTGCCATACAGTGACACTAAGTAAGAAATTATCATTCAGGTACTAAATCACCATGGGTCATTTCTCTTTCAGAAAAGCAGAGGTGATAAGTCCTCCCATGACTGTATCTGTGAGCAGGTGCTCAATGATGTCAATGTGATTGGAGGTCATGGATGTACATATTCAAAAATAAGACACAGGGCCAGTGATATGATCATACATGTGAGATGTAGGGCAGCTGCAATTGCCTGAGAATGTATAGCTATGGGGGGGGGGGGTCTTGGTAACAAACTACCACTGACTGAAACAGAGGAGTTCTGGTCCATTGTCAGAGATCCAGGCAGTTCAACACAGGGTTCACACAGAATCATTGATGTTGGGGCTGACATGGAAGATAACCCAAATGTGTTGCTGCAGAATTTCCAGGCATGCAATATAATTAAATAATTCTCATTGCAAATATGTGTGTGTGTTTGTGTGTGTGTGTGTGTGTGTGTGTGTGTGTGTGTGTGTGTGTGTGTGTGTGTGTGTGTGTGTGTGTGCGTGTGAGTGTGTGTATGTGTGTGTGTGTGTGTGTGTGTGTGTGTGTGTGTGTGTGTGTGTATCATATATTTATATATATCCTCCTGATGTTAATGTATCAGTAGGTGCTAAATAATGTTACATGTACAGCCATCTCAGAGGCACAGACATGTTCCACCAGGGCCTCAGAAGTGCAAGTACTAAATGTTGTGCATTCAGCTATGCACAACTGTGTGAACCATGTGGGTGACTCCTTGGATAGACTGAATGACACAGTGGAACAGGCAATTTCTTTAGTGGAGTATGCCACGTGTGAGTTGTGAAAACTGCCTGAGTTACCTGCACAGACATTGCAGATGATCCAGTAGGTATTATGGGCAACCTGACAGTTTATAGAGTGGTATCCTTTCCTGTTAATGTACTTCTTTCCCTGTTCACTGGGTAGGGCTTTTATTTATATGTGTGCATGTAATCTATGGACCCCAAAACTTCAAGGAAGTGTCTTATTGCATTGAATTCTAGCAGGGTTCTTGCTCTCTCCTCTGGAGTGCATAGAAAAGAGATATGCTTCTCTTGCATATTGTAACATTGTATTTTGAAATTGATTCTAGAAGCCAAGGCTTATAATACCCCTAATATATTCCATGTTGGTCTTTGGAAAGTACCTGTAGATAGTACAGGTAAAACTACACATATCTTCATTTCCACTGGGATGAGTTCTCCATGATTTCACTGAGGCCTCAGGTAAGATTTGTAGAGGTTGCATATTTCTTCTAGTGTTTCCTTATCAACCTGGTATCATTCTAGAATTTCTATGTCATGCAGTACATGGTAAGTCAGAGTTTAAACACCCTTCTTCTTTTTGGCCGAGGTATGGCAGCACCACCACCACCTTGAATTAAAACATGTTCTATAAACAAGTTAATGATAGCAATAAGCAACCCATAACAGTTTTTTTTCTAAGTGTAATCGTGGCTATATTCCAAAGAGTTCTGGATTTCAGGGCAAATGGCTATACTGAGTGTACACAATTGCTTTATATCATCTGGAATAGCTCCATTATGTTGGATTGGTTATTTAGCATGTAATTAAGCTACTTATGCTTTCAGTAGCATATTTTGCAGTTTACCCTTGTTTTGAAGCTCTACACCAAATGTAAAACACTCGCTATCATGTTCCCAGCACACAGCACCTCATATACAATAGCTGTACTTTGTGTAGCTGTTCATGAATCCGGCTCAGCATCTTGCTTTCAAAGATTGTATTTATTTATTTATTTTGTATCTGTTTACCAGGGTAGTACACTATTATTTTATTTTACAGTTGATTACTGGGATAGTACACAGTTATTTTATTTTACATTTGTTTTTCAGAGTAATACACTTCATTTTATTTTTGTTTAATGGGGTAACAGTGTTATTTTTCTTTTAGATGTGTTTACAACACTTATACATTATTTTATTTTAAAAATTGTTTACTAGGGTTGGACACTTTTATTTTGTTTAATATTTGTTTACTGGCTCAGTATACTGTTATTTGTATTTTTTATTTGTTTACAGAGGTAGTACACTGTTATTTTATTTTACATTTGTTCACTGGGCACAACACTGTTATTTCATTTTACATTTGTTTACTGAGGTAGTGCACTGCAATTTTACTTTACATTTGTTGTCTGAGGTAGTAAACTGTTTTTTATTTTACATTTCTTGTTTGTGGTAGTACACTGGTGTTTTATTTTAAATTTGTTTACTGGGACAGTACACTGTTATTTTATTTTACATTTATTAACTGGGACTGTACTCTGTTATTTTTATTATTTATTTGTTTAAAGAGGTAACACACTAATTTTATTTTATATTTTTTGTCTGAGGTAGCACACTTGTTTTATTTTAAATGTGATTATTACAGTGGTAGTACACTGTTATTTTTGGTTATTTGTTTACAAAGGTAGTGCACTGTTCTTTTATTTTACATCTGTTTATTAGGACAGTAAACAGTTATTTTATTGTACATTTGTTGTCTGAGGTAGTCAACTTTTTTTTTAAATCAGCTTACTGAGACAATACACTGATCATTCTTGTTCACTTTTATGTACATCCTTGGTGAATAGATTCACAAAAAAACAGAATAAAAAGGAGCTTTTACAGTACATAGTTGCAAGCATACTTACAAAACTATTTATAGTGCCATGGTGGAAGAGTTTGAAATGTAATTAAGAATAAAATATTAGAGTAACTTGCCACAAGATACAATATAGGCAGAGTTATAAACAAAGGAATTATGAAGTAAAGAGGAAAAGGTGAGCCAGGTAGAAATTAGGTAATATGGCTAACAGAAAAGAAGAGACATTCAGCTTTATTATGGTGGTACTTTTTAAGTTGTGTTCTGAAGGTGAGGAAGAAGGATTATTCAGTTAAGTCAGTGGACAGGAAATGACAGGGTCTGAGAATGAGAATAGAGAATGAATAATCTTTGCAGTATAGTATGGTTTGTTGATCTTGGAGTTATATCTACTTAAGTCTTCTAAAATATTCCTTACTAAGTTGGCTTGGGCAAGGGTGATGCAGTGGTCCACATAAGGTGGTGAGTTTAAGATAAATTGACAGATTTTGTTTTTAATAGCTACAGACTGGAAGGGTCTATCTTTGAAGTTGTAGATGTGACTGGGAGAATGTATTCAAGTTAATGCTAGTAGCACTCCTTTACCTACTACAGCTCTGGCTGAAATAATTAGAAAGGAGGTGATTGTCTCCTTGTTTTGTAATATGGTTTTATAAATTAAGGATGTGTCAAGTCATAATCCCAGATATTTAAAGAATATTATAGTTTCTTTTGGAGTATTGTTAAGGTTTTTGATGTTGAAGGTTTTAGCAGAGTTTGTCAACTTTTGGGGACTCCTACTTTTGGTTTTGGTAGGGTTAAATAAAAGACTAAAGTTTATTGACTAAAGATTGATGGAGTGGAGATCTTTGTAGTTTTTACTGACTGGCTGAGTAGAAGGGGCTGGACTGAAGTACAGGATAAGAGGTAAAGGCTATAGGTCATAAGGACGTTTGTCAAAGAAAACTCGAAAAAAGAAGGGATGGAAATAGGTAACCTTGTGGTACTCCAAATAATGAGAGCTGATGTTTCAGATTCTGATCCTATTTTGATCCTAAGGAATATGTTGATCAGGATGTTATGAAACCAGTGTACTGCACCAGAACTGATCCTAATGTCTTGTAGAGGGGTAGGAAGGAACTGGTGGTCAATAAGGTCAAAAACCACCATGAGGTCAATGAAAAGGGCTCCAGTAAGGTTGCATTTATCCATGCTTAGGAGGACTTCATCATTGAGGATCTACAATATAGTAATGGAATTCCTGCCAGAACAAAAGCCATGCTGTTTCACTGATAGCAGGTGATACTGTTAAATACCAGTAGAAAGTGAATTGCAGATGATCTTTGCATGAAAAAAATACATTTGGAAGGGGATCTAAATTAATGATTAGTGATTTGGAAGGTGATAAGTGAATAGTCAATGAAAAAGGGTAAACTTCTGCGGTGGAGATTAATGATGGGATATTATTAATTAGTAGCTCAATGAGGGAATGGTTGTTGGAGACCAGGTTTGAATGTGTGGGTTCTTTAATCAATTTTAAATCCCTAAGTTTACTAGGTATTCTGCAATATCACTAGAGTGACATCCAGATTATTTAAGATTGAAATTCCCTAGTATTACTAGTTTTTTAGCTTGGGGCTTGATGTTAGGATGGCACTAATATGGCCCTGAAATTTGGACATGGTAATGGGGGATAGGCTACTGCTATCAATAGTGGTTTATTATTCCAGGTTAAGAATTTTAATATAACCCATTTGAGCTATGTGTTATAAGAGACACTGGCTTGGGGAATACCTTTTGCGTTAAAATGCTGATTTGAATCATGGACCCTCTTCCACATCTATTGCCAGGCTTGCATTAAAGGAGTAGGAGGGGAAGATAATGTTGAAAAGCTGACAGTATTACTTTTGATCCAGGATTTAGTAACTGCAGTAATGTCAGGGAAGTGGGAAGACAAGAAGGCATTGATTTGATCAAGCTTGTTGATAATACTTTTAACATTAATTAAGGCTTAGGAGATGGTTAAGAAATAATCATAGAGTCATAGAATGTACAAGGCAAATCTCTGATGTAGCCATTTATGCCCTGTCAGCACCCACTTTTAGACTGTACTTCCTTTATCAAGCAGTCATATGACTATACTATTGCTCCTTTTTCAAGAAGCGAGAGTACAGTTATACCTAGGGTGACTTTATGAGTTTTTATCCAATTATCTAATGCCCTCTTAAAGTAATATAGTGAGACAGTGTGTCAAATTACTTGATCATAGAGGAAGTTTATTTCTTTTTAATTTCTCCAAGTCTTTTGCGTTTCTAATACCATGATGGGAATGGACCCCATTCCTAAGTCAATAACAATTAAAGTTCATGAAATTAGTATTGTTTCAATCTTTGATGTCAGACAGAAGTGCTCTTCACAGCACCTGTAATGTGCCCAGTAATGACTCCTTCTGCAATTCATATGGAGTTACATGTATTGGTAACGTATCTAAATGCGATTGTAGATTCTTTTTTATAAGACCCATTGCTTCGACTACTATTGAAACTGTCTGGGTATCCTTTTTCCACACTGTTGTCATTTTTGCCTGCAAATCCTGATATTTTATGACTTTGTGTCTCTCTCTATGCAAGAGACTGCAGTCATTGGGTGTAGCGATTTCAATAATCAATGCTATTTTTGCCTTCTTTTAATGAACCATTATACCTGGTTTTCTTGCATCTATCTTTTGAACTGTTGGTAATGGGTGATCCCATGTGATGTAGATTTCATCATTTTCTGTGATGCTTTGTGACTCATGTTTCCAGTGTTTTTTCAGCCACTTCAATAGCATAATGTTCGCACAATGTCCAGTGCAACAGTCTTGCCACATTGATTATCAGTATACAGTCCTTCTACCATTTGTATGTCACAAACAGCAATGAGATGTGTGACTATTTCCTATTCTGTTTTACTAATCCTACATTTATCTGTTTCTCCCACATGTTCAATGAACTTTGTAAAACAATGTGTACGTAGCCCAGTATCTTGAGCCGCCAATAGTAACCTTTCATCAATTCTGATCAACATGAGGTTCTTCCAGAGGTTTTCTATACTTGCAACTATATTTATGCATTTTTAACATTTGTTGCCTTCTCATCTGGTCCTTCACCTTGTATTCTTTTTGTTTTTGGCGCATTCAGTTGCTGCCTGATTTTTATCTATTCCTGGTTTAATTTTCATTCCTGTTTGACACCGATGTGCTTTTGCTAGACTAAGCAGGGAATTCATCTTAGATTTATTCTCCTCATGTTTCAAAACTTTCACTACGTTTGTGTCTTGTGAGGTCAGCAGATATGTGTGCATTCCCATGATTGCAGATCTATACATGTAATCAGTTTCAAGGAGGCCCATACCTCTTTTGGAATGGGGAATATATAATCTTGGTATGCATTGATTTTTTTTAAATCATTTGGTGGGCATGAAGCATCCTTCTAAATTGGTTTATAGCTTGGATTTTGTTCCTAGATGTCAACGCTGTTTTCAGGATTAATTTAAGTCTTCTAAAATATTCCTTAATATGTTTTATTTGCATTTGTTCATGTTTTATTGTTGATCCTTCATCGATTCCCAAATGTTTATACACTCCGTCTTACTCAAGTTCTTTATATCACATTTTTGTCCCAAACTGATGCAGTTTTCCTGCTTTAAGGCTGCTTTTGCACATTTATGAAGGTCAAATGGCATTCTTGTATCTTCTGAAAAAGTTTTGACTACTTGCAGTTACGCTTTCAGTTCCTCATCTGATACACTATACAGTTTTAAATCATAAGCAAAACAGAAGCTGAGAGGTCTTTACAGTTTGTTGTTTTCTAGTAGCCAAATTATAGCCATGGCCTAAGCTGTTAAGTAGACAGCTTAATGGGTTAAGGGCAAGACTGAATAGCAGCAGTGATAGGGATTCACCCTGGAATATCCCCCTTTGAAATTTTTTCCCTGGAATAATAATTTGTCCTTTATAATGGCTTAATTGCAAAGTGGCCTGCCACTGTTTCATGGTGACTGTAATGTAGTCGATCAGTGTAGGGTGTATCTTATACATTTTGAGCACTTTTTTATCTATGAATGTGGGATACTGTCAAATCCTTTTTTGTTGTCAATCCATGCCATACTTAGTACGGCATCTGGTCCTGGGGTTTTTCAATTAGAGGATTTTCTTAACTATCTCAATCTTTCTGGCTGTTACTTCATCCCATTTCATATCCTGTACCATTGAACTTCTTATTATTTCTTTTACTTCTTCTATCCATTTAGTATCTTTGTTATATTCCACAGGATCTTCATATATATTTCTCCAAAATGTTTCTATTTCTTCTTTTTTGGGGTGTTCTTTCAATTCCTTTTGCCTTGTTTCAAATTCTCTATAGAACATTTTGGGGTCATCAATAAATTCCTTATTTTGCACCTTTCCTTTATATTTTCTAAGTTTTTCTGCCTGTGCTTAGATTTTTAGTTTATTATATGCAATAGTGCAAGATAGATCCTGAGACATTATAATACTGTGCATTGTTTTTATCATGTCTGTCTTTTTGAATATTTTTGTTGATCTGTTCCCGCTTCTATATTCTTCTAACAGTGACACTTTTTGTCTTAACTGCTTTATAGTTTTCTCTATTGGATACATCCATGATGGTATTCGATTTCTCCCCTTCCTTTCCCTGTGGTCTTGTGGTTGAATTTTATCTGTTATTAATTTAGCTGCACAGTGATATATCCTGTTTATTTCTTCTGTATCGCATGGATCTCTATGGACATTTCTAATAACTGTGTTCGTTTATTTTATCAAATTTCTGACTTTTCAAGTTTTATTGACCTTCTGCAGTCTATTTCTTTTATTGATCTTAATATATCTATCTCTATTAAATCAAGCAACTATTCTCTTGGCTCATTTTCTTCTAAACAAGGGCACATTTTTTGTTCTCCATTTCCTCCAGGCATTCTATAGAAAGTTCTATAGCATCTTCCTGTGGCACGTTCTCTTCAGTTTCATCCTGTGCCATTCATTACTCTGTCATATGGGAACTCACGGGCCTATCACTCCTCAGCAGTGATACATTAGGCAGAGCTCCTCGCTAACCCTCTTCAAGAAAAACCTTGATGAGTGGATGGGAAACAGAAAGTTTACCCCAAGGATCACTTCAATGGCTCTGCTGGACAGAGGCACATGGAACTAATCTAAGGGGTGGTGAAAGCCAACACATTCCAGCTAGGCTTATAAATGCCTTTGGGCAGATAGCCTAGTACCTACCTATGAACCTATGAACCTATGAACACTGACTGCATCAAAGTTATCACATTTTCCTGTTCCTTCCTTTGCTGTCTAGCTTTAAGTTAACATTTATACTGGTTTCCTGTGGAATGCTCCAAAATATTTTCATATGGTAACTGACCAACTGGTTCCTGTTCCACTGTTTTTTCCTTAATTTGGATGTCCACTGCTCTATCCCACCATGGTGCTTTCTGAGTTAGGTTTACTACACTGAATCCTTCATTTCACAAGTACTCAATAACCTCAGTTTCTATTACTTTAACTTCTCCATTAATAATTTTCTTTTCTACTTTTCCTCTTTGTCTTCTTATTTTTTGTATTGTAAAGTTTTCCATGTCCAGATTCCTTTGCCTGTATTTCTCTTCAAATGTCTTTGGTGCTGCTCTTTTTATATTGATTAGTTTTGCTTTCTCCTTTGCAAAAATATTACACCATATTAAATCTCTTTTTCTTTCCCTTGTCCATATTTCTTCTTCAGATGTCTCCTGATCTTCCTGTTTCTCCTTACTTTGGGGACTCGTTCCATCATGCTGTGATGTAACCTGTGTTAGAGCTTCTACACCAAGCCCTTCACTTTGCTGGCATTCCATAACTTCAACTTCTCTTTTTTTAACTTCTACTTTACCAATCTTCTTTTCTACTTTCCCGCTTTGTGAGATGATTTATTTTATTGTAAAATTTTCCATATCTGATTGCCTTTGCCTATATTTCTCTTCAAATATCTTTGGGGCTGACTTTCTTGTATTACTCAGTTTGGCTTTTGACTTTGCATAAATATTGCACCATATCAAATCTCTCTTTCTTTCCCATGTCCATATTTCTTTTTTGTTCTTAAAATCTCTAGGTTATATTGTTTATATTTTCGCACTTCCTCAAATGCTTCTTTTTACAAACAGATCAAAGTTTCTTGGTCTATATAATGTTTTTCACAAATCTGTTGCATCATTGAACACACATTTTTATTTGAAGCTTCTGACAGTTTTTCTTGTGGAAGTATTTTTCTTTCCTCTAATTTCTCTCTTAATCTTTTTGTATATCTGTGTCTGGAAATTCTGCGCTTTTTGCATAATAGTAACAATACATAATTTCTTTCTTAACTTCAGCAGTTCACTCTGTTGCCTTTATGGCTCTTCTTTGGCCTATCAGTTTTAGTGATTTGTGTGGACTGCTCCTTCCTTCTACAACAGGGGGGCCATCCTCCCCCTAGGCCTGGCCTGGTCCCATTGTAGGGGTTTCTGTATTTGGAAGATTCCATACTGCCATTTTTTCCAGTCCTGGCACCAGTGCGCCTAGCAGGATTGGACACTTTTTTTACACCCAGCTATCTTTTTTGATTTTGACCTACTTCTGTTCATGATATATGCTATATAAAATACAGTCTACATATCAGTGTCATCTTGGTGAGATTTTGTGAAAAACAGGATCCACCTCATGAAGGTACTCACAAAGACTTGAGGATGAATTCAGTTTTAGCAATACTACTCTCCTTTGCTTACTGACCTATCATCTCTACATTTGGACCCAGAGGATTCAAGAGAATGGGGTATTCATTGTATTATAAATCTCTTTCTCTGTCCACCATAATTTAATTATTTGCTTAAGCTGATTCGGATTTCTGGTTTTAGTGTTCAGAGGACTGCTTGATTTATGGAAAAATAATAGGTCTTGGACTACCTAATGGCCCAGAAGGTAAGGAACAGATCACCACTAAGGACTCTGTAGGACACCAAATACAGGGCCAAGGACTCCAACCTCTCTTGATAGCTCAGGTTCTTTAGTTCTGTGATCAAGATCATTGAAGATTTGTTGTAGCAGGTTCAACAGTGCATGTCTTGTGATCTTTTCTGTTAGGGATGTTTGAGTCCTCTCTAACTGCTCGATAGGTTAAGTAAGATACATATCACAGGGGCATTGTATTGTATGATGGGCCTGATCAATGAGGAACATAGAGGGAATCAAGACTTCTTTGGACCTAGAGGAAATACTCTTGGTGATTAGATGTGCCTGGCAGGATTGCCTGAACATTGCTGCAACATGATGGCTAAAGGAGATGGAGTTATCACAACATCTTCATTTTGGAGTGGAGCGTTTTCTATACGCTATGTTGGGTGGAAGGAATGTGGTAACTGAGTTTATGTCTGTGGATGGCTGATTTGCCAGGTTGGGTAGGGAAGTGAAGTTTGCACAGTTATCTGCAACAGTACTGCATTTTTACCATTTAGTTTTAGCCAGTTGTCAGTGCACCAGCTACTAACATGTGTAAGTTCACTTTGTACCTATCAGAAGGGGATTCACATATAACACCTGGTTTACAATTGTCAGCAAATATGGTTAACTACAGCCCTGAATATTTGATTTAGAGATCAGAGGGGTATATACTGAGTAGCAAAGATCATAGCATGGAATCGTGTAGTACTCGGCCCATCCTCCACCACCCTGTTAATTTTATACTCTCTTAGTCTGTTCCTGTCATCATCACAGTATGGGTTATGTCTCTCAGCCAAGTAGTTATGCATGTAACTACATAGGGAATGACATGGGGTGCATTTAGCTTTATAATAATGTTACCATGTTGTATAGTATCAAATGCTTTGCTGAGGTCAAGGTATGCTGTATGGACAGTATGATCACTGTCCATACCTTTCATTATCCTTTCAGAAACTTTACCAGATTCATAACACAGGCTTTACCCATAACAAAACCAAACTAATGGGGCTTAAGTCTTTTTTTTTATCATGGTTTATAAGATCTGTTATAACCCTTTCTATGTCCTTGAAGATGTCACTTGTAATGCAGATAGGTCTGTAATTCCCAGGTAACGTGCAGGGCCTCCATTATGAAGAAGCATCCCCACTGCAGGGTATCAAACCTCTGGAGCCAGTAGATAAGCTCAGGTTGAATATTTGTAGAGCAGGTTCACAAGTGCATGTTTAGTGCTGTTCATCTGGCAGCCTAGTATGTTATCAGGTCCCACAGAGGATACATTTTTTTTGTTTTAGAAAGTACTTTTAACAAGTTTTCTTTTGTGATGATAGGGTAGCTTTAAGTATTTAGGTATATTTGGGTTTGGTATAACTGTCTCTTGGTTGAAGTTAGCACTGAATTTTTTTTGTTACTATATCTGTGATATCCACAAGATCAGAGTAGGTAATATCAGTTTGAAAGAGTTCAGAGCAATAGTGTGTGTTATTTCTCAACTTCCCAACATAAGTAAAGAAGAATTTGTAATTATACTTAGCGTACAATGCCAGCTTAAGTTCATATGAATCGTTAGTTTTTCCTGACTTTTTTCAGTATCTTGGATAACCATTTGTTGATGTTGACCTGTGTTCTTGGGTGAAGAAAATAACAGGATGGGTCTGGGTTTATTTTGATGATAGTTCTGATAAGTAGCAGGACAGATGTGAATTTGATGATGACATAGGACTTGGAGGTTAAGGGGATCAAGTAGTAGTTAGACCCAGAAAGCAGAGCTGTAGGTGAGAAGGAAGTGAGAGCAAGAGGGAGAGAAGAAAGTGACTATTTTAAAGATGATGGATATTAAAGTGGGATAGCAGGAAATGGTATTTTAATGTAATTTGTATAGGGATGCAGGTCGAGGAGTTAGGAGGTGAAGATTTGTACCTGAGCTTGTGAATGCTTTGGGAAGAATAATAAAGTCAGTTTCAAGAGAGTGAGTTTAAATAAGGTCTCACTGAGAGATTTTTTTAAATGTACACATTATTCACATTAGTCTGAAAATATATTGGACTGGTAGAAGTCAAGGTTTTATATCTGGTATAAACAAAGCTGATAAGAATGAAAAATAAACTGAGCATACATCATCACTGTAATTATATATTCTTTGTGCAGTGAATAAAGTACAGGCTAAATGGATCTAACTGGTCTTTATGTTTTGACAGTTTCTATGTTTTTGTAAATTACACAGTTCTGGTTCTACATTATTAATCATCTATAGCAGATGCACTGTCAGATGAAGTTACTGTAGTTCTACTGATTAAGCCAGTGTTATCTTGGCTCTGTAGATGTGCAAGTTTTTGCTAGTAGTAAATACATTTGCAATATTCTAGTTTCTCCCGCAAACGTATTATCAGATAAATAGATATATACAGTCAGTCCACCATCTCTAAGGTATCCATAGAAACTATGATTGACTTTATCACATCAGGTGTCCATTTGTCTGCGTTTCTTAAGCCAGTGAGTGAAACTAGAATTATTCAGAAGTGTGTAGCACTAGGTTAATAAACAAGATTACTTCAGTTTTAAAGTGTATTATACAGAATGAAGCTCCCTTCAGCAACTGGAATAAACAGCATAGAAATTATAATGGACTATGTCCTTTTCTGAGCTCATTACAGTAAATAGCTATAGTTTATTTCAGAGAATGGAGAACCCCTGCAAAGCTAGATCAGTAAATATAACAATACTCACAACAAAATCATTTTCATGACCTCACTCCTTTGCTTTTCTCTTTAGTTATTTTGCCCTGAGCTAACAGCATAATCTCCATTGCGATTATGACAGCCTCTAGCTTGAAAGAACCAATTTCACGTTATGAGTCTCAAATGTTTTTTTATAGCAGTTATAGCTTGCTAAAATTAGAACAGGCATAAGCTGATCCCTTATGCATTACTCTGTTATCTCTTCTACAATTCTTGGCTCATGGTTTAAGTAGATCATGGAAATAGACTCACAGTGGATTTATGCTGTCTGAAAGTTCACATTTTGATACAATTCACTGACCTATAAAACATTGAGTTGAATGGTTTAGTGTTAATCTGAGATATGAAAATGCTGCATAATAACACATTATATCTATGTGAAATTTCAAGAACACAATGTTCTAAAGACATATGAATTTCAAATATTGCCATCTTTCAAAAAAATGTGACAGGCATAATCATTTTAAGAAAAACAGAGACTGGGCACCATTCCTTTATACAGAAGTATATGTATATGATATATTTGGTATACACATGTATGTCTGTAAGCATTTATTTTAAATCCACAAGTTTACAAAAGTTTTATTTACTACAACGAATAACTTATGTAAGTACTACCATTAATGTTAATGCAAAATGTACATTAGTTAACAATATTATTTAAAGCCAATACACAGGCAAGACTGCTGACTTCATATTAACCCAGGAGAGGAGACTAAATTACCTTATTTCAGACAGGTATACAGCCCATAATAGAAGCTTTTATAATCAGCTGGGTGGGTGACACTAAAGTCCCCTGTTTCCCCGAGGTGTACACCTCATTGTAGAAGTATTTGTAAGGACATGGGTGGAGATAGACAGAGACTTGAGTCAAAGAATGAGATGTGCGTGTTCAGGTTAGACTTCAGCAGGACAGTTTGATAATGGCTGCAGAATTGTCAGTTGAAGGAAGCTTTTTTCCTGGCCATAACAGTAGGGATTTAAATGGGTAATTGAAGTGGTACTTCTTAGATGCTGGAAAATCTTTACTTTGCCAGATAAAATAGCTTTCTTTGCATTGCTATTCTACCAACTGGAACTGTATGCTTCAAATATATGTCTTATTAAATAATTAACCAGAATGAATTCTGAGAAGGATTACATTAGCAAGTGTTTCTCCAGATGGTAGTGACTCAGACTGAGCCAGAAATTGTTTAATCTCAGGAACAATAACTGCGTTTAGTATCACCCCTTTCCATTAATCCCTCACTTGGTGTACCACATCACAAAACTTTTTGTTTGTCATGCCAAACATAGCTCAGGTGTATGCAGGATGGTTATAACTTAATTTGTGTGTTAACATTTCTACCTGATGTATGGTGATATACAACCAACATTATACAACCCAGCCTTTGATGTTATGAGCTGAGATGCCTTAATTCAATTGTTTACTCTAGTTTAGCTCCGAATGTGTGTGCGTGTGTGCGTGTGTGTGTGTGTGTGTGCGTGTGTGTGTGTGTGTGTGTGTGTGTGTGTGTGTGTGTGTGTGTGTGTGTGTGTCTGTGTGTGTGTGTGTGTGTGTGTGTGTGTGTTATATTTATTTATTCATTTATGATTTGATTACCAGGTTTCCAACTAGGCTAAAGCCTTTTCTAGTGTTAACCCAGCAAAAGCTTTCTCCATTGAAGGTATGAAACATGCAAAATATAAAATTACAAATATTTGGAAGGAATTATTACAGTATGGTATATAAACACATCCACAAAAAGTACAAGGTCATTAAGACACTTGAGACATCATATTGTAGCTTCTCACATATTTGATACATTCATTGTAAATTTAGTGTTCAATAGATAGTGCAGCATGAGAACCTGATATATTTTTTGTATAGAAATAAGATGACTGAGCTGAATATTGTGGAGAATGGCTGTTAGAAGTTGGGAAGGAAAAAAAAGTTTACAGGATGTGATGTTTGGACAAATGTGTGGGTGAGGACATAGAGGGGATAAAATGTGTTATGAAGATCAAAGATAGGAAGACAGATGTCTGAAAAGAAGAAAAGAGGTACTGATATGATTTAAAACTGAGGTACTGATGTGATTTAAAGTTGTATACATTAAGTAGATGCAATTAAAGCTGTTTAAAATGGTGTACAGGTAAGAGATAAACTGTGACAGACATTGAATGAAAGCTACATATTTATTTTATTTATTGATTTCATGACCAGGTAAGTGAACTGATGCAAAGACTTTTTTCAGCCATAACCCAGGTGAAGCACACAATAATAAAACAGGAAAAAGTAACACAACACTTTATAGAAAAAAAATATGCAACAAGAGCACTGAGTGGAAACAGTCTGACAAGTTGATTATTTGCTCAAGCTGTCCAAAGCTGCAGTGCTCTGCTGTGATATTGGAAAAACATAAGTGATTATTTTCAACTGTTTCTGCACTTCTGTTTTAGTGTATCTGTATAATATGTGCAACTGTTTTAAGTCTCCTTTTTTGTCTGTTAGAGCTGAAAATATGTTATTGTTTGTGACCTTTTGAGCTTGTAGTGAAATCTTTTGTCTAGAGAGGCCTAGCTGTTTTCTTTGTGCCAGAAATAATCAGTCTGCTTTAATCTAGCTAAAAGCATTTCTGCAACACTTTAGTTTTTGATTGGACCATTGGGTTGGTTTCTCTTTCTCTGCCTTTAATAGCCAGTGTTTTAACTAGTTGTACTTACCTGCTCAAGCTATTCAAAGCTGCAGTACTCTGCTGTGATATTCAAAAAAGACAACGTTCTTATTTTCAACTGTTTCTGCACTTCTGTTTTACTGTATATCTGTGTAATCTGTGCAACTGTTTTAGTCTGCTATTTTGTCTGTTAGAGCTGAATATCTGTTACTGTTTGTGACCTTTTGAGCGTCTAGTGAAATATTTTGTCTAGAGAGGCCTAGCTGTGTTCTTTTGTGGCAGAAAGAATCACTCTAGTTTGATCTAACTAAAACCATTCCTGCAACACTGTTATTTTTGATTAGATAATTGAGCTGGTTTCTGTTTTTTTGCCTTCAACAGCCCGTGTTTAAAACCAATTGTACTTATTTGTTCAAGCAGTTCAAAGCTGCAGTGCTCTGCTATGATACTGGCAAAAGATAAGTGCTTATTTTCAACTATTTCTACACTTCTGTTTTACTTTATATCTGTGTAATCTGTGCAACTGTTTTTAGTCTCACTTTTTGTCTGTTGCAGCTGTACATCTGTTACTGTTTATGACCTTTTGAGCTTGTAGTGAAATGTTTTGTCTAGAGAGGCCTAGCTGTTTTCTTTGTGGTAGAAATAAACACTCTAGTTTGATCTAGCTAAAAGCATTCCTACAGCATTATTTTTGATTGGATAAGTGAGCTGGTTTCTGTTTATCTGTCTTTAATATCCAGTGTTTTAAACCAGTTGTACTTATTTGCTCAAGCTGTTCAAAGCTGCATTGCTCTGCTGTAATACTGGAAAAAAATAAGTGCTTATTTTCAAGTGTTTCTGCACTTCTGTTTTACTGTATTTCTTTGTAATCCAGGCAACAGTTTTAGTCTCCTTTTTTGTCTGTTTGAGCTGAATATCTGTTATGTTTGCAACCTTTTGAGCTTGTAGTGAAATATTTTGTCTAGAGAGGCCTAGCCATTTTCTTTGTGGCAGAAATAATCAGTGTGGTTTGATCTAGCTACAAGCATTCCTGCAACACTGTTATTTTTGATTGGATAATTGGGCTCATTTTTGTTTCTCTGCCTTTAACAGCCAGTGTTTTAAACCAGTTGTACTTATTTGCTCATGCTGTTCAAAGCTCCATTGCGCTGCTGTAATACTGGAAAAGGATAAGTGCTTATTTTCAAGTGTGTCTGCACTTCTGTTTTACTGTGTATCTGTGTAATCCATGCAACACTTTTTAGTCTCCTTTTTTGTGTGTTGGACCCAAATATCTGTTACTGTTTGTGACCTGTTGAGCTTGAAGTGAAATCTTTTGTCTAGAAAGGCCTAGCTGTTTTCTTTGTCGCAGAAAATATCAGTCTGGTTTGATGTAGCTACAAGCATTCCTGCAACACTGTTATCCTTGATTGGATAATTGGGCTTATTTCTGATTTTCTGCCATTAATAGCCAGTGTTTTAAATCAGTTGTACTTATTTGTTCACTCTGTTCAAAGCTGCATTGCTTTACTGTGATACTGGAAAAAGATAAGTACTTATTTTTAAGTGATTCTGCACTTCTGTTTTACTGTATATCTGTGCAATCCATGCAACAGTTTTTAGTCTCCTTTTTTTGTCTGTTAGAGCAGAATATCTGTTAGTGTTTGTGGCCTTTTGAGCTTGTAGTGAAATCTTTTGTCTAGAGAGGCCTAGCTGTTTTCTTTGTGGCAGAAAGAATCAGTCTGGTTTGATCTAGCTACAAGCATTCCTGCAACACTGTTATTTTTGATTGGATAACTGGGCTTGTTTCTGTTTCTTTGCCTTTAATAGTCACTGTTTTAAACCTGTTGTACTTATTTGTTCAAGCTGTTCAAAGCTGCATTGCACTTAAGTGCTTATTTTCAACTGTTTCTTTTTTGTTTTACTGTATACCTGTATAATCTGTTCAACTGTTTTTAGTCTCATTTTTAGTCTGTTAGAGCTAAATATCTGTTACTGTTTGTGATCCTTTGAGCTTGTAGTGAAATCTTTTGTCTAGAGAGGCCTAGCTGTTGTCTTTGTGGCAGAAAGCATCAGTCTGGTTTGATCTAGCTATTAGCATTCCTGTAATACTGGCTATTAAAGGCAGAGAAACAGAAATAAGCTCAATTTTCAAATCAAAAATAACAGTGTTTTAAACCAGTTGTACTTATTTGTTCGCGCTGTTCAAAGCTGCATTGCTCTATTGTGATACTGGAAAAAGATAAGTACTTATTTTCAAGTGTTTCTGCACTTCTGTTTTACTGTATTTCTTTGTAATCTGTGCAACAGTTTTTAGTCTCCTTTTTTGTCTGTTTGAGCTGAATATCTGTTATGTTTGCAACCTTTTAAGCTTGTAGTGAAATATTTTGTCTAGAGAGGCCTAGCCATTTTCTTTGTGGCAGAAATAATCAATGTGGTTTGATCTAGCTACAAGCATTCCTGCAACACTGTTATTTCTGATTGGGTAATAAGGCTGTTTTTTTGTTTCTCTGCCTTTAATAGCCAGTGTTTTATACCAGCTGTAGTTATTTGCTCAAGCTTTTGAAATCTCTATTGCTCTGCTGTGATAATAGAAAAATATAAGTGCTGATTTTTAACTGTGTCTGCACTTCTGTTTTACTATATATCTGTATAATCTGTCCAACTGTTTTTAGTCTCATTTTTTTGTCTGTTAAAGCTGAATAGCTGTTACTGTTTGTGACCTTTTGAGCTTGTAGTGAAATCTTTTTTCCATAGTGGCCAAGCTGTTTTCTTAATTTCAAAAAGAATCACTGTAGCTTGATCTAGCTAAAAGCATTCCTGCAACACTGTTATTTTTGATGGGATAATTGGGCTGGTTTCTGTTACTCTGCCTTTAATAGCCAGTGTTTTAAACCAGCTGTTTTTATTTGCTCACGCTATTTAAAGCTGCATTGCTCTGCTTTGATGCTAGAAAAAGATAAGTGTTTATTTTCAACTGTTCATCACAGTCCAAACACAAGCGTGATATTCCAATGGCAATAAAATGAAAGTAAAATGTTCCAACAAGTCAGTTCATAAAACAAACATAAAATTTATTTAAACGAGTAAGCTTTGCCAAAGGCTTCTTCAGACTCTTAAAACAAGGACAAACACCATGAACAACCTTTTTAAAAACAACCAATACTCATCATTGGTTAAGTCACATCACATGTTCTATTCATTTAAAGGTACAAGGGCTGGTGTAATATTTACCATGCTATTGGGAGGGGGGCAGGAAGTCTGCTTGAGTTTAAAATCATACTTTTGGATTTTGGTCTGACCACGGCTGCACCTGATCTCTGTACATCGGTTATGCAGCCTGTTAGACTCTCCCCTAGATCAATGTGTGTCTCTGTACCATTACTTTGTGTCCGAGAGGGACTGTTTGTCTCTGTATCTAGAGTATTAGGTTCTGTAGGCTGCTGATCAGGCCCTAGGCTCTTATCTAAGTTTAGTGTACAGGAACTATCACTCTGTCTGTTTTCTGGAATCAGATTATTTGATGGTCTGCTCTCTGTAGTGTTATTATATAAATATCTGTCAGAATTATTTATGGGTGTTGTTAATGCAACACTCCCATAGCTTTTTCCAGTTATGCCTAAAGATTTCTGGGGCATTTTTGAATCATTGTTAGAGTATAAATTTGAAGGTGTTTCCCTAGGCCAGGTGAAAACATTGTTATTTTTAAAATCACGTAAATCCCTAACAATTTTCGTTTTCTTCTGGTCTAACATCCGTTTTTCTAAATACAGTACATCCTCTATGACTTTCCTTAATTTATCCATGCATGTTACATTATCAACATACTTACATTCAAAATCTTTAAATAAATTGTTAACAGTCATTCTATGTCTCTCTTCTTCAGGCATGTGAAAATCAATTAAGAGCTTCATATAACTGAAGCTTAACTCTAAATTCAACTGTTGCCAACGGTATAGAAGGTCTGGCAATGAGGTACCAGATGTAGGCATCTTTAATATTAAGCCAGGTATAATACGCTTATTTAAACAAACTTCAAAATAATGTCTCTGAACCTGTAATTTAATTAGTTTAGTAAAGACAGTCTCCAGCTCATGTAGGTCTTTGGAGATATCCAAGTTACTCACATCAAAGTGGTTGTCAGTCTTTCCATCTACAACTGGATTGAAGTCCATTAGTAAATTTGTATTTCCAGAAACACATGTCTTAAATCTGTCCAGGACACTTGAAGTATGTTCTAAAACGCGTGGTACATAAGGCAGTTCAATATTTACATTACTTTCATTCGCCATCCTCACCTCCTGCAGCGCTGACAAACCAAATAACAATAGCAAAAATCCAAGTCCAAATGCAGGGCTGCTTTCAGTTGAGATAGGAACTCACTCTATACATAAAATAATCACAGTCCAAACACAAGCGTGATATTCCAATGGCAATAAAATGAAAGTAAAATGTTCCAACAAGTCAGTTCATAAAACAAACATCTAAGGCAGATATCTGCTAACTATTGAGCTAGTTTATATGTAAAGTGTTGAGAGAGCACGAACTTTGCATTAACGTTGTTTTTAATCTTGATGAAACGAGCATGTTCTAATGTAAGCAGTTGAAAAGCTATGAACATTTTATATGTGAAAGAATCGACACTCAGGTTGTACGTAAAGTATTGAAAAAGTGCGATCTTTGTATTTATGTTGTTTTTAAGTCTGATGTAACGAACATGTTCTAAGGACATTGAAACTTCATCTAAGGCAGATTTCTAACTATTGAACTAGTTTATATGTAAAGTGTTGAGAGAGCACGATTTTTGCATTAACGTTGTTTTTAATCCTGATGAAACGAGCATGTTCTAATGGCATTGAAATTTCACTCAAGGCAGTTATTTGTTAACAGTTGAGCTAGTGTGATAACTGCATATTCGTTGTTCTTCAACCCCAATGAAACGAACATGTTTTGAAAGCGCTGAGTTTAAACTCATGCACGATCGTATTGAAACATTGTCTACAGTTCAGTACAATATACTTTCATATATGGTTTTGTCGTATACCATGTATATCCTTGAAATGTATTGAATTATAAATCTTGATGCATATTTTATGATTTTATAAGTGCAATAGATTCACTGGCATGGTAAATATTACACCAGCCCTTGTACCTTTAAATGAATAGAACATGTGATGTGACTTAACCAATGATGAGTATTGGTCGTTTTTAAAAGGTTGTTCATGGTGTTTGTCCTTGTTTTAAGAGTCTGAAGAAGCCTTTGGCGAAAGCGCTTACTCGTTTAAATAAATTTTATGTTTGTTTTATGAACTGACTTGTTGGAACATTTTACTTTCATTTTATTGCCATTGGAATATCACGCTTGTGTTTGGACTGTGATTATTTTATGTATAGAGTGAGTTCCTATCTCAACTGAAAGCAGCCCTGCATTTGGACTTGGATTTTTATTTTCAACTGTGTTTGCACTTCTGTTTTACTGCATATCTGTGTAATCTATGCAACTGTTTTTTAGTTTCCTTTTTTTGTCTGCTAAAACGGAATATCTGTTTGTCTTTAGTGAATTTTTGTCTAGAGAGGCCTAGCTGTTTTTTTTTTTTTTTTTGTGGCAGAAAGAATCAATCTGGTTTGATCTAGCTAAAAGCATTCCTGCAACACTGTTATTTTTGATTAGATAATTGGGCTGGTTTCTGTTTCTCTGCATTTAATAGCCAGTGTTTTAAACCAGCTGTACTTATTTGCTCAAGCTGTTCATAGCTACATTGCTCTGCTGTGATAATGGAAAAAAATAATTGTTCATTTTGAACTGTGTCTGCCCTTCTGTTTTGCTGTATATCTTTGCAATCTGTGCAACTGTTTTTAGTCTCCTTTAAATCAGTCTGGTTTGATCTAGCTACAAGCATTTCCGCAACACTGTTATTTTTGATTGGATAATTAGGGTGGTTTCTATTTCTCTGCCTTTAATAACTAGTACTTTAAACAAGCTGTTCTTATTTGTTTAAGCTGTTCAAAGCTACATTGCTCTGGTTTGATACTGGAAAAGATAAGTGCTTATTTTGATGTGTTTCTGCACTTCTGTTTTACTGTATATCTTTGTAATCTGTGCAGCTGTTTTGTCGCCTCTTTTTAGTCTGTTACAGCTGTATATCTGTTACTGTTTTTGACCTATTGAGTTTGTAGTAAAATCTTTTGTCTGGAGAGGCCTAGTTGTTTTCTTTGTGACAGAAAGAATCACTCTAGAGTTATTTAGCTAAAAGCATTCCTGCAACACTGTTATCTTTGATTGGATAATTGCACTTATTTCTGTTTCTCTGCCTTTAATAACCAGTGTTTTAAACCAGTTGTATTTACTTTCTCATGCTGTTCAAAGATGCATTGATCTGCTGAGATACTGGAAAAAGATAAGTGCTTATTTTCAAGTGTTTCTGCACTTCTGTTTTACTGTATATCTGTATAATCCATGCAACAGTTTTTAGTCTCCTTTTTTTGTCTGTTAAAGCTATCTGTTACTGTTTGTGGCCTTTTGAGATTGTAGCAAAATCTTTTTTCTAGAGAAGCCTAGCTGTTTTTTTTTTTTTGTCAGAAAGAATCAGTCTGATTTGATCTAGCTACAAACATTCCTGCAACACTGTTATTTCTGATTGGATAATTGGGATGGTTTCTGTTTCTCTTCCTTTAATAGCCAGTGTTTTAAACCCGTTGTACTTATTTGTTCAAGCTTTTCTAAGCTGCATTGCTCTACTGTGATACTGGAAAAAGATACGTATTTATTTTCAACTGTGTCTTGACTTCTGTTTTACTGTATATCTGTGTAATCTGTGCAACTGTTTTTAGTCTCCTCTTTTGTCTGTTAGAGCTGAATATCTGTTACTGTTTGTGACCTCTTGAGTTTGTAGTGAGGTCTTTTGTCTATAGAGGCCTAGCTGTTTCCTTTGTGGGAGAAAGAATCGGTCTGGTTTGATCTAGCTACAAGCATTCCTGCAACAGTGTTATTTTTGATTGGATAACTGGGCTGGTTTCTATTTCTCTGCCTTTAATAGCCAGTGTTTTAAACAAGCTCTACTTATTTGCTCAAGCTGTTCAAAGCTGCAGTGTTCTGCTGTGATACTCAAACTAGATAAGTACTTATTTTCAACTGTTTCTGCATTTCTGTTTTACTGTATATCTGTGTAATCTGTGCAACTGTTTTTAGTGTCCTTTTATTGCCTGTTAAAGCTGAATAGCTTTTACTGTTTGTGGCCTTTTGAGTTTGTAGTGAAATCTTTTTTCCAGAGTGGCCTAGCTGTTTTCTTAATGGCAAAAAGAATCACTGTAGTTTGATCTAGCTAAAAGCATTCCTGCAACACTGTTATTTTTGATGGGATAATTGGGCTGGTTTCTGTTTCTCTGCCTTTAATAGCCAGTGTTTTAAACCAGCTGTTCTAATTTGCTCAAGCTATTCAAAGCTGCATTGCTCTGCTTTGATACTGGAAAAATATAAGTGTTTATTTTCAACTCTGTATGCACTTATGTTTTACTGTATATCTGAGTAATCTATACAACTGTTTTTTAGTTTCATTTTTTTGTTAAAATTGAATATCTGTTACTGTTTGTGACCGTTTGAGTTTGTAGTGAAATTGTTTGTCTAGATAGGCCTAGCTGTTTTCTTTGTGGCAGAAAGAATCAATCTGGTTTGATCTAGCTAAAAGCATTCCTGCAAAACTGTTATTTTTTTATTGGATAATTGGGCAGGTTTCTGTTTCTCTGCCTTTAATAGCCAGTGTTTTAAACCAGATGTACTTATTTGCTCAACCTGTTCAAAGCTGCATTACTCTGCTGTGATACTGGAAAAGTTTAGTGCTTATTTCCAACTGTTTCTGCACTTCTGTTTTACTGTATATTTGTGTAATATGTGCAACTTTTTTAGTCTCCCTTTTTGTCTGTTAGAGATGAATATCTGTTACTGTTTGTGACCTTTTGAGCTTGTAGTGAAATATTTTGCCTAGAGAGGCCTAGCTGTTTTCTTTGTGACAGAAAGAATTAGTCTGGTTTGATCTAGCTTAAAGCATTCTGCAGCACTGATATTTTTGATTGGATAATTAGGCTGATTTCTGTTTCTCTGCTTTTAATAGCGAGTGATTTAAACCAGTTGTACTTATTTGCTCAAGCTATTCAAACCTGCAGTGGTCTGCTGTGATACTCAAACAAGATAAGTACTTATTTTCAACTGTTTCTGCATTTCTGTTTTACTATATATCTGTGTAATCTGTGCAACTGGTTCTTTTATTCACCTTTTTTTGTCTGTTAGAGTTGAATATCTGTTACTGTTTATGACCTTTTGAGCTTGTAGTGAAATTTTTTTTCTGGAGAGGGCTAGCTCTTGTGTTTTTGGCAGAAAGAATAAGTCTGGTTTGATCTAGCTATAAGAATTCCTGCAACACGGTTAACTTTGATTGGATAATTGAGCTTCTTTCTGTTTCTCTGCCTTTAATAGCCAATGTTTTAAACCAGTTGTACTTATTTGCTCATGCTGTTCAAAGCTGCATTGCTCTGCTGTGATACTGGAAAAAGATGTGTTTGTTTTCAAGTGTTTCTGCACTTCTGTTTTACTGTATATATGAAATCCATGCAAAAGTTTTTAGTCTCCTTTTTGGTCTGTTAGAGTTGAATATCTATTACTGTTTGTGGCTTTTTCAGCTTGCAGTAAAATCTTTGTGGCAAAAAAAATCAGTCTGGATTGATCACGTTACAAGTATTCCTGCAACACTGTTATTTCTGATTGGATAATTGTTCTGGTTTCTGTTTCTCTGACTTTAATAGTCAGTATTTTAAACTAGTTGTACTTATTTGCTCAAGCTGTTCAAAGCTGCATTGCTCTGCTGTGATACTGGAAAAAGATACGTGTTTATTTTCAACTGTGTCGTGACTTTTGTTTCACTGTATATATGTATAATCTGTTTATTGTCTGTTAAAGCTGAATAGCTGTTGCTGTTTGTGACCTTTTGAGTTTGTAGTGAAATCTTTTTTCCAGAGTGGCCTAGCGGTTTTCTTAATGGCAGAAAGAATCACTGTAGTTTATCTAGCTAAAAGCATTCCTGCCACACTGTTATTTTTGATGGGATAATTGGGCTGGTTTCTGTTTCTCTGCTTTTAATAGCCAGTGTTTTAAACCAGCTGTTCTTATTTGCTCAAGATATTCAAAGCTGTATTGCTATGCTTTGATACTGGAAAAAGATAAGTGTTTATTTTCAGCTGTGTTTGCACTTCTGTTTTATTGTATATCTGTGTAATCTACGCAAATGTTTTTAGTTTCCTTTTTTGTCTTTTAAAACTGAATATCTGTTACTGTTTGTGACCATTTGAGTTGGTAGTGAATTTTTTGTCTAGAGAGACCTAGCTGTTTTCTTTCTGGCAGAAAGAATCAATCTGGTTTGATCTAGCTAAAAGCATTCCTGCAACACTGTTATTTTTTATTGGATAATTGGGCTGGTTTCTGTTTCTCTGCCTATAATAGCCAGTGTTTTAAACCAGCAGTATTTATTTGCTCAAGCTGTTCAAAGCTACATTGCTCTGCTGTGATACTGGGAAAAAGATAATTGTTCATTTTGAACTGTGTCTGCCCTTCTGTTTTGCTGTATATCTTTGCAATCTGTGCAACTGTTTTTAGTCTCCTTTATTGTCTGTTAGAGCTGAAGATCTGTTACTGTTTGCGACCTTTTGAGCTTGTAGTGAAATCTTTTGTCTATAGAGGCCAAGATGTTTTCCTTGTGGCAGAAAGAATCAGTCTGGTTTGATCTAGCTACAAGCATTTCCGCAACACTGTTATTTTTGATTGGATAATTGGGGTGGTTTCTATTTCTCTGCCTTTAATAACTAGTGCTTTAAACAAGCTGTTCTTATTTGCTTAAGCTGTTCAAAGCTACATCGCTCTGGTTTGATACTGGAAAAGATAAGTGCTTATTTTGAAGTGTTTCTGCACTTCTGTTTTACTGTATATCTTTGTAATCTGTGCAGCTGTTTTGTCACCTCTTTTTAGTCTGTTACAGCTGTATATCTGTTACTGTTTTTGACCTATTGAGTTTGTAGTAAAATCTTTTGTCTGGAGAGGCCTAGTTGTTTTCTTTGTGACAGAAAGAATCACTCTAGAGTTATTAAGCTAAAAGCATTCCTGCAACACTGTTATCTTTGATTGGATAATTGCACTTATTTCTGTTTCTCTGCCTTTAATAACCAGTGTTTTAAACCAGTTGTATTTACTTTCTCATGCTGTTCAAATATGCATTGATTTGCTGTGATACTGGAAAAAGATAGGTGCTTATTTTCAAGTGTTTCTGCACTTCTGTTTTACTGTATATCTGTATAATCCGTGCAACAGTTTTTAGTCTCCTTTTTTTGTCTGTTAAAGCTATCTGTTACTGTTTGTGGCCTTTTGAGATTGTAGCAAAATCTTTTTTCTAGAGAAGCCTAGCTGTTTTTTTTTTTTTGTCAGAAAGAATCAGTCTGATTTGATCTAGCTACAAACATTCCTGCAACACTGTTATTTCTGATTGGATAATTGGGATGGTTTCTGTTTCTCTGCCTTTAATAGCCAGTGTTTTAAACCAGTTGTACTTATTTGTTGAAGCTTTTCTAAGCTGCATTGCTCTACTGTGATACTGGAAAAAGATACGTATTTATTTTCAACTGTGTCTTGACTTCTGTTTTACTGTATATCTGTGTAATCTGTGCAACTGTTTTTAGTCTCCTCTTTTGTCTGTTAGAGCTGAATATCTGTTACTGTTTGTGACCTCTTGAGTTTGTAGTGAGGTCTTTTGTCTATAGAGGCCTAGCTGTTTCCTTTGTGGGAGAAAGAATCGGTCTGGTTTGATCTAGCTACAAGCATTCCTGCAACAGTGTTATTTTTGATTGGATAACTGGGGTGGTTTCTATTTCTCTGCCTTTAATAGCCAGTGTTTTAAACAAGCTCTACTTATTTGCTCAAGCTGTTCAAAGCTGCAGTGTTCTGCTGTGATACTCAAACAAGATAAGTACTTATTTTCAACTGTTTCTGCATTTCTGTTTTGCTGTATATCTGTGTAATCTGTGCACCTGTTTTTAGTCTCCTTTTTTGTCTGTTAAAGCTGAATAGCTGTTACTGTTTGTGACCTTTTGAGTTTATAGTGAAATCTTTTTTCCAGAGTGGCCTAGCTTTTTTCTTAATGGCATAAAGAATCACTGTAGTTTGATCTAGCCAAAAGCATTCCTGCAACACTATTATTTTTGATGTGATAATTGGGCTGGTTTCTGTTTCTCTGCCTTTAATAGCCAGTGTTTTAAACCAGCTGTTCTTATTTGCTCAAGCTATTCAAAGCTGCATTGCTCTGCTTTTATACTGGAAAAATATAAGTGTTTATTATCAACTCTGTTTGTACTTTTTTTTTACTGTATATCTGAGTAATCTATGCAATTGTTTTTTAGTTTCATTTTTTTTTGTTTGTTAAAACTGAATATCTGTTACTGTCTGTGACCGTTTGGGTTTGTAGTGAAATTTTTTGTCTAGAGAGGCCTAGCTGTTTTCTTTATGGCAGAAAGAATCAATCTGGTTTGATCTAGCTAAAAGCATTATTTTTAATTGGATAATTGGGAAGGTTTCTATTTCTCTGCCTTTAATAGCCAGTGTTTTAGACCAGATGCACTTATTTGCTCAACCTGTTCAAAGCTGCATTTCTCTGCTGTGATACTGGAAAAAGATAAGTGCTTATTTCCAACTCTTTCTGCACTTCTGTTTTACTGTATATCTGTGTAATCTATGCAACCTTTTTTTAGTCTCCTTTTTTGTCTGTTAGAGATGAATATATGTTACTGTTTGTGACCTTTTGAGCTTATAGTGAAATATTTTACCAAGAGAGGCCTGGCTGTTTTCTTTGTGACAGAAAGAATTAGTCTGGTTTGATCTAGCTACAATCATTTTGCAACACTGTTATTTTTGATTGGATAATTTGGCTGGTTTCTGTTTTTCTGCTTTTAATATCAAGTGTTTTAAACCAGTTGTACTTATTTGCTCAAGCTATTCAAAGCTGCAGTGGTCTGCTGTGATACTCAAACAAGATAAGTACGTATATTCAACTGTTTCTTCATTTCTGTTTTACTGTATATCTGTGTAATATGTGCAACTTGTTCTTTTATTCATCTTTATTGTCTGTTAGAGATGAATATCTGTTACTGTTTATGATCTTTTGAGCTTGTAGTGAAATCATTTTTCTAGAGAGGGCTAGCTCTTGTGTCTTTGGCAGAAAGAATCAGTCTGGTTTGATCTAGCTACAAGAATTCCTGCAAAAAGGTTATCTTTGATTGGATAATTGGGCTTATTTCTGTTTCTCTGCCTTTAAAGCTGCATTGCTCTGCTGTGATACTGGAAAAAGATAAGTGCTTATTTTCAAGTGTTTCTGCACTTCTGTTTTACTGTATATCTGTAATCCATGCAAACATTTTTAGTGTCCTTTTTTGTCTGTTAGAGTTGAATATCTGTTACTGTTTGTGGCTTTTTCAGCTTGTAGTAAAATCTTTTATCTAAAAAGGCCTAGCTGTTTTCTTTGTGGCAGAAAAAATCATTCTGGTTTGAACACGTTGCAAGCATTCCTGCAACACTGTTATTTCTGATTGGATAATTGCGCTGGTTTCTGTTTCTCTGCCTTTAATAGTCAGTGTTTTAAACCAGTTGTACTTATTTGGTCAAGCTGCTCAAAGCTGCATTGCCCTGCTGTAATACTGGAAAATGATAAGTGTTTATTTTCAACTGTGTCGTAACTTTTGTTTAACTACATATCTGTATAATCTGTGCAACTGTTTTTTAGTCTCCTTTTTTGTCTGTTAAAGCTGAATAGCTGTTACTGTTTGTGACCTTTTGAGTTTGTAGTGAAATCTTTTTTCCAGAGTGGCCTAGCTGTTTTCTTAATGGCAGAAAGAATCACTGTAGTTTGATCTAACTAAAAGCATTCCTGCAACACTGTTATTTTTGATGGGATAATTGGGCTGTGTTTCTGTTTCTCTGCTTTTGATAGCCAGTGTTTTAAACCAGCTGTTCTTATTTGCTCAAGCTATTCAAAGCTGCATTGCTCTGCTGTGATACTGGAAAAAGATAAGATTTTATTTTCAACTGTGTTTGCACTTCTGTTTTACTGTATATCTGTGTAATCTATGCAACTGTTTTTTAGTTTCCTTTTTTGTCTGTTAAAACTGAATATCTGTTGCTGTTTGTGACCATTTGAGTTTGTAGTGAATTTTTTTGTCTAGAGAGGCCTAGCTGTTTTCTTTATGGCAGAAAGAATCAATCTGGTTTGATCTAGCTAAAAGCATTCCTGCAACACTGTTATTTTTGATTGGATAATTGGGCTGGTTTCTGTTTCTCTGCCTTTAATAGTCAGTGTTTTAAACCAGTTGTACTTATTTGCTCAAGCTGTTCAAAGCTGCATTGCTCTGCTGTGATACTGGAAAAAGATAAGATTTTATTTTCAACTGTGTCATGAGTTTTGTTTAACTGTATATCCGTGTAATCTTTGCAACTGTATTTTAGTCTCTTTTTTGTCTGTTGGAGCTGAATATCTGTTACTGTTTGTGACCTTTTCAGTTTGTATTGAAATCTTTTGTCTATAGAAGCCTAGCTGTTTTTTTTTTTTTTTTTTTGTGGCAGAAAAAATCAGTCAGTTTTGATCACATTACAAGCATTCCTGCAACACTGTTATTTCTGATTTTATAATTGTGCTGGTTTCTGTTTCTCTACCTTTAATAGTCAGTGTTTTAAACCAGTTGTACTTACTTGCTCAAGCTGTTCAAAGCTGCATTACTCTGCTGTGATACCGGAAAAAGATAAGTGTTTATTTTCAACTGTGTTGTGACTTTTGTTTAACTGTATATCTGTATAATCTGTGCAACTGATTTTTAGTTTCATTTTTTTGTCTGTTAAAGCTGAATAGCTGTTACTGTTTGTGACCTTTTGAGTTTGTAGTGAAATCTTTTTTCCAGAGTGGCCTAACTGTTTTTTTAATACCAGAAAGAATCATTGTAGTTTGATCTAGCTATAAGCGTTCCTGCAACACTGTTATTTTTGATGGGATAATTGGGTTGGTTTCTGTTTCTCTGCTTTTAATAGCCAGTGTTTTAAACCAGCTGTTCTTATTTGCTCAAGCTATTCAAAGCTGAATTGCTATGCTTTGATACTGGAAAAAGATAAGTGTTTATATTCAGCTGTGTTTGCACTTCTGTTTTACTGTATATCTGTGTAATCTATGCAACTGTTTTTTGGTTTCCTTTTATTGTCTGTTAAAACTGAATATCTGTTACTGTTTGTGACCGTTTGAGTTTGTAGTGAATTTTTTGTCTAAATAGGCCTAGCTGTTTTCTTTCTGGCAGAAAAAATCAATCTGGTTTGATCTAGCTAAAAGTATTCCTGCAACACTGTTATTTTAGATTGGATAATTGGGCTGGTTTCTGTTTCTCTGCCTTTAATAGCCAGTGTTTTAAACCAGTTGTACTTATTTGGTCAAGCTGTTCAAAGCTGCGTTGCCCTGCTGTAATACTGGAAAATGATAAGTGTTTATTTTCAACTGTGTCGTGACTTTTGTTTAACTGCATATCTGTATAATCTGTGCAACTGTTTTTTAGTCTCCTTTTTTGTCTGTTAAAGCTGAATAGCTGTTACTGTTTGTGACCTTTTGAGTTTGTAGTGAAATCTTTTTTCCAGAGTGGCCTAGACGTTTTCTTAATGGCAGAAAGAATCACTGTAGTTTGATCTAGCTAAAAGCATTCCTGCAACACTGTTAATTTTGATGGGGTAATTGGGCTGTACTTCTGTTTCTCTGCTTTTAATAGCCAGTGTTTTAAACCAGCTGTTCTTATTTGCTCAAGTTATTCAAAGCTGCATTGCTATGCTTTGATACTAGAAAAAGATAAGTGTTTATTTTCAGCTGTGTTTGTACTTCTGTTTTACTGTATATCTGTGTAATCTATGCAACTGTTTTTTTAGTTTCCTTTTTTGTCTGTTAAAACTGAATATCTGTTACTGTTTGTGACCATTTGAGTTTGTAGTGAATTTTTTTGTCTAGAGAGGCCTAGCTGTTTTCTTTATTGCAGAAAGAATCAATCTGGTTTGATCTAGCTAAAAGCATTCCTGCAACACTATTTTTGATTGGATAATTGAGCTGGTTTCTGTTTCTCTGCCTTTAGCAGTCAGTGTTTTAAACCAGTTGTACTTATTTGCTCAAGCTGTTCAAAGCTGCATTGCTCTGCTGTGATACTGGAAAAAGATAAGATTTTATTTTCAACTGTGTCGTGAGTTTTGTTTAACTGTATATCTGTGTAATCTTTGCAAATGTATTTTAGTCTCTTTTATGTCTGTTGGAGCTGAATATCTGTTACTGTTTGTGACCTTTTCAGTTTGTATTGAAATATTTTGTCTATAGAAGCCTAGCTGTTTTTTTTTTGTTTTTTTTTTTGTGGCAGAACAAATCAGTCAGTTTTGATCACATTACAAGCATTCCTGCAACACTGTTATTTCTGATTTTATAATTGTGCTAGTTTCTATTTCTCTGCCTTTAATAGTCAGTGTTTTAAACCAGTTGAACTTACTTGCTCAAGCTGTTCAAAGCTGCATTGCTCTGCTGTGATACTGGAAAAAGATAAGTGTTTATTTTCAACTGTGTTGTGACTTTTATTTAACTGTATATCTGTATAATCTGTGCAACTGTTTTTTAGTTTCATTTTTTGTCTATTAAAGCTGAATAGCTGTTACTGTTTGTGACCTTTTGAGTTTGTAGTGAAATCTTTTTTTCCAGAGTGGCCTAACTGTTTTCTTAATACCAGAAAGAATCACTGTAGTTTGATCTAGCTAAAAGCATTCCTGCAACACTGTTATTTTTGATGGGATAATTGGGTTGGTTTCTGTTTCTCTGCTTTTAATAGCCAGTGTTTTAAACCAGCTGATCTTATTTGCTCAAGCTATTCAAAGCTGAATTGCTATGCTTTGATACTGGAAAAAGATAAGTGTTTATTTTCAGCTGTGTTTGCACTTCTGTTTTACTGTATATCTGTGTAATCTATGCAACTGTTTTTTAGTTTCCTTTTATTGTCTGTTAAAACTGAATATATGTTACTGTTTGTGACCGTTTGAGTTTGTAGTGATTTTTTTGTCTAGAGGGGCCTAGCTGTTTTCTTTCTGGCAGAAAGAATCAATCTGGTTTGATCTAGCTAAAACTATTCCTGCAAAACTGTTATTTTTGATTGGATAATTGGGCTGGTTTCTGTTTCTCTGCCTTTAATAGCCAATGTTTTAAACCAGCTGTATTTATTTGCTCAAGCTGTTCAAAGTTACATTGCTCTGCTGTGATACTGGAAAAAGATAATTGTTTATTTTCAACTGTCTGCCCTTCTGTTTTACTGCATATCTTTGTAATCTGTGCAACTGTTTTTAGTCCCCTTTTTTGTCTGTTAGAGATGAATATCTTTTACTTTTTGCAACCTTTTGAGCTTGTAGTGAAATCTTTTGTCTAGAAAGGCCGATATGTTTTCTTTGTGGCAGAAAGAATCAGTCTGGTTTGATCTATCTACAAGCATTTTCTCAACACTGTTATTTTTGATTGCATAATTGGGGTGGTTTCTGTTTCTCTGCCTTTAATAACTAGTGCTTTAAACAAGCTGTTCTTATTTTCTCAAGTTGTTCAATGCTACATTCCCCTGGTTTGATACTTGAAAAATATAAGTGCTTATTTTCAAGTGTTTCTGCACTTCATTTTACTGTATATCTGTGTAGTGTGTGAAACTGTTTTATTGCCTATTTTTTGTCTGTTAGAGCTGTATATCTGTTACTGTTTTTGACCTTTTGAGTTTGTAGTGAAATCTTTTGTCTGGAGAGGCCTAGTTGTTTTTTTTTGTTTTTTTTGGCAGAAAGAATCACTCTAGAGTTATTTAACTAAAAGCATTCCTGCAACACTGGTATCTTTGATTGTATAATTGCACTTATTTTTGTTTCTCTGCCTTTAATAACCAATGTTTTAAACCAGTTGTACTTATTTGCTCATGCTGTTCAAAGATGCATTGATCTGCTGTTATACTGGGAAAAGATAAGTGCTTACTGTTTGTGGCCTTTTGCGATTGTAGCAAAATCCTTTTTCTAGAGAGGCCTAGCTGTTTTTTTTTTTGGCAGAAAGAATCAGTCTGGTATGATCTAGCTACAAACATTCCTGCAACACTATTATTTCTGATTTGATAATTGGGCTAATTTCTGTTTCTCTGCCTTTAACACCCAGTGTTTTAAACCAGTTGTACTTATTTGCTCATCCTGTTCAAAGCTGCATTACTCTGCTATGATACTTTAAAAAGATAAGTGCTTATTTCCAACTTTTTCTGCAGTTCTGTTTTACTCTATGTCTGTTTAATCTATGCAACTTTTTTTAGTCTCCCTTTTTGTCTGTTAGAGATGAATATCTGTTACTGTTTGTGACCTTTTGAGCTTGTAGTGAAATCTTTTGCCTAGAGAGGCCTAGCTGTTTTCTTTGTGACAAAAAGAATTAGTCTGGTTTGATCTAGCTAAAAGCATTCTGTAACACTGTTATTTTTGATTGGATAATTAGGCTGGTTTCTGTTTCTATGCTTTTAAGAGCAAGTGTTTTAAATGAGTTGTACTTATTTGCTCAAGCTATTCAAAGCTGCAGTGCTCTGCTGTGATACTCAAACAAGATAAGTACTTATTTTCAACTGTTTCTGCATTTCTGTTTTACTGTATATCTGTGTAATCTGTGCAACTGGTTCTTTTAGTCACCTTTTTTGTCTGTTAGAGCTGAATATCTGTTACTGTTTATGACCTTTTAAGCTTGTAGTGAAATCTGTTTTCTAGAGAGGCCTAGCTGTTGTGTTTTTGGCCGAAAGACTCAGTCTGGTTTGATCTAGCTGCAAGCATTCCTGCAACATGGTTATCTTAGATTGGATAATTGGGCTTATTTCTGTTTCTCTGCATTTACTAGCCAATGTTTTAAACAAGTTGTACTGATTTGCTCACGCTGTTTAAAGCTGCATTGCTCTGCTGTGATACTGGAAAAATATAAGTGCTTATTCTGAAGTGTTTCTGCACTTCTGTTTTACTGTATATCTGTAATCCGTGCAAAAGTTTTTAGTCTCAAATGTCTGTTAGAGTTGACTGTCTGTTTCTCTTTGTGGCTTTTTCAGCTTGTAGTTAAATCTTTTGTCTAGAAAGGCCAAGCTGTTTTCTTTGTGGCAGAAAGAATCAGTCTGGTTTGATTTAACTACAAGTATTCCTGCAACACTGTTATTTTTGATTGGATAACTGGGCATGTTTCTGTTTCTCTGGCTTTAATAGTCAGTTTTTAAACCTGTTGTACTTATTTGCTCAAACTGTTCAAAGCTGCATTGTTCTGCTGTGATACTGGAAAAAGATAAGTTTTTATTTTCAACTGTGTCTTGTCTTCTGTTTTACTGTATATCTGTGTAATCTGTGCAACTATTTTTTAGTCCCCCTTTTTGTCTGTTAGAACTGAATATATGTTACTGTTTGTGACGTTTTGAGTTTGTAATGAAATATTTTGTCTATAGAGGCCTAGCTGTTTTCTTTGTGGCAGAAATAATCAGTCTGGTTTGATTTAGCTACAAGCATTCCTGCAACACTGTTATTTTTAATTGTATAACTGAGCTGGTTTCTGTTTCTCTGCCTTTAATAGCCAGTGTTTTAAACAAGCTGTAGTTATTTGCTCAAGCTGTTCAAAGCTACCTTGTACTGCTCTGATACTAGAAAAAAGATAAGTGCTTATTTTCAACTGTTTCTTTTTTGTTTTACTGTATATCTGTATAATCTGTGCAACTGTTTTTAGTCCCATTTTTGTCTGTTAGAGGTGAATATCTGTTACTGTTTATGATCCTTTGAACTTGTAGTGAAATCTTTTGTCTAGAGAGGCCTAGCTGTTGTCTTTGTGCCAGAAAGCATCAGAGTGGTTTGATCTAGCTACTAGCATTCATGTAATACTTGCTACTAAATGCAGGGAAACAGAAATAAGCTCTATTATTGAATCAAAAATAACAGTGTTTTAAACCACTTGTACTTATTTGCTCATACTGTTCAAAGCTGCATTGTTCTGCTGTGATACTGGAAAAAGATAAGTGCTTATTTTCAAGTGTTTCTGCACTTCTGTTTTACTGTATATCTTTGTAATATGTGCAACAGTGTTTAGTCTCCTTTTTTTGTCTTTTAGAGCTGAATATCTGTTATGTTTGCAACCTTTTGAGCTTGTAGTGAAATCTTTTGTCTAGAGAGGCCTAGCCATTTTCTTTGTGGAATAAAGCATCAGTCTGGTTTGATCTAGCTACAAGCATTCCTGCAATACTGTTATTTTTGATTGGATAATTGGGCTGATTTCTGTTTCTCTGCCTTTAACAGCCAGTGTTTTAAACCAGTTTACTTATTTGCTCACACTGTTCAAAGCTGCATTGCTCTGCTGTGATACTGGAAAAAGATAAGTGCTTATTTCCAACTGTTTCTGCACTTCTGTTTTACTGTAGATCTGTGTAATATGTGCAACTTTTTTTAGTCTCCCTTTTTGTCTATTAGATATGAATATCTGTTACTGTTTGTAACCTCTTGAGTTTGTAGTAAAGTCTTTTGTCTATAGAGGCATAGCTGTTTTCTTTGTGGGAGAAATAATTGGTCTGGTTTGATCTAGATACAAGCATTCCTGAAACAGTGTTATTTTTGATTTGATAGCTGGGCTGGTTTCTATTTCTCTGCCTTTAATAGCGAGTGTTTTAAATAAGCTCTACTTATTTGCTCAAGCTGTTCAAAGCTGTAGTGCTATGCTGTGATACTCAAACAAGATAAGTACTTATTTTCAACTGTTTCTGCATTTCTGTTTTACTGTATATCTGTGTAATCTGTGCAACTGGTTCTTTTAGTCACCTTTTTTGTTTGTTAGAGCTGAATATCTGTTACTGTTTATGACCTTTTGAGCTTGTAGTGAAATCTTTTTTTTCTAGGGAGGCCTAGCTGTTGTGTTTCTGGCAGAAAGAATCAGTCTGGTTTGATCTAGCTACAAGAATTCCTGCAACACGATTATCTTTGATTGAATAATTGGGATTATTTCTGTTTCTCTGCATTTAATAGCCAATATTTTAAACCAGTAATACTTATTTGCTCGCGCTGTTCAAAGCTGCATTGTTCTGCTGTGATACTGTAAAAAAATACTGCACTTTTGTCTTACTGTATATCTGTAATCCATGCAAAAGTTTTTAGTCTCTTTTTTTGTTTGTTAGAGTTGAATATCTGTTACTGTGTATGGCTTTTTCAGCTTGTAGTAAAATCTTTTGTCTAGAAAGGTCTAGCTGTTTTCTTTGTGGCAGAAAGAATCAGTCTGGTTTGATCTAACTACAAGCATTCCTGCAACACTGTTATTTTTGATTGGATAACTGGGCTTGTTTCTGTTTCTCTGCCTTTAATACCCAGTGATTTAAACCAGCTGTAGTTATTTGCTTAAGCTGTTTAAAGCTGCACTGCTCTGCTGTGATACTGGAAAAAGATAAGTGTTTATTTTCAACTGTGTCTAGACTTCTGTTTTACTGCATATCTGTCTAATCTGTGCAACTGTTTTTAGTCTCTTTTTTGTCTGTTAGAGCTGAATATCTGTTACTGTTTGTGACCTTTTGAGTTTGTAATGAAATATTTTGTCTATAGAGGCCTAGCTGTTTTCTTTGTGGCAGAAAGAATCACTCTGGTTTGATTTAGCTACAAGCATTCCTGCACCACTGTTATTTTTGATTGGATAACTGGGTGGTTTCTGTTTCTCTGCCTTTAATAGCCAGTGTTTTAAACCAGCTGTACTTATTTGCCCAAGATGTTCAAAGCTGCATTGCTCTGTTGTGATACTGGAAAAAAAAGATAAGTGCTTATTTTCAACTGTTCCTGCGTGTATGTTTTCCTTTATATCCTGTGTATTCTGTGCAATTGTTTTAGTGCCCTTTTTTGTCTGTTAGAGCTGAATATCTTTTACTGTTTGCAAGCTTTTGAGCTTGTAGTGAAATCTTTTGTTCAGGGAGGCCTAGCTCTTTTCTTTGTAGCAGAAAGAATCAATGTGGTTTGATCTAGCTTAAAGCATTCCTGCAACACTTTTATTTTTTGTTGAATAACTGGGTGGTTTCTGTTTCTCTGCCTTTAATAGCCTGTATTTTAAACCAGTTGTACGTATTTGCCCAAGCTGAGAAAAGCTGCAGTGCTCTGCCATAATACTGGAAAATGCTAATAAGTGCTTTTTTCAGCTGTTTCTGCAGTTTGTGCAAGTGCTTTTGTCCCACCCACCCTGTCAGCTGTTGTGGTGGTCTTAAGTCTTGTTGGCTTTTTGTTTCTCAATTCTTGTATACAGTTGATACTGGACACACTCCCCAGTCACATTGCATCATCTGGTTATACTGTGTATAGTGAGAATTTAATAAAGCAACAAAAGTAAGAGCACTGACAGTACCACAGCTGGGAAATTTATTACAAAAATAAAGAAAAAAATCAAAACAAAGTTACAATGAATAAATCCTTGCAAAACAGTGCTAAGTGCTTTCAGGGATCTACCCCTTCATCAGACAACAGTTAAAAGTCCCATAATTCATTAAATACTGGAGGTTAGTCACATGATGTTTCAAAATTTCAGTTATACCCAATAAGGACATAACAATTAGTGCATCAGTACATATTAGCACAGTTATACAAATAAAAAGATAATACACTAAAGGAATTATAGCTAAGATAAATAAGAAATGTATATAACTTTGTATGGTGTATAACTATATATAAAAAAAACTGATAATCCTAGCGACAACACTATAAATCTATATATATATATATATATATATATATATATATATATATATATATATATACAATACTAGTACATCCAGCTTATATAGATACATACATTAAAAAATTTAATATGAAATATAAAATGCTAATATATATATATATATATATATATATATATATATATATATATATATATATATATATAAATAATTAGTCAATCTAAAATACAAAAAAAAAAAGGGGTTGGGAGGGTGGCCTAATGTTTAAGGTGTTTGCCTTACAAACACAAGGTGCAGGGTTTGAGTCCCCACAAGGGATAATTTGCTAGGCTTAAAAATGGCTCGCAAGGGCAGTTAGCTTAGTACTAACCTATGAACAATGTAAAAAATATATAGAAAATGTATTGTAACATATTAAAAATCTAAAAATTCAAGAGAATCAATGTTTCAAAGGTCGAGCTTTTAAAAAAGGTTTAAGTGACACCAATTGATTCAACCCTGGGGGCTTGTCTGCATTAAATCTAATAATCCATCTCTGCTCAGCAGCTTCTGTGTCATTAGATAAATTAGATAATAATTGGGTATAACTGAAGTTTTAAAAGATCATGTGACTAACCTCCAGTATTTAATGAATTATGGGATTTTTAACTGTTGTCTGATGAAGGGGTAGATCCCTGAAAGCAGTTACCACTGTTTTGTAAGGATTTATTCTTTGTAACTTTGTTTAGATTTTTTTCTTTAGCTTTGTAATAAATTTCCCAGCTGTGGTAATGTCAGTGCTCTTACTTTTGTTGCTTTTCACTTTTCACTGACAGTTTTGTGCTTAGAGAGAGGATTTTTACTTTTATTAGAATTTAACAAAGGCCCACCCCTTTAGCTTCAGAATCTTGAATTTTCTTATTATCTTCTGTCTCTTCACTTTCTACTAAAAAAAACAAACAACTGTACCTCTTTCTAGTGCATTTTGCTGCTTGTGTTTAGGAGTTCAACTGCATTTAGTTTTCCATTTTTATTACTGCTTGTTGGTAGCCTTACTAAACTGATGAGAGTATTCTATTGAATCACTGCTTCATTTGCACTTTCTGTTACTGCTGTGATTTGTGAGCTACAGCTACTGTTTCAAAGCAATCTACCGATTAACTATATTTTGTTGCTATCTACTGAAATGCATTACTGTTTAACTGCATTTTACTGCATTTTGTTGCTGTTTCAGTGTATTGTTTCATACTACAAGTTCTATTCTTTTGATTATAAGTGATTAATTTGTTCTTTGTTGTGATTTTTTTCTTACTGAGATTAACCTTAAAATTAAGTAGTATAGTCTATATACAGGTCTAACTGCAAGTTTTGCCTTAGTAGCACTTGTGTTATCATCTAGTAATACTACTCATAGACCTTCCTCCCTTTACCCTCTTTGCTCTTTCAGTTTCTGACAAATATGGATTGACAATTTCCTACATTTTCTCCTGCCAGTCTGATCGATATGGGCATCCTGAGATAATGTAGCAACTGCCTCATGTACAAGGACAACCCTCTACTACTAGCACCTAGGAACACAATTTGTTAGAGATGCAAATGCCTCAAGCACCTAGTGTCATTGTTCTCTCCCCCCAAAACCAGTATATCTGGCACTGAGAAGGTTGGCAACATGAACACCACACCTCAAACACCACCCACACCTATACAACACATTCCCACATATGCAGATGCCCCCAACAAAAGCATACCCAAACAAAAGAGAACTCCAAGGCATAAACACACCTAACCTCCACTGCCCACCACTCCACATACCACACATAGTTCACACATCTGTGTCTTACAGCCAGTAAGGCCTAAACATAAACCCAACATATTAGTCATAGCAGACTCCATTGTGAGACACACAGATGTGTCCTTCATCCGGCAGAATAAGGAGAAAGTCATGGTTAGTTGTTTGTCAGGTGCCAGAATCTGCCATATCACCAATGCACTCAAGTCTATCAACAGGTACTGTTATGACTCTGTCATAGTCCATGTTGGAGTGAATTACTTGAGAGATACCTCAATAGGCTATATGAAGAGGGACATGATCGAGCTCGCTGAGTATGTGTTCAGGCAGGTATGTCTCTAGCCTTAACAGCATTCTACCGTCACACAGAATGATTCCTTAATGCAAACTGAAAATGATTGACTTTAACAACTAGCTATAGTTTCTGGTGTCATTCATAGGGGATCCAGTACCTGACAGCCTGGGATGACATGACTGACAAGCCATGATGCTTTGCCAGAGATGGCCTGCATCTGTCTCCCTTGGGCATCAGGCCCCTAGTAAAGGCTCTTGCCTCCCCCATAGTGCCTTTTTTAGGCAATGCCATGAGGTCATAACTGGTTTACCTTCATGTGTGCGTATTGCACACGGGTGAACAGCAATTGTCTGAAAGGCCGTTTGCAAAGTTTGCAAATGCCAAATGGAAAAAGGTTTGAATGTGCAATGAGCGAATGAACAGTGACATTCGCTCATTGCACATTCAACATTGTGGGGTGGATTGCACTATAGTGGGGATCTTAAAATGGTCCCTTTCCCCACTGTAGTGTGATCTCGGAGTTAGAATATTAAAGTAGGGGGAGTGTAGGGGTGCATCCCCCCACATGGGGGGTGCAGGGGTGCTTGCCCCCCTTCTTTACGCTTCATTTTTTTCTTTCAATATTTATGTTCGAAAATCAGCGAATCTGGGCACTGTGATTCGGTTTTGTAAAGGAGAACCGTCAAAACTACCAACATGAAAATTTCATCAAAATGTAAATTAAAGGTCATGCTCCTAAACGGTAGGAGTCTAAACATGAAACTGCACTCATGGCATGCATTCTTAACCCTGGAAGAAGTTGACATTTGTGCAGTCACAGAAACCTAGTTCAAAACTGCAGTGAGAACTCCAGCCATACCAGGTTACTCATCCTATCATTCATTCAAACCCCAAGCTGTAGGCAGCAAAGCATAAGGAGGTAGAGTTGCAATATATATATAAAACATGTACACACCTCAAGGCTGGTCAAACAGTATGATGCACAGGAAATACTCCAGGTGCAGTTAACAAACGACGACCCCTATTCAAATCACAGATAGTTACAGGCCTCCAACTCTGACTCAAGATGCCCACTCCACCGATCTGGTCCTCTTTGAATCTATCAAGATTCAACCTTTTACCTTGATCCTGGGTGACTTTAACTATCCAACAATAGATTGGAAGAAACACTCATGCCAAAGCACAAATGCCCAGAGATTCCTTGATTTCATCAATGCAAATGCCTTGGACCAGTTGGTTGACACCCCCACAAGAGGTGAAAATATCTTGGACTTGGTATTAATCAACATGAGGAGCCACTGCAGCATCCCTACAGTGTCATCATCCCTGGTAAGATCCGACCACAAAGCAGTCACTTTTGACGTCATCATCTCCCCTGACCCCCCCCCCCCAGCTAAGGTCAAGCAAAAAGACTTCTCCAAAGCTGATTACAACCTCCTGAGGGAAGGTATAAACAGCTTCACAGCCCCTCCCCCTCCACAGAAACTGGCACATATGTCCAAACTTACACCAAAGTATTATATGAGCATTTATATAGCTGCATGAAATCAGGAATATCAGACAGGATGAAATTATCCTCTTCAAGGAAGAGTAAACCTGTCTGGTGGACATCTGCAATAAATAAACTCTATAATAAAAGGAAAAAAATTGCTGTACAGGACTAAGAAGGAGCAGGTGTCTAATTGGAAGCAATCTCTCTTTAGCCTGACCAAGCAAATAAGACACTAGTAAAATCCTCCAAAGCAAATTTCGAGTCCAAACTGGCCATATCTACTAAAGACAATCATAAGTCTTTCTTCACATATATCCACAATCTCAAGAGAAGCACCCAGATCTGCTCAGAACTTGTGGTCAAGGACACTACATACACAAATCCTGTAAATATAGCCAATCTGCTGGCAGACAGGTTCAGTGAAAACGTCACTCCTCTGCCCCCCCATAAGTAAAACAAGACATCCCTAGTACCTGCCCCTCCCCTTATCTCTAAGGACAAGTTATCACTGCCCTCTCAAAGGCAAAAAATACAGCCTCCATGGGACCTGATATCATCCCAGGCTGCATCCTACATGAACTCGGGCAGGAACTTGCAGCACCATTAGGTACCCTATTCAACCAAAGCCTGAGTACCAGCTTCGTCCCAGACAGCTACTGCCATCCATTTGCACAAAGGTGGAGTGTCCACAGATCCAGTAAATTATAGACCCATCAGCCTAACTAGCCTGATCTGCAAGGCCATGGAGCAGATTATCATGGACCTCATTAACAAGGACATTTGCAACCTCCAGGCACTTGATCCAACATAGCTTGGTTTTGTCAAGGGGAAGTAATGCCTGTTAAATTTGGTTGACTTCTTTGAGACAGTCACCAAGGCCATAGATGAGGGGAAGATGGTGCACATCGCCTACCTTGACCTGGCTAAGACTTTCGATACTATTCTTCACTCAGGTATAATAGATAAACTCTCTCAACTAGGCATCAATCCATATGTTACCAGATGGGTAGCAAACTGGCTTACTGATAGAACCCACCTAGTCAAAATAAGGGAAGCCAGTTCAAGTAGTCAACCTGTAACAATGACTGGTGCCAGAAACATGGCCTCAAACTAAATACCAAAAAAATGCATCATCGTCCCTTTTGGGGAGAATGATGTCCCCACAAATTATCACATTGATAATAAGGCACTAAGCACATAATCAGCTGTGAGGGACTTGGTTATCCAGGTTGATAGCAAACTGACTTTTGACCACCATATTGCCTCCATTGTATGGAAAGCTTTCTACATGGCCCACCTTATTAGTAAGGATATCTCATCCAGGAACAAGGTGGTCATAACATCCCTGCATTCTTCCCTTATAAGACTGATTATTGAATACAACATGTGGAAGCCGGAGAGACCACATAGATTCCTCAACCAGAGAATCCAGGGCCTCAAACATCTACCATACACAGATAAGCTAAAAGCCCTGTCCTTCTACTCAGTCTCCTATAGACTCCTCAGAGGTGACCTCTGTCTGGCATACAAAGTAATCTCAAATTCTGCCCTGATGGGACTGCTGCATATCTGCAAGTCAAGCTCCACTCCAGAAACCAGCATGCGAGACCTCAACCTGGTCTGTGACATCAATAGGACTTGTTGGCAGGACAGATTTGTGTCCCAGAGACTTCCCCTTTTTTTGGAATAGACTCCCTCTCCACATAAAGCAGAGTACCTCATTAAACTGTTTGTAGTGCAACCTGGATAACTGGATGGGGAACAGAAAATACACCCCTGGGATTCCACCTATGTCCCTGCTGGACAGTGGCATAGGGTGCTGACTTGTTGGAACACAGGCTAAAATTTGGCTTCACTTGTAAGGGCCTCAGGGCCGGTAGCCTAGTAACTTCCGATGATCCTAAGTACATGTAACAGGGCTGAAAATAAAACAGGTGGACAAAAAAAAAAGGTGTCAGAAAGTCCAAATCAGGATTTGATGGCTTATTTTTATTTTTAGGCTGCATCACAGGTGCACAGGAGAGCTGTAGCACTGGAGAATGAAAGAGAAAGAGTTAATAGCATAGAGGGGTTAGAAAAGTGTATTCATAAAGATAGAATAAGAGGCAGAAGATATTAGCCTTTTTTAAATTAACTACATATTTACAAGTAACTAGTAATGGAGTAATGTTTAAAATTTAAAGCTAAAGGAGAAAAGTATTGGAATGAGTTAGAGAACTGGAGAGTTACTTGGCTTCATTTCAATAAAGTAAGAGCAAGACTATGAGCAAGATGCAGAAAAATCAGTAATATGGGGGGGGGGGGGGTTGATGTAATGGTTAAGGTGTTTACCTCACAGGCACAAGATACAGGGTTTGATTCTCACCTCTGAAAGGGAAATTAGCTTGGCTTAAAATGGCCCATATGAGTAACTTGTCTAGTACTTAACTATGAACATCTGTGCAGGAAAACATATCGCAATCACAGTTGTGCAAAGCAACCCAGCAGATATTAAGCATGCAGAAGGCGTGACAAGGTGCGGCTGCAATGGCATAAGTAAGTCGCTGGTGAAAGAAGAACAATATTCGCAAAGATATGGACAGTGCTGTGCAGGTTATTTGACCATATTCACTCAGTACTGTGCAAGCAGCATTCTTAATATGATGCTGGCCTACATATGCATATTTGTACTGCAGGGGGCCCATCTGGCAGCCCAAAAGGACTAAACGACAAAAGTCCCTACTATGCTTATACTATAAATGAAAATAAAACAGATTTGTAGGACAAGTCAGAAAGGGGGGATAGCAAGTAGGACACACTGAAGGACAAGGAGAAAGGAAGAATGGTGTTAGGAGAAGAAATGAAACATATATAATTTGTGAGACAGGCACAAATGTTTTATTTTACTAAGAAGGGAAGTAGGCAAAGGTAACATGGATAAGGTGTGGATAGGAAGGAGGGTAAATGGATGACAGTAGAGAACAAATCAACAGAAAAGACAGACACAGACTAACAAGGGAGGCACTAGCAAAGATGGGTGGACAACAAAGAAAATATACAGATAGAGACAGGACAAATGGTGATTGGCTGGATTGCATAACTAACTGGAGAGACAACTGACACACTGGTTGGCAGTACAGGCCAAGGAGGAGGAAAATGTAATTAGCTATACAAAACAAAACATAAAACAAAAACAATATACATAGCTGACACAAATGCATTACAGAAGTATGTCCATACAATTGTACTTTACAGGCATGTGCACGACAGTGGCACAGAACAGGAGTGCCAACCAGTGTTTCAAGAGGCATTGAAGCTAGCCAGAAAGCGCCCTTATGAACAAATAGAGTACACAGCCCTGAGGTGGTACCAGCAGGTGACAGTCACCAGAAAGTAAATGTTGAGTTGTGTGGCACTGGATGATAACATGCCACATATACCCTGCTTTAAAATACCAACATGAGTACACAAAGAGCACATACACTCAATGACAATACCAAAATGACATATGTCAGCTATCATGTCACATTATCTCAGATCCCAACTTTTCCACACCCATGGTATTCCAGGTGTAATTCACACAAGCATTGGTAGTACACCCCAGGTTTAACTGACACACACATGAGCAGTGTAACCCAGGTGTATCTGACAGAAGCATGGATTGTGTGACCCATGTTTAACTGACACAAGTATGGGTAGTGCAGTCCAGGTGTGACTGATACATGGGCAGTGCAACACAGGTGTAACTGACACAAACATTGGTAGTGCAGACCAGGCGTGACTAACACAAGTATGGGCAGTGTAGCCCAGGCATAACTAAAACAAGCATGACCAGCACAGCCCAGGAGTAACTGAAACCAGTATAGGCAGTGTAATCCAGGTGTGACTGGCACAAATATGGGCACTGTAGCCCAGGTGTAATTCACACAAGCATGGGCAGTGCAGCCAAGTGTAGCTGACACAAGCATGGGCAGTGTAACCCAGGTGTGATTGACAAAAGCATGGGCAGTGTAACCCAGGTTTGGTTGACACAAGGCTGGGCAGTGTAACTCAGGAGTGATTGACACAAGCATGGACAGTATAACCCAGGTGCACCTAACACAAACATGGGCAGTGTAGCCCGGGTGTAATTGGCACACGCATAGGCAGTGCAACAGTAAGCAATGGCAGGCTGACAAAGATATTCTTCATTAACAACACTTTGATGAAGAAGGATATGTCATTAAATAAGGCCAACTACACAGGTTCCAAAGTGGATCCCTCCACCTGTGATGGTGCTGGTACACATACACACTGTCAGCCCAGTCTACATTTGCATGACACTGCTGAGAATACCTGGCAGTAGGAAGTACAGTAACACAGTTAAAATTGTGGTTACAAGGTATGTGCCACAAAGCAAACTAAGGCTGTAAGGAGTGATGACAGTACTTAGAAGTGCTGCAAACATGAGCAGCAAAGCTGGGCACTAAGAGACATGCACCAATGCCTGCACATATCTTCATTTCTTGTATAACTTTATTTCAACAGGTGCCGAAAAACAGGCAAAAAAAAAGCGCATGTCCAGTAACTGTTTATAGCTGTACAAGAATGCCTACAAATAACAAGTACTCCTACTTATTGTGAAGACTAGCTCCCTCTTAGTAACCTCTTCTTTCCATTAGCAGATAAGGCTAGGATGACTCCTCTTCAGGTCACTGTAATGAAGGCCCATGGTATCACAAACTGCCCTAGCAAGACAGTGACAGGGACCCACCTTGCAATTGGGAACATCACAGGAATTCCCAAGCAGGTGTACATGATGGTGCAGATACAAGAAGTAGAGAAACATGTTTGCATCCAGTTTGCACCACACAGTAGCCCTTCCAGAAGCTATGGCCACTTGACAGGTTGATACCAGGAGGAAACAGTAGTAGATTAGTGTTGAAGCACATTACAGAAACCATTTGACTTGCATGAACATGTAACATTGCAGTAGTATGCAGCTCTATGCCACAGAAGAGTCATATGACCACAGTGGATATGCATAAAAGGGGAGGGGGTTAGAAGTGTATTGTCCACACAAGGTGTCACATATCTTCATACCTGTTTAATGTACAGTAGCTTGCCAACAAGCATCAAATCATGGCAGTGAGATGCCATAGTACTCCTACAGCTACAGGACAGACTATTAAAAGCCTGTACCCCTGTTCATGTCACAGATCTTCATGGGTAGGCATTAATCACTTTATGATCTAATATGCTTGTTCACAGAAACAAAGATGTGTAAGCAAAATTGCTTCATTAGCATAATTACCTTGCAATAAGCCACATAATAATGTAATTTAAACAGCCATCACTACTGTGTTGTTCATCATGCTCTTGAATTTTCTTAATTATTACAAGTGGCTTTCAGAAAAAAAAATTTCTAAAGGGGTCTATAGTGTAAAATGTGTTTACAGCTGCTGTGGTAAGAGTACACAAGCCAGTAGCAGGTGGAAAGGGTGACTGGATGTTTGTAACATTTTTAGTTAGGGTGTTGCACCACAACAACCTGATGGTGGGGGAGCACAGGAGGTTAAAGTAGGGAATAAATGCAGACAGGACAGATATTTAGTCATCAGTAGTCTACCAGATATACAGCTGAGCAGTAATTAAAGGTGTAGTAACTACCTTGGTAGGTGACTCAGAGAAGGATGCACTGGACTGCAGACACACTGAAGCAATGGTTCAGGTGTACTATACACTGGATGCATTTGGGTGAGGGAAGCAGATTGCATACTGATAGAGCATGTGGCTTAGCATGTGGGCACATGTAATTTTGGCTTTGTTAAGTACAGACTGCCCTCATACCATCCTTAATAGATCTCTGTAGGGATGTCGCCTGTGATAGTGGGGTACATATCTCGCAACCTGTGGACATTGAAAATAGATACAAAGGTAACTGAAAAGTAGGTACATCCAGTCAAAAATCTGTACACCTAATTAGCATAAAATATGAATTCCAAATAGCGCATAACTCTTTCCACTTCTAGTACGAATGTGGGATACTGATCAAAAACATATGTTTAAAAATAGAGTAATAAAAATGATGAAAAAATATAAGCACTTTATGAGAGAGGCAGTGTAAAGTCTGTATTGTAAAATTCTTCACACATGGTCATTTATTTTTGCTTTTGGAAAAAGGAGATATAAGATGTTTGTCTGCTTTCTTTAAAGTTATTGCTGCCACTAGTATGTTGGTCATATAATGTGGTTTTCTGTGTAGTACACAGCTACAAAAATCACATGTGATGAAGGGGATTCGGGACATTGTGTAAGTGAGTAAATCAAGCTTGAAAATATGGACAAACTTCCAAAAGTACATAGATCATGTGGAGCAGTACATTAAGTCTGAGCATAGGAACATTCCCTGAAAGTAGGGAAATCTGAGAGGTCTGGTGGAGTATGGCTGGCTCTGCACTGGTTACATGAATGCTAGTTCTTGTTGCATATATTTGTGCCACTCACTAACCATAGTTGTTTGTTCATCTGTACAGGAACATATATGGCAATCAAGTAGAGTAAGCAGCATAACAATGTCTTACAGACAAACAGTACAGTGTTACTGTGGGCTCTCAATGAACATGGATGGCAGAGTCTCAGCATGTACAAAACCAACCAGGCATTTCAAGAATGTGTATGTGTGTGTGTGTGTGTGTGTGTGTGTGTGTGTGTGTGTGTGTGTGTGTGTGTGTGTGTGTGTGTGGTGAGAGCTGGTTGCACATGACAATAGACTTGTAGGTGGATACAGCAGGTGTATTGTAGGGTCACTAACATTATTCTGCAAGCCTGCATGAATTCATAGATATTGTATGGGAGAGGAAGGCAGTACAGGAATGGATTTCTGTTTTTCAGACCAGAATAATGTATTCAGTAACTATATGATACAGGCTAGATAAAGCTCATAGTACTGATAGGTTAATATAACAAATGAATATTATTGTTTGACCTTGTTCTGTTACATGTTCTTTAATAGATAAAGCCTTGTTTGTGTGACTGGACAAATAAAGTCATTAGAACCTGTGTGGTGTGAGTATGATAAAATGTATCAAGTAACAGAGTCTCTGAATAATGATTGCATATTTTTGTCATAAATAAAGGATGTGACTTATGATTGAAATACGTATTCCAGAACCTGTCTGTTCTTTGTCTCATGTAAATAAAAGTCTTTAGTAGTTTTGCCATATTGTTAGTTTGTCTAGGCTTATTAATCTGTTCAAGATCATGTGAGATGCTACCAATCTATTCTGAACAATAAATATCTTACATTAAACTGCCTTTATGTCTTAGTGGATTTACTAATGATGGGCAGTAATAAGGAATCACTTAAAATTGTCATGCTCAGCCATTTTCTCCAAAAATAACCTAGCATTTATCTCATCTGCCTATAAAGTTTATGCCTTGGATGGCAGAAGAGGGGAAAAAGCAGAGGCAATGTCAGAAGGAGAAAAGGAAACCTCATTTCTTCAAGTAGCCATAGAATAGGCCTGGGGTTTCTTCAAATGGAACATTTTAGAAATAACGGTAGTCACAGGCAGCAAAAACATCAGCCCAATACATAGTATGTTTTGTTGGAGAGAAAGCAAGAACTGAAAGCAAGTTGAGGAGAAAACAAGAACTGAAAGCAGGCCCCCATTTTAGTGTTTTTCATTTTGCAAGATATAAGGGCAGTGGACAAGCTTTCTTTTTGATTGCAATGACTACAATGAAAGGTAAGTTAATAAATTAATGCTTGTCAGTCCTAGAGAGCATTAATGACATGCTTTATGGGTAGTACAGTCAATGGTAAAATAATCTCTGCTAGACAGCAAGAAAAATGAGGAAGAAATACACAAGATAATCTTTGACTGCCATGCAGACAGGGACTCATAAGGTGCCAACAGACTGGCAAATGTATGTTCTCAGCATTCTCAGAAGCTGTTTTGGTTAAGACAGGAAGCAAAATAATTTTTAAACTTTGAATTTTTTGCAGTATAGAGTTTAGTCATGGACTGGTTAAACATCTCTAAGCAGTAGAATATGTGTGAAATGGTTACATGATCTTTGTTGCTCTGAGTTACCTAAGGAAGAGAGATGAGAATATGTTGTAATTTAAAGTAAAACACAGCATTCTGCCTGGCAATGTTTTCCAGTGCTTCACTTCCCAGATAAAATCTGAATTGTGCTGTGTCTGAACAGTTTAAAAATAAATATAGCCATTCTACATTTATTTTTGCAAGAGCTAGACTGTGTGTCATAAATCTCAAAGTTCACTGATACAGAAGACACTGCATTCTGAAGCAAGAGAGAAAAGGAGCGAAAAAGAAAGTTTTGCAGAGAAAGGGCGCCGGATTCATGAAGGCTTGCACAGAGTCTAAGAGTAGAGTAAGACTCCATGCAGCCAACATGTCTGCTGAGCGATCCAGGAACAGCCGGCAGGGGCGTGCAAGAGAGTTCCTAAAACTCCTCTTACATGGACCGGGCTAGGTTATGCAAATTACCTCATTTGCTGCTGAAAGTTATGCAAATGAGGTAAATTTGTGATCCAGGAAACCCTAACCTGTCCGAGTAAGAGTAGTGTTATTTACAGAAATGTACTCCGTTGTCAACTGAGTACCGTTCTGCAAATAGCAAAATGGAGCTGTGACAGCTCCAAATAAAGGATGTATCCAGTTGAGGAAGCATGCCAATGGCCAAATATATGGCCATTGGCAATTCTACCCGTTGCAAAAAAAAAAAAAATAATAATTTTTTTTACCTCGATCTCCAAAGTTTAAGTGTAGCTCAGCGTCGCGCAAAACTGCTGCGCTGTAAAAACCAAAAAACATAAATAAATAAAAGCCAAAAAATAGGCATTTGTTATAAATATACATCTGCCATGCGAGTGAATGGCAGGCTGAAGACAACATGGCCACTGAGTAGAGGTTGCTAATGGGGGAAGCTCAGTCTAAGAGATGTAACCAAGCATTAGTAGGCAATCCTATGCAAATGAGGGTAAGGATAGTGAATCCCAATTTCACATGGCATATGAGCAAAGTCCGTGGAGTGTAAGAGTAGGAAAAGAGGAGTATCAGAGTAGAAGATAGGTGACATCATGAGGTGGGTATGTATGAAAGAATGTAAGCTCATTGGAGCAGAGTGGCATGTGTTTGCTGCCAGTTACCCATCACTGGAAGAGGCGTGTCAACAGGTATCCTAGCTAAAGGCAAGAAATTGAAGGTGTATGCCATGGACAACACTAAAATTTCTTGTAGAAGTGCCTGCAATGTGTATGCGCACGTGTGCGTGCCTGTAAAACTGAGTAAGACTGTTTGCGCGCATGTGCACCTGTGTGCGCACATTTAAGCTGGAGTAAGCAAGTGTAAGTTTGTTGAAACCTGTGTAAGCCCGTTTGCACCTGTGTGCACACGTTTAAGCCGGAGTCAGCAAGTGTTAGGCCGTGTAAGCATGTGTGTGCACGTCTGTGCGTGTTTGCGCTTATTTGCGCGGCGCTGCCCCCTCTGGAAACAGAAAGGGAAAAGGAAGCACAACAAATAGTAGGAAGTTAACCAAGGAGAAGTAGCAGAGCTAGCAGGTGAAAACAATCAGAATCAGCCAATTACACAGGCAGTACACTAACCCAGCCCAGTCCAGCACTTAAAACTTTGCAAACAACTTTCCACTATGTTTTTCTCAGAGACACTGCAACACTGCAGTAAGCTAATAGAAGTGAAAACTGAAAAAGCTTTACTGAGACAAAGAAATGTTAGGGGCTGCCATTGCTGTTATAAGGCAACATATGCAACATGCTGAGGGTGGTGACAATGCGAATGCTACTGAGCAACCCACAGTGAGGTGACCGAGAAGAGTGTACAGGCCCAGGGTAACCTACCAGGGGCTACATGAGCTGGAGATAGTGGAGCGCTATAGAGTGGACAGAGACCTCAAGCAGCAAATTGTTGAGCTGTGCAGGCCACGGCTCACACACAGAACTAACAGAGGGGAGCCCAACCCAGTGGAAACCAAGGTAGGTGTTGGCCTAAGAATACTAGCAACAGGTACCTTCCAGAGACCAACTGGTGATATAATGGGGATTTCACAGGCATCAACATCCAGGGTACTGCACCAGTTCCTGAATGCCATGTCAGCACATGTCGGTGATCATGTATATTTCCCCAATTCCCGTGAGGTATTGGCCAGCAATATGCATCTTTTCCAGCAAATAGCAGAATACCCTGAGGTAGTGGGTGCAATAGACTGCATGCACATACGCGTCAAAGCACCAGCTGGTGAGTGGGCTAGGGTCTACTTTAACAGCAAGGGTTTCCCGTCCATCAACTGCCAGGTTGTGTGTGATGCCCAGGGCATAATAATGAATGTGTGTGCTGGCTGCCCTGGAAGCTACCATGATTCCCATATCTGGCATCTGACACAGATGTACCAGACATTTGCCAATGGGGACATCCCTCATGGTCACCTAGTGGGGGATGCTGGATATGCACTGGAGCCATGGCTGATGACACCCATCAGAAATGCACACACACCTGAACAGGAATGCCATAATGAGGCACACGCACAAACATGAAATGTAATAGAGCATGTGTTTGGGCTGCTCAAGTCACGGTTCCAGTGCCTGGGCACATCTGGTGGAGCCTTGCAGTACTCACCAACTACATGTACCCAAATAGCCATGGTATGTGCTATGCTACATAATATGATCCTGCGAAAACAGCTGCAGCAGGAGCAGCATAGGGCCGGGCCAAACAGCCCCCCACCATTGCCAAGGCCATCACAGGCAGAGCGTGACTCAGACGAGGAACAACCTGAGCCTGCCCCAGTAGGCAGAAGGAGGCATGCCCAGTATGCTTTGGCCTTGGTAAAGAGGCAACGCATAGCATGTACACTGGCTCAGTAGGAACCCTGGAAATGATACCTCTCTCTGACTCGCACATATAGTAAAAGGGATGCCTAACTTGACACTACCTGTTTTCAAACATGTATAGGGAGTGTAATATGTGCATCCAACATAGGCAGCCCTGCAGCACCACCTGAGGCATGATTGCCATGTATTAAGCAATATAAAGCAGTGCTAAACAGCTTTTACCACTATTTAGTATATGTAAACAAAATTGCATGCACTAAGTAGCACAACTTTGGGCAATGTTGAGCAATATTGGGCAGCGTTCAGCAATGTTGGCTAACATTGAGCAATGTTGTGCAAGTTTGGTCAAAGTTGGGCATAGTTGAGCAAAAGCAGGTAAACATGGTCATATTTGCTTTACTGTTCCTTAAGCAGTCTGGTCTGCCCAGTATGAAAATATGAATCAGTGACAGACCTCGAACACAGGATACTGTGCACTATAGTCACAGTACTGAACCACTAAACCATGACAGTATTTCATTGGTCAGCCTGTATGAATAAATGTTGATAAGTCTATGCAAAGTGTCTCATGGAAACCCTGCAGGCACAGCATAATCCCTGTAGAGTTATGACACAAAAGTGAGCCCTGCAGTAAAACTACAACTCGATTTACAACACACATATAGTATAAATGTTAATATTGGGTGTGTTCACACACGTCAACAAATGTAGTGGACTTCACACAGCAACATACTGAAAGTTCACACTGGGCATGCTCACACACTTGAATAAATGAGGCAAATGTCAGGCAACAACATACTGAAAGGCCAACACTTAGGCCATGTCTGAGTACAGCAGTGGGCCACACATATCAGGCAGTTGCATGTGTTAACCCAGGAACCTCTCACAATTCACTAATCTTGACTTGTGCACACATATATAATATATTGGAACCCTGTCATAATCAAATATGTACTACAGATACTTAGGTTGTTCATAGAAAGTTGAAAAGCAAAGACCCCCCCCCTCGAAATCAGTATCATCAATAAACAATGTGTGCTGCAAACACTATCCAATCCAGGTCATGGAAAGATTATCTGCAAATGAGTCCATACAGAATCATGACACTTCCTTCAGCTATGTCATAAATAGCAATGTACACTCATATATGTCCTGAGTCAGGGCCAACTGTAAATGACTGACAATGCCAACATCCTGTCAGACAGGCCCATACATACATACCCACCCGCCACTGACAAAAGGCCCTATCATCATACCAGGAGATATCACATGTAGAATGGGTAAACAGCTCCTTCCAAAGCTGAAAACATGGCATCAATTGGATTACATTGTGCCCCTATATGTGTCATAAGTGAACTGCAGAACAAACAGAGCCTGCACATGAACAGTCTGTTGAGCCTCACCCTCTCTACAGGATATGAAACTGTTGAATGGGTTACAGCAACATATGGCACACTACACAAGTGTTGGTGCACAACAGACCATGGGAAATATAGTCTTATAAGCCAATGAAGTCTGATCTGCAAGGCCAAGTCAGAAACAGAGCTATTGGAAGCCTATAAACACACAACCCTACCGACTTTGAACTGTTCATGGGCAGATCATGTTTCCCAAACCTGCTAGACTGTTTGCAAGGCAGCCACCCAGGACATACATCAATGAAATGAGCTACACACATCCCACATACACTTTGAATAGGCCTTTACCAATATCCCAGACACATGTCGTATCCACAAAATCAATAACCTGTGCATAAATATGTATTGTCATTGGATGGATTGGCAACTGGGCCACAGATAGATCACACAAGGTAAGAATTGTGGAGTCCTGTTCAAGCTGGTAACACCTGCTGTCCCCCATGTCTCAGTCCTGGGATTGCATAAAACTAAGTGCACACACATTACCATGTCTAGTCTGATGATGTCAGCATCCCACAAATATAGCAGTGGAAATGAAAGCTCCCAGTAAAGCATAGTGCGTTGTGTTAATGCGTATCTCTCCAGTATTATAACATAGTTAGGTAGGGGTTTGAATCCTGCAATTGCTGAGTGTGTGTGTGGGGGTATGTGTCTGTATGATTTCCTTTGAGAGTATTGCCCTTTTGGAGACTAGGCAAACACCTTAAAAGTGTTATATTCCTGTTTGGCAAGTCTGATGATGTCACCATCCTACAAATATAGCAGTGGAAATAAAAACTCCCAATAAAGCATATAGCATGTTGTGTTAATGTGTGCCTCTCTAGTATAATCACATAGTTAAATAGAGGTTTGAATCCTGCAATTGCTGTGGGTGTCTGTGTATGTTTCTGTGTGATTTCCTTTGAGCGTATTGCCCTTTTTAGAGACTAGAAAAACACCTTAAAAGTGTTACATTCCTGTTTGGCAAGTCTGATGATGTCAGCATCCTACAAATATAGCAGTGGAAATGAAAACTCTCAGTAAAGCATGTAGCGTATCATGTTAATGCGTTTCTCTCTAGTATCATAACTTAGGTAGGGGTTTGAATCCTGCAGTTGCTGAGTGTGTGCGTGGGGGGGTGTATGTTTCTGTGTGATTTCCGTTGAGAGTATTGCCCTTTTTGGAGACCAGGAAAACACCTTAAAAGTGTTACATTCCTGTTTGGCAAGTCTGATGATGTCAGCATCCTACAAATATAGCAGTGGAAATGAAAACTCCCAATAAAGCATATAGTGTGTCATGTAAATGCGTATCTCTCTAGTATCATAACATACCCTAGGTAGGGGTTTGAATCCTGCAATTGCTGAGGGTGTGTAATACTGTTGGTCAATGTGTTGCGTGTTTAGCTTTTACTACTGTATGACATATCAGTATAACAGTATGTGCATTGCACACTTCAGGTATCTGTGTGGCAAATACATATGTGTACATGTGACCTCAATTAGTTCATAGGTGTGATGCCTGCTTTCTACATGAATACATCTGTTACCTATGACAGATTGTGCTGCTGCTTCTCAGACCTTCGGTCACATATGTATGTTTGTGACAAGGCCAGCCACTGTAGTGATCTGTGGCCTAGGTCATCTGTGTCACACACACTCATGACAGTTTCTATAGAATAGTGTGAGTGAGAGTTCATGCCTTGGATATATTTTAGACATGTTCAAACACAACAAAGTCTGTCAATAATGGACATTCATTATAGGTGTACAACAACTTTGTGGATATGCATACAGACCCCTTATTGGTTATGTGATACACCGAGGGACTTCAGAATACCTATGGAAATGTGAATACCAAACAACAGATGACATAACACTTGGTTGTATGTACACATCGGTACCCATTCTACATGTTTGGGGCAACTACCTATGTGGTACTATTGGGATACTATGTTTAATAAATGTGGATGACTATGCTATATTTGGCTTACAGCTTTACAGCATGGGTTGGACAACAGGTATCTGTCTGTATGATACCCTTGTGGAGGATAAGTGTCTCATCCGGAGAATGCATTGTAGGCCACTGTATGCATTTCCAGATGTGGACAGACATATCCCTAGTGTGTTTGCTTGTACCTAAGAGGGCTATATGCCAAACAGGAGTGGTCCCAGGAATGGGTGGCGGTCAATACCACTGGTTACTGGTATAGTATAGTACCAGACGGATCCAAATGCTACTGAGTTTCCTACATCTGTGTGTCAGTTGTCAAGACATCGTCTAACGATTGGTCATAGTCAGGCTGTTGAGGTTGTGTACACTACCAGAATGCAAACCAATGACAGATAGTAACAGTATCACCCACAGCATAGTGTCAAACCATGTCATACATACATGTGTACCCAAGTTAAAACATATGTGTATTAAAATGCATACTGGCCACCAATAGAAACAATGAAGTCTTGACACTGTGTAATACAGGGCATGTCACCCTTCCCATGTGTCCACTATGCACGTACATGCAGACAGTGCACCTCCACCATGTTCACAAATGTACACCTGCAAATCTGTACTGCACACATCACACACGTACTGTCCACTCACCAACACATGCTGCCAAAACTGTACACACATCAGCCAAGTGGCACATGGGCGGACAATACATTTTTGGAATTAACACTGTTGTAAACAATACTACATTGATAATCATAGCTTTAATGCATCATGCCTGCTCAGATACACCTACAGGGATATCATTACACTGTTGACAACATGCTAACATTGCTACACTGCTGTAAAGTCACCCTGTGCATCAGCACCATGTTACCTGTTCCTGCATCAATGTTACAGATGACAGGAGGTGGCACAGTTTCATCATATGCACAGGGTGTGTTGTTGGTTTGCCAGAGCCCGACATTGACCCATCCAATCGACATGTATGTGTGTGTGTGTGTGTGTGTGTGTGTGTGTGTGTGTGTGTGTGTGTGTGTGTGTGTGTGTGTGTGTGTGTGTGTGTGTGTGTGTGTGTGTGTGTGTGTGTGTGTGTGTGTGTGTGTGTGTGTGTGTGAGGGACAACAGTACAGCATACTTGATCTCATCATCACGAACATGGGAGCACAATGTTCAACACCGGAAGTATACCCCTCACTGGTGAGATCAGATCACAAACTAATCTCGCTGGAGGTCCTTATCCCGCCCCCACCCGAAATAAAAAAGACCACAGTAAAGAACTTCTCGAAAGCCGACTTCACACTGCTTAAGACTAGTGTGGTCTCCTTTAAGGCCCCTGAGCCGACAGTAAACATTACTCAAACCGCTGAATCACTTACAAATGCTTTCTACCAGCACCTGCAGGTCTGCATGGATCAGGCAATCCCAAGCAAAACAAAGACTCTTTGTACCAAAGGCAAGCGTCCAGTCTGGTGGACCCCAGCCATAAACAAGCTCTACAACAAAAGGAGAAAGCTACTACAAGATAGAGCAAAATCCTTAAAAGGAAAGACACCGCTGATCACTATAAGTAAAAAGCTAAGAGCTCTCATAAAATCATCCAAAGCTAATTTTGAGAGAAAAATAGCTAAGGACTCTAAAGACAACCATAAGGCATTCTTTAGCTATGTCAGAAACCTAGGAGGAAACTCCCAGATATGCTCAGAATTAGTCCAAAATGATGTGAAGATTACTGATCCTACAGACATTGCCAACATACTGGCTGACAGGTTCAGTGCAAACTCCCCAAAAGGAGAGATATCTATACCAAATGATTGTAGCCCCCCAAACATCTCTAATGCCCAGGTGAGAACTGCTCTCTCCAAGGCAAAGAACACAGCATCCATGGGACCTGATGGTGTCCCCGGCTGTGTGCTCCATGAACTCAACAAGGAATTAAACCCACAGTTAGGACAGCTGTTTAATCTTAGTCTCACCTCCGGATATGTAACCAGGGAGTGGCGCACAGCGACTGCGGTCCCACTTCACAAAGGCGGTGCCTCTACCGACCCTGGAAATTACCGTCCCATTAGCTTGACAAGCCTTATCTGCAAAGCCATGGAGAGGATCATAACGGATCTCATAAATAAAGACATGGGGAATTTGCAGACTTTGGATCCAACCCAGTTTGGCTTTGTCAAAGGCAGATCATGCCTTTTAAACTTGGTTGAATTTTTCAAAACAGTCACCAAGGCCATTGACGAGGGAAAGGCAGTCCATACAGCCCACCTAGACCTGGCAAAGGCTTTCGATACAATACCCCACTCGGGTATCATTGAAAAACTCATCAACTTAAATGTAAACCCATACATTACAAGATGGGTTGCAAACTGGCTGAGTGATAGAACCCACAGGGTCAGAGTTGCTGGCGCCATGTCAGACTCAAAGCCTGTCACAAGTGGTGTCCCACAGGGCTCAGTCCTGGGCCCACTCTTGTTTGGCATCTACTTTTCTGAAGTGCAAGCAAACACAGGAGGGTTATGGCTGACAAAGTTTGCAGATGACTGCAAACTGGGCCGTGGTCGAAAAACACATCTGACACAGATATCCTTCAGAAGGGTCTCACAGAAATGGATAACTGGTGCCAGAGCCATGGCCTAAAGTTAAATGCCAAGAAATGCATAGTCATACCCTTGCGAAAAACAAGGTTACCCCTAGCTACCATATAGGTGGCAATCCACTGATCACAGAAGAAGTTATCAGGGACCTGGGGACCCAGGTTGACAGTAGCCTTTCATTCGACACTCATATTGCTAAAGTAGTTAGGAAGATCTTCTACATTGCCCACCTTATCATGAAGGGATTCACATCTAGATCAAGGGAGGTCATAGTCTCCCTATACTCATCACTCATCAGACCAATGATTGAGTACAATGCCCCATTCGGAATGTATCTGACCCGACACTTGCAGCAGCTGGAGAGGCCACAAAAGTTCCTCACCAAAAGGGTAAAGGGTCTCAAAAATCTGTCTTATGCTGCCCGACTGAAAGAACTCCAGCTATATTCAGTTGCTTACCGCTTGCTCAGAGGTGACCTGTGCCTGACATACAAGGCCATGTCAAACCCAGATTTGATGAACATGCTTCATCTCAAAAAATCTAGATCCCTCAGAGCCACAAGGGCGGGAGACTTAAACCTCGACACGGTTATTAATAGGACGTGCTGGAGGGATAGATTCATCACCCAAAGACTCCCTATGCTGTGGAACAAAATCCCGGTATATGTGAGGCAGAGCACCTCGCTGGCCTTGTTCAAGAGGAATCTTGACCAATGGATGGGAGATCGCAGATACACCCCAGGGGTTACCTCAGTGTCACTGCTCGACAGAGGCACAGCAAAATAATGGGCATAGTTTCTCCAAACTAAAGGGGTGGCGTAAGCCACAAAACTATGGGCTAGGCTTGTAAATGCCCTCGGGCAGATAGCCTAGTATGAACCTATGAACCTATGGGTCAATGTTGATGCAATGTGTGTGTGTATGTGTTAGCCCTAGGTGTTTGGATTATGTGTGTGTGTCTGCATGCACACAGTTCCACCATGTGGCTGCCATATATGGGAGGTTGTGGGACAGCCACAGACTGTACCTGCCAGGCTGTACAGATCACCGTCTCTGGCCATGGACAGAGTACCTGTGCCTGGCAGGGGTGCAACGGACAGTATCAGGTACTAAGCCATACTGGATACTATCATCAGAGGCAGAGGGATGTCGACTGGACCCATGTCCCTGCTGGGATTGGCCAGAGCCACGTGCACATGGTCTTCTATGACAGTCTATTGACAGCCCTGCTCCAACATTGCTGGGGCTGGTACTGCCACTACGGGAGTGGCTGTGACTTGTGTGTCGTCAGCGACGTTTGCCAGCCGATGATGTTGCTGGCATACATCCACGTCGACATCTCGGCCGTCCTGCACTGTCCTGGCACATGGACATGACATTGCAGAGGACATCTAATGTCTCCCCCCAACATCTATCAATGACCTCGGTGTAGTGATGCACTGCACCGGCAAGGTCACAGATACTGTCATTGATAGCAGTGTTATGGGCCCTCTGCGCCCTCAGTCCCTGTCTGGTGTACCGTTCCATATGTGCCTGTGCCTGCATTACACCCCAGAACATAACTGAGATTGTAAGACCTGTGGGGTCACGTCTGCCAGGGGCATTACGACCAGCAGTGCTCCCACGAGAACCCCTGGACATCTGCCTATGTGGTACCATTCCAGGAATCTGGGTATGGTTGCTGTGAGGGGTTGCATGTGCCATAGATACCACACTATCCTGGTCAATGCCTACTGTATGCTGTCCCTCAGCTAAGGCCATTGGTGATGAGGGATGTATTGGCAGTATGAATGTGCACATAGATGGTGTGGAAAGCTGTGTACTGTCGACTGGCGGAACAACGACAGACCCTGTCAAACCTTAACACATGTTTCATCATCTCCATTATTTGTGGCAGTGTTTTCAGGTTCCCTGCTGCTCTCAACCAACACAACCTCAGCACCTGTGAGAGGGAGACAGGAAACACACTTTACAATCTGTACATGACACCCTAGCTAATACTTTGCCACCTGTCACCTCTTCCCAGTTAGATACCACTAATACTCCATCTCCTTCCTTTCATATAAAACCAGTGCCCACATCCTTCATATGTAACCTCCTCTTAAAACTTAAGCCCTGCACCCTTTCTGCTGATTGTCTTCCTGCTGAATTCCTGCAAATTGCAGCAAAAGCCATTGCCTATCCCATCTCCATACTTGTAAATAGAACAATCTCAGAAAGCAAAATCCCATCCATATGGAAAGTATCCCATATCATCCCTCTACACAAAGGTGGCCCATCTACTGCTTTCCAACTTTCGCCCCATTGCCTTACTCTCTCCAATAGCTAAAATAATGGAGAAATGAATTCACAGACAACTACTTGATCACCTTCTCCAGAATAACTTACTTGCAAACTGCCAACACGGTTTTAGACCATTCCATAGCACAACAACTGCCCTGCTATCCTTCTCTCACACCATAAACAAAAACCGAAACAATAACACTTTTTCATCTACACTTTTTATTGACCTTTCAAAGGCCTTCGATATGGTGAATCATAACTTGCTTATTGACATACTAAAGGTCCAATCACTTGATGCACAGGCATTACAATGGTTTAAATCCTATCTGGCAAACCGACATCAAGCCGTACTCTGGGATAATAATCTTTCCACACCACTCCCTGTGAACATAGGAGTACCTCAAGGCTCTATTTTAGGTCCTCTTCTCTTTATTTATAAATAACCTACACACCACAATTCCACAAGCCACCTGCATACAATATGCAGATGATTCTACCTTAATTTGTTCAGCCAAGTCCATAACCTCTCTCCAGTCAATCACCCAATCCGTATTTAACAGTGCTGAAAACTGGCTCTTGCAACATGGTCTCCTACTGAACCCCCAAAAAACTAAATTATTGCTCTTTGCTCCTACTCTTAAGTCATCTCAACTGTACTTCACTGTAACCTCTAACAATGGTACTAACATATCTCCTGACACTACTACCCGTCTACTGGGAGTAACAATTGATAACCACCTTAGCTATGATCACCATATTAACTCTACAATAAAGTCTGTTAACAAAAAACTTGGCACCCTTTACAGAATCAAACCCTTCCTAACCCCTTCTGCCAGGATAACCATTTCCCAGACCCATCTGATTTCTACCCTATTCTATGCCTCTGCAATATATACCAATCTTTCTAAAAACAACCTCTCCAAACTCTCAGCATGTTACAATAACATATCCAGATTTGCCACTGGCACCCCCTTTAGAACCCACCACTGTCACAACATCAAACAACTGGGATGGTTAGAACTGCAGAACCAACTGCTTTACCAACAACTTGTCATCTCCCATAAGATTCTCTATCATCCTAACAATACCCCAATCCTCAATAATCTGATCACCCCCTACAAAAATCTTACTACACTTTGATCAGCTAATGAGCTACTAGTTTCCACTATTAAATCCAACAACAAAGCAGGGGACTCTCTTTTCTCCAACACAATAGGAAAAAGTTGGAACCAGCTTCCTAATGAACTTACCACCTTCACTTCCACTCTTCTTTTCAAAATGCTACTTAAAGAATACCTTAAAACTCCCTGGCTCTGTCCCTGCTCTAACCCTGACTAACACCTCCTTCCCCTTGCTGCTCTCTCTATTCTCCTGATCTACTGCACTATGAGTCCTTGTGGTAATGAAAGTATATTAGTCAATAATTGTATTAATTGTTATCTCTCAAATGCTCACTAAATGTATTTTGTTTTAGTATATCCTACTATGCTGCTTTGTTTCAAGTCTAACTGAACCTCAATTATAAACCATCTACTGTATTTCTGTCAACTATTACTATATATAATATTGATTGTCTGTGCCTTTGCTTGGAGCTTTTCTCCCCGGGCCTCTACTGAAAATGGACATATATCCAGCTAGACTAGCCCGGTCAACAAATGTAAAATAAAATAAAATAAAAATAAATGTTAGCACACATGCACGCATGCACACATGAACACATGCACACATGCACACATGAGCACATGAACACATGAACACATGAACACAAATATACTACTCACTAAAGTACACACACACACACACACACACACACACACACACACACACACACACACACACACACACACAACACGCGCAACAGCAATCCAGAACATACCCATTAGTGGTTGGTGGTGGAGTACAGTATCACAAGCCAAAGAGTCCTATCACACGTGTCAGCATGCAAGATGTGTGTTGCTCAACAGCATGCAGTGCGAGTGTAGAGAGTCCTTGTTAATAACAGTATAGATGTGTTTGATGCATGTGTGTTGTTCCCCTGGAACACAATGTATACATGGACACAACATTGCTGTGCAAGTATTAAATGCTTTTCAATGTCCTGTGCACCATCACTCACAGGTATACATACCATGGCTGGATGCACACAACTGTCAGGTGTATAGCAATGAATGCTATGTGTTGTACTGTAGTTACTGTAACTGGATGTAGTGTAGTACCATGAGCCATCATCAGGCAGCATCATGTGGTCACTCAAGGCCACTAATGTGTACCACACTGGCAACTATCTTGCTGTACCTGAACTGCAGCACTGTGGCTACATTAACCATTTCACAGGCAGTTGTTACATGGGTATGTAAGGTGTTCAATAGGGAGCATTGCCTAACATGAATGTCTTGTTTGTTGAAGAGTTTTGCACCATGCCATGATAGGCCTCTACCCCTCAGGTATAGTATGTGTGCTGTGTGGATGACATTTGGGATACTGGTGTCTGACCTTACAGTAGGTGTCTACATACGCCATGTGTATCATATTCACACGTACTGCGTATGACAAGGTGGTGTATGCTGTGTGCATGTGTATTGACTCTGCCTATACAATGTCCACTACAATGTACCACAATTGTTTGGGATGCTCTGTGTATAGCATGTGTTTGAGGCAGCCACTCATGCTACTGGTATGTGCATAGTCCCACAGAAATCTTGCAGAGCATGCATTATGTGTAGGTGTTGTACATGTGTATATGGCCTAAAACTCACCTATGACATGCACATGTTATTTGCCATATTAAATGTAGAACACTCACCAGCATGGGTCTGCTGTCTTTCTGTCATACCAGAGGGACCTACAAGGATATGAGACAGTTTGTCAGTGTCAACAACTGTGGCATTGCTGCTGTGACTTTGCAATTTTACAGTAGTACAACAGTTGACAGTCACAGGCATACAGGTTATTTTCCAAATTATCAGTATTGCACAACACCAGGCTCCACATCTTCCAAATACACAGTACACATCTGACATATGCATGTTCTAACAATCGAGCTAACAGTAGTCTACAGATATGACATGTTACCTGCACGCTCCGAGTCAACTTCCTGGGTGACTCCGGCCTCCATGATGACACATGTCTGTTGTAGTGGTTGGCCAGGAGCCACCACGCTGAGGAGCAGCTCTTCCACTCTGGTGAGGGGTGGATGTGATGCTGCACCATCACCTGTGGCAAGCTGTTGTCTCCGGATATTGGAGGCATGCTGCCGGACATGTCTGATTAAATCACTGCAGTGATGGCGTACCTGCTCATAAGTCCGGTTATGCATGCCTATGTCATTAACTGGATGGACAACATCCTGCCACAGTGCAGTGCACTCATGCTGGTCCTGGCTGGTTCTGGAGAACAGCAAGGTGTGATGTTGTAATAGTGTGGATATAATTATTTCCTCCTTTTCAGGGGAATAGGCAGGGTTGCAATGATGAGACATGTCCCTGGAAGAAAATAAAACAATTATTGTGAGCAAGTCTTGTGGCACACTTAACATTCTAAACTACAGATATCAATGAAATGCCATATATAGCAACCTATTGGCTGTCAGTAGATACACACTTTTATTACCACACATCAGTGCTCAGCCCACAACTGCCTGACAGTGCCTGGCACGTTCTATATAGTAAACCATGTTCTGCACAGCAACAAAGTGAAACCAGTATGTAAGACTATACAACAGCACATGGCACACTGTATGTGACACAATGCACCACCTAGCCACAGTAGGTATATATGAAGCTAACACATACAGACATTTGTCATTCATTGAAATGATTGTAAAGTACAGTTACAGTACTACCAGTACACCACACTACTTGTTGATAGCAAACCCCTAAGTAACATATGTGCACATTCATCAATATAGGAGGCATACTGCTGTACTACACTATACATGTTGCTAGATATACATTTATATCCTGTAACACACATACGACCGAGGCCATGTTACAGGCATACCCACACACACATCAGACATACCTATAAGACACAAAGGTATGGCAACCCAGATGAGCTTTACCTGTGTACCATACAGTACTGTATGTCAGCACTTACAAAACCTTATGCCTGAGGTATGTAATGTGTGAGGACTACAGGTAACAAACAAAACAGTGTTTCCAAGCAATGTGGAGATACACCGTCCTGTGCTGTTTAGGCCTATAGCTTCAGGTAGTACTACAGTTCATACGGGATTTGTATTCACTAGTGTTAACAATCAATGTGCATACATGTACTGCTTTAGCCTACAATGGCACACTCCAGTTAACACCATGGGACTATGTCACACCGTATACCATACTGATTTTGCTGCCTAGCAATAGCATACATATATTTTGTGGGGATCAGAGCTAGAACACTACATACCATGATATAAACATTTTCCCACTAGGCTATCACACATATACACAATGTTGACACATTCACCTACACATTCACCATCACACTCAGTCAACCTCACATAGCAATTTATGCAACATGTACATGCTTGTGTGTATCAGGTCACAGGTAGCTCATAGGCTATTAGGCGTAGGGCCTATAGAAGCCTAGCCATATGGTACCCTGCCCTTCAACACCCATATAATTTAAGTTCATGTGCCCCTGTCATGCAGAGCCACAGAGGTGATTCCCAGGGTGTATTTCCTATCTCACATCCATTCACCATGATTATTCATGATGACTGCTAATGAGAACCTTTCTTGGCTATTGATAGGTAGTTAGTTCCAGGGTATGGTATGTGTCTGAGATGAGAATGTACCACTCCAGCATGTTCTGCTTTTTGACGTTACAAGGTTTAGATCAGTACAGTGTGTAGCTTGTAGGGATTTTGATCTGTTGACATGGAGCATGTCCAACACCTGTCGGTTTGGCATAGCTTTGTATGTTAGGCAGAGGTTGGCTCTGGGTGGGCGGTATACGACACAGTGTTGCTGTGGTTTTGGAAGACAGTCTGCATAGGGCATCTGTTTGAGTCTGGTAATACTCTTTGTGGTGTTTGTGCCTGGCGTCTACAGTTGCTGTAGATGTCTTCTGAGGTACATACTAAAAGGCCCATTGTACTCTATGATGGGTTTTATGACTGATGAGTATAGTGGAACACTGACCTCTCATTCCATGGATGACACACCTTTTGTGATGACATGTGGACCGTACACAGTTTACATGACTAGTGTGGCACTGTGATTAACAAAAGGGACACTACTGTCCACCTGTGTCCCGTCGTCTCTTATCACACTTTTGGTGTTGAGTAGACTACCACCTATGTGGTAGTTCATGGGTACAGGGTTTTTAACAAAAGGGATGGCAATATATTTACAATATTGAGCTTGAGTGTACATATGAACATCCATTGGTGTACATATAGATTTACATGTAGGCACATATACAGTCCACCTTTCATGGTGGGAATATCAATTATGTAAGGGTTGAGAGAGATACAGTTATGCAATAATTTTGCACAGTCTTGTGCAATATGCATTGAGGATATTCTCAGGCCATGTATTTTTAGAGGACTCCCTGTCTGGAAGACTATAAACTTAGCAAATCATACCCACAGCATTTAAACACCACATGTCATATACCAGCACTGTATGCTGTCTTGTTTGCCACACACTACAACCTACATGAAAATATACACATAACAACCTTCACCAACATATATATGTCCACTCTTCACAAACAGTTGCAGTATGTACCTTGCTCTATGCACATGTTAAGATGCTAATATATCTGACACATAAATACCTCTACATATGTGTGTGCCATACACACACAAAGTACACACTGTTGTACATCTGTAGACCTCAAGGATGACCTGTTGGGCCTTGCTACAACATGAACAGTTGTCACATGTGTGCATAACAGTAATATTACAGGGAGTATTTATAGCTGCTAATGCTACATTACTATACTAGCCTGGTACAGCAGTTGCCAATGCTAAGCTACACATTATATCACTATCATGCATGTGTTACTCTGTCACATCCAGGTTTATATAGCTGTTTGCACTACTCCCCCAGACAGCCATTATACACAGTAGTGTACAGAACATAGATGACATGACCGGATGTTTGACATTAAACGCTGAGCTACATATGTCACAGTTATGTTCCACTGCACACAGCTACACACTAATTTTCCATGGCAGTAGTCATGCATGGCATCAGTGCATACATACCTACTGCTGCCACATATGCATGTTTCAAAGTATTTACAGTACTCTTCATAAACATCTACTATTTGCCGGTAATCACATATCTGTCACATACCTGTTTGCCACTTTCAGGTCCTTCTGTGTATGTTTTGACAATTTTTTTTTTTTGGTGTTACTTAAGTAAAAATTGCTTCTACTTAATTCATTTTGCTTATTAATTAAGTTTTTTTTTTACTTAATTAATATATTTGTTTGCTGATTCACTCAAGTATTTTTACTTAACTACACTTTTGTGTTATTAAGTAATAACTAGTTTTTACTCATCCACAAGTTCAGTGACGCTTTATCACATGCAATGTAATGATTGCATGTGGGGATAGCAAGTACAGTCTGCTTTTACAGGTATCTACACATGTGCATGTGATGACCTCTGCACCAATTGGTGCCCAGCATTTGGTAAATGCATACAGCCTGCTGTGTGGTAATTGCAGTACTCACTGTCATAGCAACCCAATGCTATAGATTGCTATGTTTTGTAGGCATAGCCCTTTCAGATTTCCAGAGTGGGGTCCTTGCTTGTTTGCTGTGGACACTGTTGTTTAAGTCAGAAGGTTGGTATACTTCTTATATCTGAAGCTAGAGGTGTATACAGTGATGTACATGTTGTACTCAGACCTGACTGTTGCCACTTCCAGTACAGAGCTATCATTGTAGAGTTTAACTCACCCCTACAAATGCTTACACAAGATATATGTGAGTACGTAGTTTCTTTTTTACTTATATAATTGACTGCCATACAAAAGTAGTTATTGAGAAGTATTCTTTTGACACATGAACTGTTTGTGGACTGTTATACTGTGCATATTGATGTACTCACTTCTGCAGGGTTTGTGTATTTTTATTGTTGACATTAGCACAGGAGTCTCAGGTAAACTAGACAATTCCACTACTGAGTATGCCTACCTACATCCTTGGTTGACCCTAAACACATGTATATTTAAAATATGGGGGGGGGGGGATGCAGACATACAGAGAATATTACGTCTTATTGTGTGAGCGTTATCTTACTGGACTTAATGGACTGGTGTGTACCTGTTGGTTTATCAAGGCAGGTGGTCTGTCCGCATAGTTCCCAACTGTGAACCTATCCAGATGGTAGGCAGATGTTAGCCTGTTATTCTTTGTCTGTGCAACCCACAGGTGTTTTCAGCACTGGTACAATGGCATTGTTACAGTCAGTTGCTACCAGTACATAGCTAGATCCTTTGTTATTTCTCTGTTGTACTCCTGCATAAGGGTATGCTTGTGGAAGTCCTCACAAAGCTATTTGCAGAGGGTGTAACAGCAGATGAGCTGATATGCCTGTGTGTTTGTGCCTCTACCAGGCCTATGAAACACTCAGATACATATTTGCTTGGAGTCAGGGATAGGTAGTTAAAAGTGAAGTACATCTTCCAACTAATAGAGACAGTAAATGTAGACTTGAGTGAAGCAGTGCATATGGATTAGTATTCCTTTTATGAAGTACAAGTGGTGTCTACTGTTATTATTGTGATTATTCATTGTGTAATACACCACCTCTCTGACTAATGTCAGTACTTTTCAGAGGGATTCAGAGGGGCACAAATAAAATATGTTTCACAATCAGGAAGTATGGCCTCTGCCCTAATCAGATATGCCAGTGTTTGTCATGCTATGATACTGTGTGGGGGTTGTAAAGTGCCTCAATAACATTATTTTCTGCTAGAATAACTGCTTCTCTTATCACTGTCATGTAATGCAATTCCACAACAATTGCTGGTAAAGATCCACAGAACAAGCTTTGTGTTATGGCCTTCCTATTTTTCATTTACATTCAGTCATTGTTTTGCATGATATATTTATTTCAGCGCCAAGTTGTTGTACATCTTCTGTGGCTTAGTGGTACTTCTTGCAGTCAAGTGTGTCCAAGGTTTGGGGTTTGAGACTGACAGAGGTGTTTTATTTTGCTGCTGAAAAGAACAAGGGCCCTGACATACAGAGTGATTAAGGCACTTTTAAGCAGTTGTAAGCGGGTTTGCACGAGTGATGCTAAGCTTAGTGCACACATGCGCACACTCGCTCAAACCGCTAACTACTGCTTAAAAGTGCTTACTCCCGCTAACCCCGCACTAATTTCTTTGAAAGAAAAGAAAATGGGGAGATAGGAAAGTGGTGAAAAAGGGGGCACAAAGAGGGAAAGACAGTGGGGAAATCAGCTCGGGATGTGCAGGACGGGTGTAGGGAAGGTCCATAGCTGCCAATTTTTTTACCGGCAACAGCTGTGCATATGTTACAAATTTGGAGTGAAATTTGAAACCTTCCACCTCTGAGAGAGGGGTGAGGACAACAAAGTATGTTGTACTGCCAATTCTAATTATCAGTTTATATGTCCAGCAGACATGTGTGTGAAATAGGCAGCTATGTATGGGGCATAATTTTTTTGTGGGTACAGATTGCCTTTTTTTTTTTTCAGATGAGAGTGGAATGTGAGGTAGAGGAAATAGGTATATTTGGGGAGGTAGGTTGGGGAGGTAAACAGACAAGACAAATAAGATGCATACAGGGGCGGAGTATGATACATGGGGTGGGTGAACACAATTGACGGGGACAGATGTTTGGAAATCACAAGCCCATGAGCCCACAGATGGTAACAGTGGGACTGAGATCCCCACCCATGGGCAGTCACCACTGCACCTTCACAGCCCCGAGGGTGGCTGTGCTGGGGGCTGCATAGGAGGGGCAGGCTCACCCGTGAGTCACGCCACTCTCACCTCGAGCTGGCGTAGGGGATCAGTGACTAAACGCTGGATCTCCCTACGCACCACAACCCGGACCCTTTGGAGGGTGACAAGTGGCCCTTCTCCGCCCATGCTTGCATAGGGGGATGAGCCCCATCCCCTGCAGCACTTCCACCCAAAGGTGGCACAGGACCAACGAAGGAGGGTAGCCCGGGCTGGGCACAGGACCTGCTGGTGCCAGGTGCAATCGCCAGCTGAGGAGGGACAGGTGGGTCTGCTGGGACCGGCCTTCCCATACGTTCTGTGACTAGGTGTGTTTAATTAGAACATAGGCGACAGCATTCCAAATCAGTTGTAACCGCATGCAGTAATATTCCCATTAGCCCAACACACCAGGGTTCCAACAGTTGAACAGCAGGCATAAAACATGCATATATTGAACGACAGTGGACATTACAACAGCATGCAGGGATGATTGGTGGCAACAGGCCACCAAGATTGTGGTGTTTGAAGAGGGCACATGCATCAAAGAAAATGCAGATTTTTATAGAACAATAGGACATATGTCCCAACAAATCTTTTGAGATTAGACATACCCATTGAGGTGTGGAATTGCATTGTTTATGCACATAGAGTAGGGTGTAAAAAAAAACCTCCATTAACATCTTATAACTACTTTTACTCTACACTACATTCCTATTGACTGCAGGTGTATATCCCCTACATGTATTATTACACTAGGCAACATGCATTAGATTGTGTAATGGGTTTGGCTAGTTCATTATATACCTGACCTATATCTGACATACTAACTGTCCAAGATGCAGATGTTACTGCTACATAGTTATATCTTATTTTTATATTTATGTATCTACATATCTGGATGTGTTCATGTGACATTTTCAGTTAAATTTCTACAGACCCCTACATTTCATGTAGCACACTCACATTTCTGGGGAACACCTTGACAAGCTACTCGTGTGCCAGATTTACCTATGCATGCCAGCCATTTACCGACTGTTGAGGACTGTCTATATGCTTCACATCTACTGGCACTTCCTTCATCCACTTTATATGGAACTGCACAACTGTGGGTTGACAGCACTTAATACAACAGTACTATTTATTTAATGCAAGGGTACAACAACATTTCAAAGTAAGTGACACAGACACACTCCAAGTATTATACCTTTATTAATTACATTAAACACTCTTTTCTACAGACTCTCTTTTTTATTTGATATTACAGTGCATACAGAAGACCTATTCAAGACATATTATACCTTTACTGATAGGTTACAACACCCTTTTTCAGGCTCGCTCACTTATTTTATATGACAGTACATGCAGAGATAGTATTCCAGACTTATTTTACCTTTATTAATGGGTTACTACACTCTATTTCTGGCTCTCTGACTTATGTTATATAACAGTACATGCAGAGAAATTATTCAGGGCATTTTATAGCTGTATTATTGGGCTACAACACTTTTTTTCATGCTCTCTCACATATATTATATAACAATACATGCAGAATAATTACTAACCTGCCTGGTGGCACAGCCTTAGCAGCCTATCTGCATAGGCTTGCTGATTCGCAGCACGGACACCTGCAGCTGTGAAGTAAATGAAGGGATATTGATACATAACTATCCATTATTTAGACTATATTAGCATGTCTTACGTACTGCATTCCATGGCTATCTACTCAGTAGTGGGGCATCTTGCATATGACGGGCCTCCTGGATCCATTGGTTCAGTATGTCCTGCTTCCATCTCTTCAGGTCTGCATGGTGGTGATGGACCTGCTCACCAGTCCGAGGGACACCTGTGGCACTGGTGAGATCATGAGCCAACTGGTTCCAAGCCTCTGCCTTATACTCCATCCCTTGGAACTGGCCCTGCAGGAGTCGAGACTCATGATGATGGACAAGGAGCCAAACCATGTATTTTGACTCCTCAATGCCACAGCGTTGCACTCGAAAGCGAGTACCCTCTCCAGCACCAGACATTCTAACTGCAGATGGGAGCTACAATCAGTTATGGTGAGTATTCCCGCCTATGGAGCTTAAATATGCCGCATTTCCCGCACTTTTTTGTGATTGGCCATTTTTGAAAATTCTCGGCTGACTGCAGACCTGCTTAGCAATGGTTAATCTACCATTTATAAGTATATGTATGTTAACAGTGGATGTTTATCCTATGCTGTCATGGCTTAGTGGTTCAGTACTTTGATTATGGTGCACAGTGTCCCGGGTTCGAAACTTGTCATTGCATTTTATTTCACTACTGTCCAGACAGGCTAGGGGGTATGGCTGTGTTTAGGCAACTTTGCTCAACATTGCTCCACATTGCCCGACGTTGCCTGGCATTGCTCCACATTGCCCTACAGTGTGCTGGTTAGTGCGGTGTGCAGCTCCACACAAACCTGTTGCGCTGGGTAAAGCACTGCTTAGCTGTGGGCAACTAAATTACGCTGGGTAAAGCGCTGCTTAGCTGTGGGCAACTAGATTGCACTGGGTAAAGCACTGCTTAGCTATGGGCATTTATATGTCAAGATCCTTCTTACATTTCTATATATATATTTTGTTCACTGATACATAGGCCATTTCAATGCTTTTTAGTAATATTTTAGTCATATATATGTCAGGAATTATTTCATATGCTAATTTAAAGCATAAAATAGAGAGGGGAGTGGTGGAACTTGAACCGTGAATGCCTCCTCTTTGTGCAAAGGCTCTACCACTACGGTATTGCTATTTGGATTGATTTGCATAAACATTTGTTATTATGCTCTTCAGTGTCGACATTGCTAACTCTAGCTAAGCTATGGGCACACCCGCGCAAACACGCGCGAATACGGGCAGCTATATCGGGAATTAGAAAAAAAAAATTTACATTTTGTAACTCTACTGGGGGTTTACAATGTCAGGGAGTGTAGTGTTGGGTATGATGACATTTGAGCGGACTCGCTCATGTGTGTTGACATTTCACAATTCAGATACTTGCAGGGGCATGGACCTTAGGACTGCTCGGCAGTCAGACACGCCCCCTGCCTTCCTGCTCGGTCCATGTTAGACTTGAAGTGGAGTCAGCATGCCCTCATGAATATGCATGGCATGCTGACGTCATACTGTTCAACTGCAGTTTCCGAGTAAGACTTATTTAGTCTTACACGGAGGTTTCGTGAATCTGAGGGAGGGTCTTTGATTTCAATAATGCCTTTCTTTCTTTTCACAGGTTCTATTTGCAGCAACATTTTAAAATGGTTTTAAGTCCAAATGTATTAGTATGCAAAATGAATACATCAATGGCACTTTGGTTTTATATAATCAGTTCTAGATATTGGATATAAACCAAAGTAATTCACAAGTTTCTAATTTGACAGATTATTACAGGTTTATGCTCTTTTGCTTCTGCTTGAATGTGGTGTGGATGTCTACTGCTAATGTTATACTTCTATTTTAATGACAGTACTTCGGTTGCAGAGTGTAAATGGTGTTTTATTGTGATAAATGCAAGAAAAAATGTGTACCTCATGGAATCTAAGGTTTTCTAATATTTTTAAAAAAAAAAAACACCAAACACACATTTTTTTTATTTATTTGCCATTTGTTTACTGGGATAGTCCATCTTGGTTACATAACCTGTTTTCAGTGGAGGCCCAGGGAGAAAAATTTCACAGTTATTGACTTGGTTACACATTTATATAATTGGGTTACCTAATAAAACTACATAGCTGGAAATTAATGAACAAACACAGTTACTTATATAATACTAAAACTTGTCATACTAAACATTTAGAGTTTACATACATAAACATGTCATACTAAATGTTTAGAGTTTACATACATTCACAATTAGAAGATTGGCTTCATAGAGGTAAGAGTGTTTGCTTAGACTGTACTTGCTTATTATAAACCAGATTGGAGTCAATCAATTTGAGTACTTAAATCTTGGTCAGTATAGGTAGAATGGCAGGGATGAGAGGGTACTTGGCTGTTAGAAGATGGCTTGGTTTCCAAACTGTTACTGATGTTATTAGTAAATTAGTTTTAGATGAGAGAATTTAGTGTATTATGAGGAGGTAATATAGAGGAGTAGAGGGGTTAGCCTGGAGTTAGGCATGTGCATATATATGATTTGTTTAAGTGTTCTTTTTAATGAAGCTTTAAAGAGAGAGAGATTAGGAGTCAGTCTAATGTTTGGTGGGAGGGAGGTCCATAATTTTGAGACAGTGTACAATTATAGAGATTTTGCAGAGTTTTTGGAAGATATCTGATTTTGAGTAGGTTTTTGTCATCAGATCTTTGAGGTCTGCTAGGTTTGTATTGTTTGATTAGGTTTGCTAGGGCATGACAGGCAGTGGGTTTATAGAGTAAGTTATGTATTGTAGTTAAGTGTGTATATGTTGGTTGGTTTGATAGTTCTAGCCATTTTAGTTCTTGTAGTATTTTACAGTGATGTGTGTGGTATTTGGAGTTTGTTGCAAACCTTGCTATTTTATTGTAACATTGTTCCATTTTAGTTTTAGAGGAGCTTTGTAGATTATTTAGTATACAAGATCCATAGAATAGGGATAGGAGGAGAAAGGGTTTTGCCAGAATAGTATTGGTTGGAGTGGTAAGCAATTGTTTGTTTCTATAAAGTAGTCCTAATTTTTTATGTCTTCTTAATGTTTTGTTGGCTATGAAGGTCAAAAGTCAGTTTGCTATTGATAATAACACCTAACAGTTTAGTTTCTTGTACATTTCCAGTGATAGTTTTGTCATCTGCAAGGATGTTATATTGGTTTGGGATGAGGGTGGTATTTTTGGGGTGAAAGACTATGAGGTGTTTTTTTTTTTTTTTTGTTTTGGATTTAGAAAAAGTTGGGCCTTTGTGAGCCAGGATTCAATTGCTGTGAACGATTGTTAAGTTTTGTTTTGTAGTTTAGGGAGAGTACAAGATGCACATATTAAAGCTGAGTAGTCTGCATACTGGATTATTGCTCCTGGGGAGGAGACAGTGTGTAAATTATTGGTGAATATGTTAAACAGTAGGGGTCCTAGGATGGATCCTTAGGGAACTCCTGTCGGGTTAAGTAGGAAGGGGGAAGAGTTGATTAGCCATTTTACTGCTTGCTTCCAGTCATGTAGATATCTCTGAAACCACTGAAGTGTGGTAGTGGAGCATCTTAGGTTGGATAGTGTTTCTAGAAATAATGGGTGTGAAAATGTGTCAAAATATTTCGAGAGGTCCAGGAATACTGCCGGTATGAGGTATCCTTTATTCCTGGCCCTGTTAATAGTGTCTGAAAAGGATAAAAGTGCAGTGGATGTGCTATGGCCTGGCTGGAGCCAAACTGAGTTAGCATGAGCAGGTTGTTTTGTAATAGGTACTTTACTAACTGTTGGTGGATACATCTTTTCATTATTTTATATAGAAAGGATAGTACTGATATTGGTAAAAATTGGATATTTCTGTGGAGTGTCCTCCTTTATAGGTTCAAAGGTTGGTACTAGGCTATCAGCCCTAGGGCCTATACAAGTCTAGCCATAACAATTCCCTGGCTATTTCTTCCCACACTATTTACTTCCCTGGACCCCTGTCTAACAGGGTGACTAACGTGATCCCCGGGGTGAATTTCCTTTCTCCCATCCAGTCGTCAAGGTTCCTTTTGAAGAGGGCCAAAGAGGCACTCTGCTTGACATGTATGGGCAATCTATTCCAGAGTCTGGAGAGTCTCTGGGTCAGGAACCTATCCCTTCAGCATGTTTTGTTTATTGCGATGACAAGGCTTAGATCCCTGGAGCGTGTGGCTCTGAGGGATTGGGATTTCTTTAAGTGTAGCATGTCCAACAGCTCTGGGTTTGACATGGCCTTGTATGTTAAGCAGAGATCGCCTCTGAGTAGACGATGTGCGACAGAGTATAGCTGGAGTTTTTTAAGGCGGTCAGCATAGGGCATCTGCTTTAAGCCTGTGATTCTTTTAGTGAGGTATTTCTGCGGCCTTTCCGGTTGTTGCAGATGTCTTGAGAGGTACATAGCAAATGGGGCGTTGTATTCTATAATCGGTCTAATGAGGGATGAGTACAGTGGGACAATGACCCCCTTTTTTCTGGATGAAAAGCCCTTAGTGATGAGGTGTGCCACATAGAAGAATTTCCTGACTGTTGTGGCAATGTGGTTATCGAAGGTGAGACCACTGTCCACCTGTGTCCCTAAGTCTTTTATCACACTTTCGGTGTTTAGTGTACTGCCACCTATATGGTAATTCACGGATACATGTTTTTTCCCAAAGGGGATAACTATACATTTCTTGGCATTGAGCTTTAGCCCATGTGTTGGTGTTATATGTGACTGTTTCCATAATGTGGGGACTAAAGCTTCTGAGAGTGATCTGTTTATAAGGATGCTGATGGGGTATGCAACTGAGTCTGCAACAAGTTTTAGTTATTGGGGTGGGATGTTGTCTGCTGATACAAAGCAGGGTTTTAACTTTTTTTTTTTTTGAGGTGGGTATAGATTGGAGGGGAAAAAAGGGTAATAGGGATATTTGCTTGGTTATTTGTGTAGCTGTGAGCCTCATCTGTTTTGGATGGTGTAGATTTATTGTAGTCATTGTTTAAGTTTAGATGGGACTGTCCTGAGTTAGTTTTGGTGGTGAGTATGTCAGCTATGTATTTTATGAAGTATTTTGTTAAATTGCTCTGCTATTTCAGATGGGGTGTATTGTTCCTGGGTTGAAGATGGTAGATATGGAGTGCCAGAATTTTTGGGGGTTGTGTTTTTACTCTGTTACATAGTGTTTTAAAGGTTTGGAGATTTTGTTGGGTTTATTATGTTTCCATTTATTCCATGCAGTGTCTCTTTGTTTCATGAGGTCAAAGCAGTCGGGGTTTATCCATAGGTTTTTGGTTTGTTCTACTCTTTTTATTTGTACAGGGGCAAGACTATCAAGTATTTTCAGGAATGTAGTACTGAGTTATTGTATGGCATTGTTGAGAGGTAGAAATTTTAGGGGTGTCCAGTTTATATGTTGTAGTAAGTTGTTAAGTGTTTTCTGGTTTAGTTTAGTTGTATTCCCAATTGATTTTAGGCCATTTTTTTTTTGAAAGGTGGGTGTTAGCCCTGATGGCAAAGGCTGGAAGATGGCCACTTAATGAGTCTGAGAGTGTGCCTGAGAAGGAGAAGTTAGTTTGGTGAGATACAAGGATCCAGTCTAAGGTGGAGTGGCTAGTAAGGTCATTATTGTATCTTGCTGGGTTTGTAATTAGTTGTTTGAAACCACACAGACTGATACTTGTGATGGGGGAGTTTGCAGTGATGGATTAACAATTTATGTTCATGTCACCCAGGATGACCATTTCTACTTTACTGTTTTCAGATGTCCTGGACAGTATATCTGCCAGGACTGGTATATTGTTTCCAGGTGGGATGTAAACTATGATGATACAGATTTTTTTGAGTTGTTAAGGTTTTAGTATCTCTTCATTATGGAATGTGGGTATACTGTTTGGATAGGAGTAATACTGAGTATGAAGGGATATAGGAGAGCTATCCCTCACCCTTTTTTTTTTGGTCTGTCCAGACTGTATATGGCAAAGTTGGGGAGTATAATTTTGTTATTTTTTATGTTGGGTGTAGCCAAGTTTTAGTTAGGGCTAATATGTCTGGTTTATTCTCTTTGAACCATGCATGCAGATATGTTTTCTTACTGCATATACTTCTTAGGTTGATAGTAATTAGGTTTAAGCTTTTGGAGTTTTCTTGTGTGTTCGGTCTGGGGTTAGGGTGCATGTCCCCACTCTGTAGTAATTTCAATATTAGGTAAGTGTATAGTGGGTTGTTTTTAGTTTTGAGGTTTGAATTTAGAGTGATAAAATATGGTTTGGTGGTTTCAATGGTTTTGATTTTGGTGTTGGAGTTGTCAGGGAGGGGATAATGAAATAGTTGAGGAGTGATACTGGAGTAGTGGGTTTGTTTTTGCAGTACATTGGTGGAAGAGGTTGTTGTAGTGTAGCAGGTTGTAACTGTTTTATTTGTGAGTGTTGTGGCTAAGCTTAGGTATAGTAGTAATGTGATTAGAATAGAGGATGAGAGTAAAATATTTTGTGAAATGTATGGCATTATAGTCTGTAGGAAGGAGAATAGAAGTTAGATTAGTTTGGCTAATGTGATCATTTAATCTATGTATCGGGGTGAAGTATAGTTGACGGAATGTTGTCTATGATTGGGTTGCAAATTGTGCAATTTTGAATTGTTGCTGTTAGTTTGGAGGGAAGTTTTATGATTGGTTAAAATGCAATTGTTTGTGGGGTCTCTAAGACTATACATTTAAGAGTATGAGGGGTGGGTGAAAATCACTGTAGGGTAGGGGAGCGAAGTGAGTCCGAGCACAGCAAAGGCAAATGGAGGGGGCAGAACCAAGATTGGTGGATAGCCAAATTTAGAGAAACTATCAGTGGGACCTGAAAGAGTAGGCAAACAGGAATGAGTGTAGCAGTTGATAGGGAGGGATATCCGGAGGGGACTTAAGATCAGAAGTTTAGATAACCATTAAATTTCAGTTATTAGATATTTACTGCTGGAAATACAGGTATCAGTTGAGCAGGATATAAGTTATCATGACAACATTAAGCTGCTTAAAAGATATTTCTGCTTGTGATAACTTACTTGGTGAGCACACAGTTCCTCGGAGGGCCAAGGGGCTGCTGATGGATCAGTAGATAGTAGTGTAGGTAAAACAGTTGCTCAGGAGTTAAATACAATTTTAAAATGTCTTGTAAATATGCATTGTTAGTGCAGTTCAGCAGTAGAGAATTAAAAGGCAGAAAAACAGTATTTACTTCAAGGAGATATCTTCCGTTTAGTCTGAGCCTAGCTGGGAGGAGCAGTCATGCCTGGGGAACTATTACGTTATTTGGAACAGTTTCTTTATATCAGACCAGGTACATTTGCAGTTTACCCTTAGGTTAGCTTCTATAAATTAAGCAGACAAAAACAAAATGTGCTTGCTAACTCTTTAATACCCGCACTAGAGATTTAAAAGTCAGACAAGTATGGAAATGTGTTAAAATCACAGTATGTAGCTTTAACAGGTGCTTCCATATGCCATATAAGGCACAAGAGCTAAAACAAAGAGAGAGACTGTTTTAGTAGCACTCAGCTCATAGAAGATAATTCCATCGATATTTAAAATTCTGCTGCTGTATGTAGGTAGATGACAATATGCAAATAAATCACTTCCACAATATCCACACTATATAATCCCAGCTGATAAACAGGGTAAAAGTAGAGTACAAGATAATCCCTGGAGTAATACAGCAAAGAAAATGGAGACAGTGATCAAAATGCAAAGTTACTGTTAGATTTCAGTTATTAGATATTTACTGCTGGAAATACAGGTATTAGCTTTGCAAGATACAAGTTATCATGACAACATTAAGCTGCTTAATAGATATTTTTGCTTGTGATAACTTACTTGGTGAGCACACAGTTCCTCAGAGGGCCAAGAGGCTGTTGAGGAATCAGTAGATGGTAAGAATTTGAAGATGATGCTAGTGGATTTCAGTGAACTAATCAAACTTTGGGTGGGTCTTACTAAGAGGGGGAGTCCAGAGTGGGACAGGAGATGGTGGAGTTATAAGGAAATAAAAAGGGGCAGGGGCATGGAGAGAATGAGGATGTAGGCAGGGGCAGAAGCTGAGACTGGAGGATTGCCAAGTATAGACAAAGTATTAGTGGGACCTGAAAGAGTAGGTTAACAGGAATGAGTGTAGCAGTTGATGGGCGGGGATATTCTGAGTGGAGTTAAGAGCAGAAGTTTAGATAACCCTAGGAGTGGAGAAGAAGATATATACATTGGGGTGGTTGTCTATAGTTCTGGAGTACTTTGCTAAGTTTATATTCAGGCAGTACTGAGAGAAAGAAGCTAGGGGAAAAGTTGGAGGTTAGACATGTTTAGATAGTAAGTGGGAGGAATAAGGGGCTGAGGTTAATGTGCATGCCAATGACTAAGTAAAACTATATTGGTAATTAAATTCTGATATTTCAATTTATTTTGTTCCTTTTCATAGATACTTAGTAGCTCTAAGTGAGGCTAGAATATTTGGATGGATACATGGAGTCAAAGGTGTTTAACTCACTTGTTGGTTTTGGTACAAGTTCTTGAATAGGAGTTTGGTTTGTTAATTTTGTTTTCAGGAAGTCAGTTTTCACCCAGTGTTTTCGGGGGGGGGGATGATCACAAAATACCCATTAGTAGAGTGGAGCCAAAGGTGTTTAATTCACTTGTTGATGGTTTCAGTACAAGCTCTTGATTAGGAATTTTTTAATTTTATTTTCAGGAAGTTAGTTTTCCACTCAGTGTTTTCAGAGGAGGGGAGGAGAGGATTGTGAAGTTCCCATTAGGAGAATGGAGCCAAAGGTGTTTAATTCACTTGTTGGCTTCAGTATGAATTCTTGATTAGGAGTTTGTTAATTTTGTTTTCAGGAAGTCATTTCTCTGCCCATTGTTTTCGGGGGAGGGGTTCCCGAAGTTCCCATTAGGAGAATGGAGCCAAAGGTGTTTAATTCACTTGTTGGCTTCAGTACGAATTCTTGATTAGGAGTTTGTTCATTTTATTTTCAGGAAGTCAGTTTTCCATCTAGATCGTGAAGTTCCCATTAGCAGAATGAAGCCAAAGGTGTTTAATTCACTTGTTGTTGGCTTCAGTACACGTTCTTGATTCATATTTGTCAATTTTGTTTTCAGGAAGTCAATTTTCCACCCATTGTTTTCAGAGGGGGGAGGAGAGGATTGCAAAGTTTCCTTTATGAGACTGTAAAAAAAGAGTGACAAAATTAGAAAAGAGTGAAGATTTGGAGATGGAGGCTATAACTAAGAGAATGAAGAGGTAGGAATCATGGAAAGGTCTCAGAAGGAAAAAGGAAGGAGCAGCAAAAATAAGGGTGGACAGACAGAGAGTGGTAAAATAGAGAAAGGTATAGTTAGCACTCTCACTGAATGGAGGGAGCAACAGAAATGAGGGAGACAAAATAATAAAGTTGGGAAATAAGAAGATGGCTTGAGGAACTGTGTGGTAAGGTCATTGTGGTGTGAGAAGTGGGCAATCACCGGAGATGAAGTTAAAGGAAGGAAAATATGAGAAAAACTTAGAAAGGAGATTAAAGAACCGTAGCAGCCAGGCAAGTTAAATGGTAGACAGCTTAAGCATCAGATGGTTAAAAGTGATGCAGAACTCCATTCCCAAATACAAAGTTAGCAGTATATGAGAGAGAAAGGAGCAGCAGTTAAATATAGTGTAGAAAACAGTAAGCACTTTTGGAGAGATGAGAGCATAGCTGGCCTTAGGCATAGGCCAACTAGGCGGCCGCCTAGGGCACTGGTCTAGCAGGGGCACTTTTCCAGTATTTATTTGGTGTAGTTAGACCAGGATGGGGGCACTGGTTAGTGTGGTGGGGGCGCCATGGAGTCCTTTTGCCTAGGGCACCAGTTACCTAAGGCTGCTCCTGGATGAGAGGAGCAGCAGTTTGATACAGCAGTTAAATACAGTGCAAAGCAGCAGATAGTTAAAAATGATGCAGGATTTCAACAGTAGAGTCCATTCCTAAATACGAAGTTAGCAGTATATGAGAGCGAGAGGAGCAGCAGTTAAATACAGTGTAGCAAACAGTAAGCAATTCTGGTGAGAGTGAGGCGCAGCAGTTTGATACAGCAGTAAAATGCAGTGCAAATGTTCTGCGGTATATTAAGTTTCAGCATAAACCTTTGTAGTGTAGGTAAAATAGTTGCTCAGGAGTTAAATACAATTTTAAAATGTCTCATAAATATGTATTTTTAATACAGTTCAGCAGCAGAAGATTAAAAGGCAGAAGAACAGTATTTACTTCAAGGAGCTAGCTTCTATTTAGTCTAAGCCTAGCAGGGAGAGCAGCCATGGCTGGGGAATTGTTACATAATTCGGAACAGTTTCATTTTTATCGTTAAGTTTGCCTCTATAAATTGAGTAGACAAAAACAAAATGTGCTTGCTAATAGTTTAATACCAGCACTAGAGATTTAAAAGTTTGACAAGTATGGAAACACATGTTAAAATCTCAGTATGTATCTATCTTTAACAGGTGCTTTCAAATGCTGAATAAGCAACAAGCGCTAAAACAAAGATACACACTGTTTTAGTAGCATTCAGTTCATAGAAGCCAATTACATCAATATTTTAAATGCTGCTGCTGTATATAGCTAGAGGACAATATGCAAATAAATCACTTCCGCAATATCCACACTATATAATCCCAGCTGGTAAACAGGGTAAAAGTAGAGTACAAGATAATCCCTACTGGAATACAGTAAACAACATGGAGACAGTGCTCAAAATGCAAAGTTACCATTTAATTTCAGTTATTAGATATTTACTACTGGAAATACAGGTATCAGTTGAGCAGGATGTAAGTTATCATGACAACATTAAGGTACTTAAAAGATATTTCTGCTTGTGGTAACTTACTTGGCGAGCACCCAGTTCCTTGGAGGGCCAAGGGGCTGCTGAGGGATCCGTACATGGTAGGAATTTGAAAATGGCCCCATTGGATTTCAGTGGGCTAAGTAAACCTTGGGTGGATCTTATTAAGAGGAGAGGGGTCAGAGTGGGACAGAAGAGGGTGGAGTTGTAAGGAAATAAAAAGCAGGGAGGGGCATGGAAAGAAGGAGGATGTAGGCAGGGGCAAAAGCCAAGATTGGCGGATTGCCAAGTTTAGAGAAACTATCAGTGGGACCTGAAAGAGTAAGTAACACTAATCCCAAAGTCCTGAACCTGCCTGCAACATAAATAGAACATGCTGAAGAGACTGATATGTGTTTCAAAATATCCCTGCTCCATAGAATAAGCTCTACATGAAGCAGAGTTTATCCCTGACACTATTCAAAAGAAATCTTGATAATTGGATGGCAAATAGCAAATTCACCCTTGATCTAGCCCGCATGTCTGTGACAAACAGAGGCTGACAGCAAGTAAATTAATTGCAAACTAACATACCCCCTCAAATAACCTTTAGCTACCACATTACTAATATACAGCAGCATATAGGAGTCCAAGCAACTCTGGGAAAAAAACTGGGTTGGGCATGGCTAGGCTTGTAAAGACCCTGGTAGTCATAAGCCTAGTACAAACCTATGAACTTTTATGGGTGAAATGTTTAAAGCTGCAAAGTATTTTGGTGTTTATAGTGAAAACCAAGTAAAATATTCAAGTTATGTAAATATAAAGATTAAGGGTTTGATTCCTGGCTAACCACTGACTGCTAATTTACACACAAACAAAATTAGGTGTTTGGTGGTGTATTGTAAATTCCAATAATAGTACTTATTTTGTGTTAGGAAATCACAAACAATATTTTCATGCTGTTGTGAAGAAAAACTGACATGAGTTTTGCAAAAGTATTTCAACGTTGGTAAAAATGTGGGTAAACATGGAAACCTTCATTTATGTACAGGCTGGAAATGAACAAACATAGAATTGCATTAAACCAGCGGTGACTAATGTATTGTAATGGTATCCAGATCATCTTACATGTATGCACGTGTGAATTTTCACAAAAAAAGTTATGTTTCTTGAAATTACAAGAAATTAAATAAAATAAAATAAGTACAATGTGACTAAGTAATTGATTAATTAGGGACAAGGGGTGAAAGGGTAACCTAGTTGCAAAAGGCTAGAAGAAAATAATGAAAAATACATTAAAAATCATGAGTCAGAAGGTAGCAGCACTGCTTGCAAATTTAAATGTGATGCATCTGATAGCATAAAAGACATTTTGCTTCTACATCAGGGGGAATACTTCCTTAGGAATTGACAGACAGTGGTTGTGGTTTTATTTTATTGTAGCACTAATATGGGGACTAACTGATTTAATAAAACAGATTTGCTTGCTTTCCTTTCTTTAAGAGAAGGGTATCAGCAATGAGTCTGGAAGTTGGCAGAGGGTTAAGGCTGCAAACTGCAGTTCTTCTAGTACAGGGTTCAATTCCTTCCGCTATCATTTGCTTACTGTGTGACCTTGAGCAGGTCTGGGGCTGTCATCTTTTCAGATGCCCAAAGTCAGACATTTCTTATAAGTATGTGAGATTTTGCAGGTAAACCATACTCACAACCAATGCAAATGACTAGACTTCTTTTTGTTTTATTTTGCTAAAATAAAAGGTTGTTCATGTAAAATTAGAGTTCATTACATGGTTTCATATAAAATTAAGGTGTTTCAGATACAACATGATTATATATGCAGCTCTTAAGGGAAACTTTAGAAAATAGTTTTTGTCCTGAAATCACAGGACATTTGCAGTTTTTATTTTTTTTCCACAGGGCACAACTTCCCAAATAGGGACTGTCCTGTGCAATATGGGACAGGTAACCCAAAGCAAGTCACTTAACCAGACATTGCTTTCAGATTATTTCTGAAAAGGGGCTGTGTGTCCAGTGAACCTACCTGGTCAACAAATGGGTGTTATTACAACAAGATTTTGTGGGAATTCCATTAATGAGAACTACCGTAATTACAATATACACGGAATGCAAGTTGATTTACATGATATGCCCAGTATGTGTATATGGATTTTACAATATGCACAAAATGTGTATAAGATTTTTTTCAATATGCACAGGGTATGTGCTTGATTTTTCTTATATGCACAGCACGGACAAGTCTCCAAAGAGTTTTATTTGAAAGTATTCAGACTGACATGTTGATTTAAAGTGTTGTTACTTCCTGTGGAAACAAACAGTAAAGGTTATTTGCTGACATTCAAAATGCTGTAGATCAGGTTTCAATGGGTAAAATATCACTGAATATATAAAATGAAAAAATACTGGGAGGATGTAGCAGATTTGATTTAGAAAACAACAGGATACAAAATACATGATTTTAATATATGTAATGATAAAAAGAGGGAAAATGTATGCTGCAGATTGGCTTGTGGATGTCAGCAAATTATGGATGAATGCAAAATGGTTGATATATGTAGAAGGATTCATGGAGGTTAAGTCCTGACTTTTGTGACATTAAGTCAAACAGGTGTTTCTGGAGTTCGTTCAGGTAAATAAAACATATTTATTCTCAATGAAAAAGGAGAGGAAGTGTGAAATAAAAATACTGCACAAATAGCTCAAGTAGTAAAATGAGATTTAAGGATCATTTGGGGAGACCTTAATAGCTGTAAATGTTCTATGTGCCAAATGAATCGATGGCTTGCTATACCATGAATAACCAATCTGTTTCTGGGTTGGAAAATGAGATTTTCAAAAGGCTGTTAGTTGCAGTATTTATGATTCTAATTGTGCTATGCTTCATGTGTAGGATATTAATAAAACAGTGCAAAATAGTACTAGGGAATTATTAACAACGATGACATACACATGCATAGAAATGCACGGAGTGAGTTCTACGATTCAATCACTCCAGCTAGTAGGGGTGTTTCTAACCTAGTGTTAATTTTTCTTACACCTTACATCTATCCTACCAAGTTCCTACATCAGAGTGTAAATTTGAAAATAAAATAATAAGATGGTTATCTTAAGTAGCTTAGACTCAGATCTCTTATACCAAATAAATAAAATCCTGATCTATTGATAAAGGATAAATCAAAGAGAAAACTGTTGAGCATAATATTAAAATATTAAGGATATGAGTGTCATAATGGATTTTTTTCTAGAAGAATTATTTCAGACATTACAACTGATAAAATGGATTTCTGTATTTCAGACTAGAAACATGTTTTTAGTAACTGTATGAAACAGGCTAGATAAAGTTCATAGTGCTGCTTTGTTATAAACAAAGGGGTATTATAGTTTGTCCTTGTGCTGTTACATGTTCCATAACAGATACAGCCTTGTTTGTGTGACTGCACAGATAAAGTTGTGAGAGCCTGTGCAGTGTGAGAGTATGTTAAACTTTATCAAGTGCTATCAATCTCTGAAAACTAATTGCATATTTCAATTGTCAATCAAGGATCTGACTTCTTATTGGAAGAAGTAATCCAGAAGCTGTCTGTTATTTGTCTCATGTAAATAGCAGTCTGCAGTAAGTCAGCTATGCTGCTAACTTATCTAGGCCTGTTAGTCTAGTTGAGATCATGTGAGATGCTGCTAAAGTATTCTGAAAAATAAATATCTTGCCTTAAATTGCTTTCATGTCTTAGTGCATTTATTACTGACAGAGGGTATTAAGGAGGGTCTACTTAGTAATGTCAAAATGCCAGAAGATCAAAGACAACATAGTTGAGAAGAAATCAGGTAAAACCCATTTCAAGCAAGACTGGATCGATGGATATCATCCCAGGGTAAGTAACTACTAACACCAAACATCACGGAAACAAAACCGCACCATCCCCAACCCACCCAGATGGGGGGCTATGCCCCCACATCTCCAATGTGGGAGGGTCGACCTCACCCCACCCCCACTCTAACTAAATATACCAATTCCAAGATTGCACTACAGTTGGGAGGGAAAAGGGCAAAGTTCACCTTGTTTGCCAACAGGTTACTTACCCTGGGAATACATTCACCGATCGGGTCCTTCACTGAAATGAGTTTTCACTGATTTCTTCTCTACAATCTCGTCTTCAGTCTTCTGGGATTTTGATATTTTCAGGTAGATCCATTAAGGAACCTTTTAAGTGATTCCTTATTACCATGAGAGGGTGAACAGAAAAGGTCAAGTTTGTAGTAGCAGGTCAATAATGTTTATGCATCTGGTGGGTTTGGGGATAATCTGATACAGGGCATTTTTGTTTAGTTAATCCAAGAATTGCTAAGCATATACAATGTTGGAAGTGTAGCTGATACAAAAAGTTGGAAAGATAGCTGAACTCACAAAGGATTAAAGAACCGTTAGTTATAGGGATATCGTCTAAGAATGCCAAGAATTTATCATGGTCCACTGGAGCCACTGAAGGTGATGGATGGCAGGCTATGAGCTGGACAAGTGATTTCCTTCAAGGTGAAGTGGATTTCAATAAGCTTACTGGGGGTGTTTATGGGTAACCATTTTAAAGAGGTATTATCCTTGATGAACACAGAAACTCCGACACAACAACTGGTGGGTATAAATGTGTGTTGGGCAGAAAACCCAGGCACAGAAGAGGTGCTCTCCAACTCTCATGGTTATAACACAGCTGCAGAAGTGTCTCAAGGTTAAACAGCTTTTAAAGACTCCTGGCATGGGGTACAGACACCTTGATAGTGTCTAGTGTGGGAACTGTGGTGTTTGTCAGGTACAATGAGGATAATGAAGGCTTTAGCTAGTATGTGGAAATCCTTGAATGAGAGCAAGTTTGACAGTCAGTCATCTCACCTGAGGGTAATACAAGCTTTATTGCCTAGTAGCACCCTATGAAACTAGGAACTAGCAATCTGAATGTATTAAGTCATATAATAACCACGTATGTATACAACATGCAGTAATGTTCAATGATTAGCAGCCTTCATAAGTAAAGACTGCATGATGAGCTCACAAAGGGTACCCTCATGAGGAATTCAAGGAGTTTTAAAGGCCTTGGCTACCTTATCTTGTAATACTAGTTTGAACAGCTGATTCCATCTGTCTTCCATCTTCTCCTTGAAAAAACGTTCTTATATCCTTATAATAATGCTTTTTGTTCATGTGTTAGTCATTCTACTACTCCACATGTCCTTCTTTTTCAATGTAATTTAACCACATTTCCCCCATAAATATTGTATACCCACATCATATCCCCTCTATCCTAGCTAGAGACAGCTTGGAAACTGCAATAAGGCAGAACTTAGCTATGATAAAAAGAACTTCCTTTTCACAAAACCAGACCACATATACAAAACTCCCAAAATAATTTAGCAAAATTTAAATACCCTCCTAAAACCAAGCAGAAAACCCACCTCAAAATTTTCCTATCTGAAACCAGCAGGGACATTGCAGAAAAATTCAACAAACACTTCATATCTAGTACTATACATACTTAACTCAAATAGTAACAACTTATACCCACCACACCTACCTTCTAGACTGTAGCTCTGCACACTAATTCAATCTAACAACCATCCAAATACCATCACAAAATGCATTAAAAACTGAAACCCACAACACTAGCTCCTGAGAACCTGCCATCTGAATACTTCATTGTAGTCATTGACACCATTTGCTACCTTGTATCTATCCTAATGAATAGATTTATTACAGAAAACTACATTCCAGCCCCATGAAAAGCTTCTTTCATTATACCATTACACAAAGGTGGAGCATCTACCAAATTCTCAACCTATCACCCTATATCAATCTGTCCTCCCCCACTCCAAAGTACATGTAAAATGCATACACTAGCAACTCCCAGCAATTCTACTTGATATATAATTATTTTTTCTATCCAACATGGCTTTTGATCCTACCACACCACTAAAACTGCCTGACTACATTTCCTAGATAGAATTAATCAAAGTAAAAGCTCAGATAATTTTGTCTCCACCCTTTTCCTGGACTTGTCAAAAGCCTTTTACATGGTCTCACATCAACTACTCCTCCAAAGACTAAATATTATAGGTCTCACAACTTCCTCAACTAGCCAGTTCACCACTTGCCCAAACAATCACATCCAGTCCGTAAAATGGAATGACTCCCACTCCACCTTCTTTCCAATCACTATAGGAGTCCTCCAAGGCTCCTTATTTAGGCCAATACATTTCAATATCTTTAATAATGACTTGCATTTGGAATCAAAACTCACCACCATAATACAATATGCTTACAACTCAACCCTTAGTTTGCTTAGCCCAAAGGTTTCTCATCATATAAACCATCACACAGGAAAATTCTCCCCTATAGAAAACTGGCTAAGAAGAAGTGGGATTGTCAAAGAGATGAAGAAATTAGACAGGAGTATAAGGAAATGAGGCATATGGTGAAGATAGAGGTGGCAAAGGCTAAGGATAAAGCATATGGAGAGTTGTATGAAAGGTTGGACTAAAGGGGGAGAAAAGGACCTGTACCAACTTACTAGACAGAGGGACTAAGCTGGGAAAGATGTGCAGCAGGCAAGGGTGATAAAGGATAGTGAGGGAAATGTGTTCACAAGCGAGGATAGTGTGTTGGGTAGATGAAAAGAGTACTTTGAGGGGCTGATGAATGAAGAGAATGAGAGAGAGAGAAGGTTGGATGATGTGGGGATAGTGAATCAGGAAGTGAAACAGATTAGCAAGGAGGAAGTAAGAACCACTATGAAGAGAATGAAGAATAGAAAGGCTGTTGGCCCAGATGACATACCAGTAGAAGCATGGAGGTGCTTAGGAGAAATGGCAGTGGAGTTTTTAACCAGATTGTTTAATTAAATCTTGGAAAGTCAGAGGATGCCTGAGGAGTGGCAAAAAAGTGTTTTGGTGCCTATCTTTAAGAATAAGGGTGATGTACAGAGCTGTAACTACAGAGGGATAAAATTGATCAGTCACAGCTTGAAGTTATGGGAAAGAGTACTGGAAGCTAGGCTAAGAAGGGAGGTGATGATTAGTGATCAGCAGTATGGTTTCATGCCAGGAAAGAGCACTGCAAATGGAATGTTTGCTCTGAGAGTGTTGATGGAGAAATATAGACAAGGTTAGAAGGAGTTGCATCATGTTGTTGTGGACTTAGAGAAAGCATATGACAGGGTGCATACAGAGGAGTTGTGGTACTGTATGAAGAAGTTGGGAGTGGCAGAGAAGTATGTAAGAGTACTACAGGATATGTATGAGGGTAGTGTGACAGTGGTGAGTTCTGTGGTAGGAGTGATGGATGCATTTAAGGTGGAAGTGCGATGACATCAAGGATCAGCTCTGAGCCCTTTCCTATTTGCAGTGGTGATGGACAGGTTAACAGAAGAGATCAGACAGGAGGCCCCGTGGACTATGATGTTTGCAGATGACATTGTGATCTGTAGAGAGAGTAGGGACCAGGTTGAGGAGACCCTGGAGAGGTGATGATATGCTCTAGAGAGGAGAGGAATGAAGTCAGCAGGACTAAGACAGCATATTTGTGTGTGAATGAGAGGGAGTATGGAGGAATGGTGAGGATGAGGGAGTAGAGTTGGTGAAGGTGGATGAGTTTAAGTACTTTGGATCAACAGTTGAGAGTAATGGTGAGTGTGGAAGAGAGGTGAAGAAGAGAGTACAGGCAGGGTGGAATGGGTGGAGAAAAGTGTCAGGAGTGATTTGTGACAGACAGGTACCAGCAAGAGTGAAAGGGAAGGTCTACAAGAGGGTATTGAGACCAACTATGTTATATGGGTTAGAGACAGTGACATCGACAAAAAGGCAAGACTCAGAGCTGGATGTGGCAGAGTTAAAGATGTTAAGATTTGCACTGGGTGCGACGAGGATGGACAGGATTAGGAATCAGTATATTAGAAGGCCAGCTCAGGTTGGACGGTTTGGAGACAAAGCCAGAGAGGCAAGATTGTGTTGGTTTGGACATGTGCTAAGGAAGGATGCTGGGTATATTGGGAAAAGGATGCTAAGGATGGAGCTGCCAAGTAAGAGGAAAAGAGGAAGGGTTAAGATTAGGTTTATGGATATGGTGAGAGAGGACATGCAGGTGGTTGGTGTGACAGAGCAAGATCCAGAAGACAGGAAGAAATGGAAACAGATGATCCACTGTGGCAACACCTAATGGGAACAGCCAAAAGAAAAGAAAAGAAGAGACAAAGAAGAAAACTGGCTAAATAAATCTCAACTACTCTCAAGCCCCAACAAAATCAAACTAATCATATTCCTTTCCAAAAACATAAATCAAAACAACACTGATCTTAATATTCTGTCCTCAGACAACATAAAAATTGAAAATGTCATCAACATAAAATTGCTAGAAGTTATCATTAAGTTAAAATTTTATCTGCACATTGACACTGCAAACATGGATCTCTTTATAGAGCAAAGCAACTGCTAATTGAGCAAAGTAAAAAACATAGCTGCAACCTCCATTCTCCTTCTTACCCTACTATATGCCTCAACAATATTCATAAATGTCAACTCTTCCACCTAACACAAACTAGAAATCACCTACAACAAACTTAAATTCACTTTTAGCCTTCCAAACCACTGCCATCACTGTGTGGTGCTCAATACCCTCAAATGGCTTGAACGTCCTGAAGACATTACCCACTCCCTACACACAAAATACTTCAACATCCACTTAAAACACCCTCATTGTCTCATCCAATGGCATGTACTAAATAGTACTTTAAGATCCTCAGAACTTCAACTAACTATTGTTAATAAATCTAATAATTATTACTGTGACTCAATATTCTCCATCGCTATCTCCACAGCATTTATTATTTATTTGCAGTTTGTTTGTCAGGATAGTCTAATTAGGCCACAAGGAGCCCATTTTCAATGGAGTCCTGGGACATGAAATAAACTTCCAACCACATCAGGGTTTTAAATAACCTACAGCAATTCCAATATGTCCTAAAATATCACTTGGCAACCAATAAAGTATACAACTGTACCACACCTACATTTTGAAGCACACAGTCTTAGCTTTTTCCACTATGGATACTATGCAAGTGTATTAAAACAGTATTTTTGATTTTTTTCACAATGTCTTGAAATCATGTCTTTCCTTATTCTGATATTCCTTGTAAATAATATTTGTTGGCCGTTTGTTTTGAAATACTTTGTAAATAATGTTTATTGACAGTTTTTTCTTTTGACTTGTCAAAAATATATTTCTATCCTAGTTTTAGAGCTTTTCTTCCCAGGCCTCCGCTGAAAATGGGCATTTCAGTTCCCAGACAGACTTTCCCAGTAAAAAAAGAAAATAAATTAAAATATATTATTATTCAAAAAATACATGAACAAAGTCTTTAATATATTCATATGCATGGTAAAATATCTAGGCAGGCTTATTCTAAAATTATCTCATTTGACATGCCCATTAAGTAAGCTCCTATGGTGCGATGTTGAATGGATGTCCATTAAAAGAACAGGAAAATAGGTTTAACGTGTTGAAGCATTTGGTCAAAATAACATCTACACTCATGCTTTATGGGCATATTATACCTTATAACATTGCAGGCAGCTGCAAGCTAGAAAGTACTTGGGGCAGTCTTAATGCAGTAAGGTAGATCACATGCATAATGGTTAAGGTCTTTGCAAGGTTCTTAATACTATGCACAGACTGACAAAGAAATATTAACTATAGTGTTTAGCTACCAAATGTTTCAAGTCTATATTTATGGTAAAGCAGTATTCTGGAATTAGACTATAAACCACTACAGTGCATATTAAAAATTCACTACAAGAAGCATCTGTAGGTCTTCAGAAAATGTTACTCTCATTACAAAGACATGATCTTCAAGGAACTTTGTGGTATAACAGCATCAAGTTAAGAAGCAGAATCTGGACCCAATCCCTGCAGCATTTTTAATAATACTAGTTTCAGATCAGTTATTAAAAAAAATCACCCTTTTCTGGTCTGGATGTCAACTAAATCATCAGTGAGGAGGAGAATAGGAAAATGTACAAACTGACAAACACCAGGTAGATGAGGCAGGCTGTAGCAAGAAACCAAGGTGGCAAAGTCATGTGAGCAAGACCTGCTGCCATCCTCAATAGAAGGCAAAATAGGCCAGATACATAGGGAAATCTTCAAAATACATGGCACCCTTTGGATTACATTTTAAACAACAATAAAAAATGAACAGCCTGAGGACACTTTTTCCCAGCATGGAGATGAAATATCTGCCTTATAGTCTCGGGAACAGAAATCCGTTGATAAGATGGTTGAATATGATATGAATTAGGAACTCATTCAACAAAAACTGACTGAGTTGGAAGATAGATCAAGGAGAGAAAATATTAAATTAATGCTGCTAATGAAAACATGGAGGATCGGATGGTGACTGTCATGCAGAAATGCTTGCTTGAATGGACTGGATCCTGACAGCATTTTAATTGGCAGAGAGTACAGAGTTTTGGTGCCATTTCCAGTGAGTAGAAATCATCCCAGGCTAATTTTGCATTACCAAAGAGGTACAGTGAGGGGATATGGCATGGAAATAAAATATGCAAGGGGGAAATGTGGTTGAATTACATTGAAAAGGAATGATATGTGGAGGAGTAATACGACCAACACATGAAAGGAATACTAAAAAAGAATGAATAAAAAGATCAGATACTTTTTAGTATAATGGGGAAGAAATGTACAATTACGAGGCAGAGGGAAGCGAGAGTGTATGCAGGCAATAACTATTCTTCCCAGACAGATAGCAGACGCATGCATTCATTCCAGTCATATAGAAATGTAAAACAATGGGTCTTTGAATTAAGCTCCAGAATCCATCTACTCTGTGCGTATTTTATCCTTCAGGAATTAAATCCTAACTGATCTGAAGTAAGCTCTAGCAGAACTGACCAACAGGATGGGTGAAACTGATAAAACAAATGATAACTAACGTTGTCTGGCATCAGTCAAACTGAATAATGGGTGTTTTTCAGTGCAAGATGTAGGACAAAGTGGAAGATGTGAAATCTTTTAATTTAAAAAAAAAAAAAACTCACATAACTAAATCAGTCAGTGCTGCTTCCATTTTTTCTTTCTATGGAAATGTAGGTGGCTTTTGTATATCCTGCAATATCCTTGAGTTACTCATGTCTCCCGAAGTGCATCACATGTATCAGAATCAATGCTGAAACCAACTTGGCCCAGCCTGTCAATGAATCAACTCTCCCAGGACACCTTTGTAATAATTCCTTTTCTTTCTCCTCTTTCCTATTTTCTTCCGGTCATCCCCATCAATCATCAACTATGTTATCTACTTTCCTATCCCTATACTCCTGCCTAATGCATCTATCTGCTTTTGCTGTAAAGTCTTCTTCCCCGTTCTTTTCATCTCCACAAAGACATTTAATTATTTCTTAATCTCTCTTATCTTGTATATTATTTCCCTATTACCTCTCTTTGCTGGTATCACCCATCCCCTCTCTCCTAGCTCACTTCACTTTCATCTGTGAATCTTTCATTTCCTTTAAATATATCCCAGTATTATTTATATATTTTTCTATCCTGTCCTTCATACCATAACCCTTTACTGAAGCCTTTTTAGACTATTTTATGGCTCTCTTACCTTCCTTTCTCCTTCTGGTCTAACTTTTCCCATTTGCACTGTAATCATACACTGTCTTTATATTGTTCCTGTTCCTAAAACCCATTTCCTTTATACTGCCCCTGTTCTTTAATTCCCACTGACTTTATACTATCCCAGTTCTTTAATTCCCACTGCCTTTTTACTGTCCCTGTTCCTTAAAACCCACTGCCTTTATACTGTCCCTTTTCGTTAATGCCCACTGCCTTTATACAGTCCCTCGGCCTTACCCACATCTTTCTCAGTTACCAACTTTTCTGCCTCCATCTGTCCTACCATTCCTTGCAGCCACTGTACGTGTCTGACATCCCAGCAATGCCCAGGAATCTCCTTCCATTTTGTTTATACTTTTAATTTAATAGCGCAGTGACCTATTATTTATTTTATTTATTTAATCCATTTGTTTACCTGATATGTCTCGCTGGGTGTAGTGTCTGTTTAATATAGTAACATTTCAATTGCAAAAAAATTTTTACAGGTTAAACCCAGTGAGATTGCAAAGATTCTGATTTTTAATATATTGATAATTATAAAAATACAATTACAAAAAATAGTTTTACAAGTTACAAAAGGGAGTGAGTTTTAAATTACCACACTATGACCAGTTTATTCTGTATCACTTATCTTAATAGCAGTCATTTCCCTTTCAATCACCCTGTATACAAAGGTTCTATACAACCCACTAGCCTGTGTTCACGTTTGTTTTGAAAAACATGAAGCCTCCCTCCTTACCACATGCCCTTTAAATATCTATTAACCGTATTTCCATTCTCTGCATACAGAACTCCTGACACACAACACAAAGCTCTCATTTTCTAGTTAACCACATTGAAGTAATTCTCTCCAAAAGCATCCATACAAGTCATGCATTTATCAGACACTTACTATTTGTCCTCACTAAATCTAGAGCACACTGACACTATTATACCTTACCTTCCTAGCCCTCACTTGCCTATCACCCACTTGCCTTCATCATCCTGTCACAATTTTGTCTTCTCCTACCTATAGTCTCACTTTGCTGAATTCCCTAATCCTGTTTTCTGTCACCCTTGTATTCACTCCTTCCTAAACATTGAACCCCCTTTTCCTTCTTACCTGTTTCTGCACTTTTCAGTTTCAAATCCCTCATAAAAGCTACAGCTATGCATTTCCTTGCTAATCTAATGAAGACCCTCTCTCTTTTTACTTGATTTCCTACCACTCCAACATTCCAGGTGACAACTGTAATTTACCTACCCCTATTCTGCATCTTCTTACAGTACCATCAGGGCTTGGTCCAAAGGACTGTTGGGTGTAAACAGGAGCTTAACCACTGGCTACCTCTGGGCATGACTAAATCTAGCCTGTTGTCTCCCCAGTACCCCATCACCATTCAGATTTATCTACCACTCCTACTTCAACTTCTGCTTCAAAGCATCTCATCCACCCAGAACTTTCTCTCTGCTTCTCTGTCTTCACTTACGCCTTTCTATTTGCTCCCAGTTACTCACCTCATTTTCTGCTGCATGACAACAGTTTCTGTCCTTCAGTGCTGAGAAACAAAACAAAGTAATACTCCCCTTTCCCTGTTTTCATTGTGCTCAATATTGATCATGAAGCAATTTAGTTCTTCTTACTAAGGTACTAGCATGCAAGGGCCCTTCATTGGACTAAACACCCATATTAACACAGAATAACTGAAGGCTACATCTTCATCCATCGATCCTTACATATATACTTCAGTACCATGAAAATCAAATGCTTAGAAACAGAGTTTCTATTTTCTCACATTTTACATTTTTTTATAACTTATATACCTTGCCAGAACTCACCCTGATGACATGCCCCCTTTTTCTATGAGGTCTTTTCCAGTCGGACCCCAAGTTTCAAGTACTGCTCCAGTTTTGCTGACTAAGTGATTCCCAGGATAATAGTCCTTTCTCTCATTCTTACTCATCAACTCCTTGGTGCCTGTTTATACATAGTATTTTTTCAGTCACACTGTATTTATTACTTTTCTTTTCTTTAGTTCATCATTAAATCCGTACTTTTGTCAGATCAAAATTTCACTCATACACATTGTTTCTCCCCATATGGCACCTTTGTCCTTGGTAGTTGGTTATGACTCAGTAAGTTTCCTACTGTTGATATTGTCATTTTCGCCACATGTTCTATGCCTTCTCCATCTTTCTCCATCCTCCTACCACTAGGACCATCACAAAGCTAAGGAAGGCCCATATCTCAGTACATCTGAACATTTGAAGAACAAACAGTGGGTATCTTCTCCGTACCAACTTAGCCTGCCCAATCCCCGGAAGGTAATTACTGTGATGCTCCCTGCCCAAATTAATCCCGTTTGAACAGATGTCATTCACTTTTCTATGGGATCTCTCTTTTTCTATCAAGTAATTTAATCCTGGCAGCTATGCTGCCAACAAATATTTAGGCTTTCATCTCCTTTCCCATCATAAGTTTCACAGCATGTCAATAAAGTATTTAACTTTCCCCATTGCTTTCTTATCTGCACCATGTCCTTCAGAGGTGATCTGTCTCAGTCAATGTGCCTTAGACTGTTGTCTTCTCATAAAACTACTTTTCTCAATGGCTCTATCAAGCCTGTGTCCAACTAGACCAACATTACTTGTATTCTTAGTTGGCTGCATTCCTTTTCATAATTCAGTCATGAGTGAGGCTAGCAGTAGTTGACATTCTTGCCTCTCAGCAGTCTTTTTACCAGCTCTCACATTCTGTCCAGTGGTTTGCTCCATCATTGCTGATTCTGCTACTAGTTTGATGCTTTCACCACCCCTGCCCTTGCCACATTCTGCACTTATTGCATGTCTTGGAGCATTGTTATAGAATCCATTACCCCAGGAGCAGTTACCACTTCTGCCTTCCCTGGTATCTTAGACTAAATATGGGTCCCCTTTGGTAAAGTTGTAGCCCAGTAAGTGTCCCCTCTCCATGTAAATATCCAAGATATATAATAGTACTTACCCTTCCTTGACCATGTTCCACAGTGCAGGCTCCTTTTGTTTTTGCCTCTCAAAAAGGATTGCCAAAACTCTGCTCAACAATTTAACATGCAAAACTGCCATAAAATAACCTTTCCAAACAGTCCCCCTGCCCCATTAGCCATTCCTTATTTGCATATCTTTGCAGTTTCATGATTAGGTATTGTGGCCTTCATACTCTTTTCTGTGAGTATTTTCTGTTGATATCTTCAGAGTAGCAAGTCTCTGACAAAAGCAGCCCATCCATTTACTACTGGGATGAAAGTTCATTGTTCATTCTTTCCCCTACTGGATTAGACTTGTCAAAATGTTCTTACAATGGGAGTTTCCTTTTAATCACTTGCCCCATTAACAGTTGGTGATGTGACCACCTACATCACTGCAAGGCTACCAATAATCCCTTTGCATGAGTTCCTGCTCTCCCTGCATGCTGCATCAGAGCTAGTGAACACAACCTGAGTAGCCACATCTCAGCAGTGTCTTAGCTAGCAAGGACAGGCTTTCACTTACCCAGAGAAGGTATGGCCGACAGCCAGGAAACCACCAATTCCCTTCCCCATCAGCAGGCACACAAAATGAACTGGCAGCTCACCTAAGTGTCATGTTTAATCATAGCCTCACCTCAGGCTTCATAGTTTTCAATGATTTGAGATTCGATGAAATGAGTTTTCGATGAAATGGGTTTTCGACGATTTGGTCTCGATGGTTTGCAATTCAATGAAATGATAATTCAATGATTTGAAGTGGAACCGCAAGTAAACAGGGAGATGATTATGTACAAGTAAACAGGGAGATTATAATACACAAGTAAACAGGGAGATAATTATATACAAGTAAACAGGCCCTGCGCAATTTAAACATGGAAATATTTATATGCAAGTATACCTGCCCTGAGAAAGGAAACAGGGAGATAATTATATACAAGTAAAGAGGGAGATAATTATAGAAAAGTATGTGGACTATGCACAAATTAAACTGGGAGACAATTATATGCACGTATACGTTTTACAGTAATATACTTTCTAAAGGAGGACCCCTACAAAGGTTGGATAGAAGTAGATGTAGTGAGGAAAGCTCGGGCAAGAGTAAGGGTTGGGAGAAGAATGAAAGTAGATTGTAGGAGTGTGTGGCATGTGATGAAACGCATGGGGAGCAAATGAGGTATGGAGGACTAGAAATATAATATTTAATTTTGTTCAGAACTGATCTCTTATTCTCAAATGGCACAATGTACTCTGGCTCAATGGATATTACTAATATATTTCTGGACAAATTTAGTTTTAATGTTTTCACCAGTTCTCCCCACTGGGCTTCCATCACTCTACAGTCCCTACCTCTCCTATAGTTACTTCTGAACAGGTCCTAAATGCTCTGTCCAAAACCAGAAATGCTAGCTCTATTGGTTTGAAAATACAGCAGGTTGCCTCTTAGTCAACATTAAGCATAGCCTCAATAGCTCCCTTCTCCAGTATTCAGCCCAGCCTCTGCACTGAAAATGTGACCATATCTTAGAGAACAGCTGCCTGTCAGGTGCCAGGATATACCACATAATGCACGCACTCAGGTCCCTCAACAACAGGTACAAATATGACTCTGCCATTGCACATGTTGGTCTGAATGACCTGAGAAGTACATGAATTAGCCAAATACTGATGTAAGTAGTAGGAGACAATCCTACAAGAAGGTCGAAACTGCACAGGTAGCTGCTGTTATAACTGTGGGTTCAAGTGCATTTCCAAAAAGTGTAGCGTAGCATTCTTTGAGAAACAAGAACAGCCTTGAACCTCCAACAGAAAAGATACCCTCTCTGATTTAGCCATAAGGTATTAAGTACTGTTAGGAAATCATTTTCTCCAGATCAACGGAGTATCAAAGGAAAATCCCAAACCTCTAGATTCCAGAAAATTGCTCTGTTCCTCTGTACTCACCTGTTATCAGTCCGGTTATACATTGCCCTCTTTGGTATGTACAGATCCCAACTCACCACCCACCTTAAAAGACTACAATAGTTCCTAGCCAGAAAATGTTGGGTCTAAGCCTCTTAAATTTATATAGTTTTACATATATATATATATATATATATATATATATATATATATATATATATATATATATATATATATATATATATATATATATATATATATATATAGTAAACACTGTGTTAATTTACTCCATCTCCTATATGTCTGTGCATGTTGTCCACTACTTGGAATACAGGGCTGTTGAAGACCCAGTCCTGTGAAAAATTGTAACAAACAGAATTTGCTGGGATAATGGATCTCTCAATGGATTCCACAACTGTGGAACTACCACACACTGGACAATGTATCTCATTATATCTCTTTAAAACTGCCTTGATTACAGGATGGGAGCCTGTAAATTTGGGTCTATATTATAACATCGAAGTCTGAAAACTTTGAATGTTATAATATCAAACCCCGAATGTTATAATATCAAACCCCATTCAGCGAACGCTTGAAATAGCGAAGCTGCAGAACACCGAATACTTTCCTAGGGAAAGTATTCGGTGGGCCATTTCTGCAGCTTTGCTATTTCCTCGACTGTGGAGCAAAGGTTACGGACTGGGTTAAGGTAAATGTGCGAACGAAGGTGTGTGTGCGATAAGAACCTTGGGGTTAGGGAGCGGGTAAGGTGAGTGTGCGATAGGGACTTTAGGGTTAGGGAGCGGGTAAGGTGAGTGCGATAGGGACTTTAGGGTTAGGGAGCAGGTAAGGTTAGTGTGTGATAGTTAGGGACCTTAGGGTTAGGGTTGGGTTAAGGTAAGTGGATAGCTAGTGTTGTATGTCTGGTTTAGTGTAGGGTTTTGTGAAGTGTATGTATGTGGATTATTTATTTTGGTGTGCTTGTGTTGTGTGTGTCGGAACAGCAATTTTTCTTCCCTGGGAAAAAATTTGCTATTCTGACTGTTCGGTTTTCTGGTGTTTCAATTGAATGGGTTCGATATTATAACATTCGAAGTTTTAAGACTTTGATGTTATAATATAGACCCATAAATTCACCCCTGGGCTGTGTGGTCAGACCCTTATAGTTAGAGGAAACATAGAAAGATTTTGCACTAACAAGCCTCCTAATGATTAACTAGACTGGTTGCTTATTAATAATCTATGAATAAATGAACATGTTGAGCAGTAAATGAAGTACTGCACACTTTTTACTTGCTATTGGGTCATCTCTAATGATGGACACATCAAATGCATCAATATACTATAAAGATAAATGTGTAAATAAAATGATCATTAATATAAAATACTGAACAGAAATAAAATGCAACAACACATAAATAAATATAATAATACACTGAAACTAAGACAATTCCCAAGAATTCTGTACCTGCATTGTTACAGTAGTGTGAATATATAATAACTACAGGCAATTTTAATTCCCTCTGTGGCTGTTAGTGTGTTTAATACATAAGACAAGTTTGCAAGGATGAATCAATATGACATCAAATAACTCATTTGTAAAAAAACACTTCTTATACATATTACATGCAGCTCTCCAGTAAATGAATTTCGCTTTCCAAATCCACGAACAAAAGAAGATTCTGCATTATGGTTAATTTAACATCTGAAAGTTCAATAGATCTGGCACCGCTTACTGACTAAAGATGTGCCATCCTGCCTCTAAAGAAAATTATACTTATTCTCAGTTCATAAATCTAGAGCAATAAGTAAAATCGTGATACAGTTTTGAATGCTGTGTGTTACAATGATTAGAATACAGTCGATGAACATCAGCTCACTCAAAGGGCTTACCAAGCTTTTCCAGGGCAAATCAAATACCCGTAACTGATGGCGCTGCTTGGAAAGCAATTTAAAGTATAGGACACAATCAAAGCATAACCTGAACCTTGGTGCTTCTGATATTTGCACAAATTATGAAAATGGTAGGATGCAGCCTGTCACACTGTTAAAAGATATAGAGTGAAGCATCAGCTAAAAGGACAAGCCAGACCTTCATTACTGCATACTGTTTACTGCTTGTACTGAGAATGCAAAAGCAACTTAGAAACAAAGAAAAAAGTCTTAACAGTCCTTTCAGCATTCTGCTTTTTTATTATAATAAATTACATTGGTAAGAAAATCACAGCCTGCCCTCAGATGGGACACTAAAATGACATTCTCTCTGTATGAGTTGGGGGCTGTATGTGGTGGTATAGAGAGATATTAATGGTCACATTTCACTTAATGAAATGGTGGGCGCCTCCTCCAATTTCTGGCCACATTACAGTTAAGTATAAATACTACATCACGTCTCCCTTAAAAAAGGGTCATACATACACATAAATCTAGATGGCTATCACACTGCAGTAAGTATATCACACCAGGACTGCTTTCAAGAAGAGCATAGTTTAAACATCAACTATGAAAAAGCTGATAAAACTAAACAAACAGAAAATACATGTAGCATACAAAACTTAACAGCTGTGCAAAGGGTTCTAGAAGTTTTCATAACCTCTTGCACATGTTGCAGTTACCACTGTTCAGTATTCCGAGGGTCTTCTGAAGAACACATGGGTTAGTGTATACAATTGTAGTAAAACAGTTAATTGCTCAGAGTAAGCATTTTATGCTAATGATCAGTGCTATAATTTGATAAACACACAGGAAAATGTAACAAATTCACAAAAGCTGGCAAGACAGACTCCCTCTGTAGGATAATCAGTGTGGATTTTCTGTTATACTAATATGTCTTTAGTCCATTTGCTGTACATTTTCTTTTTTCCTTAATGAAAGCATTTCTAAAACTGACGTGTCAATCTAATTCTAAATGATATTTTGATATAGAAGTACAACCAACCCATTTTCATCTTAACAATGGAAAGTCACAAAAAAAAGAGTATAATATACAGAATTAAGAGACCTGTAAGACTGCAAACATATTGTGTTGTATGAACATAACATTGAAGCATGAATGTTTAAAATTTTCTTTCTAATCCTCTAAATGAGGAAACAAAGTTATATATATATATATATATATATATATATATATATATATATATATATATATATATATTTACATGGTTCCCCTGCATTAGACCAAATGTACATTTGCTTGACAAATGCAGGGGTATGATTTAATGTCAAAGGTACGGATGGCCAAATGGTGGATATGTTGATGGTTTGGAATGCTGATACAGGTAAGTGGGGTTGGGGTCTCACAGTACGTGTGTGTGTGTGTGTGTGTGTGTGTGTGTGTGTGTGTGTGTGTGTGTGTGTGTGTGTGTGTGTGTGTGTGTGTGTGAGTTAGGGTTAGGGATAGGGATGAGTGAAGGATGGATGTCAAGTGTTTTTGTGTGAGTTTGTTTATTTTACAGTAAGGGTAAGGATTAGGTTAGGGCATGGATGTAGTATTGCTTGTCTGTTTGTGCCTGAGTCTGTCTTGTGTATTGACAGTGTTATAGGAAGGTTTTAATGATGTTAAGATATAGGGTTGGGGGGAGGGGTACTTTTAGAGTAAGGGTTAGCACCCATTACTAAGGAGCCACCCTGCATGATCTTCTCCACAACCTATCTTGAATTCATGTTGTTTTTCTTTATGTTCCTTTGCCTTACTCTTCCCCATTTCTGCCTTTATTATCCCCTCCATTTCCTCCCTTGGTATTTGATGATCCTGAGAGGATCCTGCATATTTGGTGATTTGAAGGATGAGTTAATAAAGGACAGGTTTGTGTGTGGTGTTAATAATGCTGCAGTAAGAAAGATTTTGCTTTGTGTCAGTGATTTAATGTTGAACAATCCTACAGAGATTTGTCAAATCCATGAGCTCACAGAAAGGCACACAAGTATGCTTGCAAGTCATAAGAGCTTAATTTCAACAGCCTGTGGAACAAGCATAGACAGCATGTAGCACATGGCAAGCAGAAGCAGACCTAAACACATGGCAGCTGCAACCCTTGCAGGATTCCCAGGGAGGACCCATAACTTTCTAGCAAGTTCCAAGACTAGCTCAGCAAAATGGATAGGCTCAGTGCAGTATAAGAGTGTGTCAGCAAAACCCAAGTCAAGTCGTATTGTTACCTGTCATAATTGTGGTGCCAATCATGAGTGTAAAAGAAAGAAGTGCTTAGCATTTGGTCAGCAATGCCACAAGTGTAAAAAATGGAACCACTTTCAAACGTTTTGTAAGTCAAGCAAGACTCATTCAGTTATTAAGAAAGGTCACTCAAAAAGGCAAGTTGATCTTGTGGAAAGCTGCAACCCTACTTTCTATGTAGATGGTGTATCAGTGTCGGTGAAAAGGTTAATGCAGTAGATTTGCTGGCAAAGAACAAAGTTTTTTGTACTGTCCTGGTCAATGGTAAACCCACAGAGCTCAAAGTAGACACTGGTTCAAAGTGTAAAGTGATGTCAGCAGAAACATTTGCTAGGGTGAGAGCTGATGAGCAACTTAATTTGGCTAATTATGTGAAGCTTGTTGCTTATGGAGTTGAAGAGACTCAAACCGAAGGCTCAGTAGTGCTTTCATGCTATTCAGCTGGGAACAGTTACAGCTTGCAATTTTATGTAGTCAGAAGTCCTGTACAGTCATTATTAGGTCCCAGAGACAGTTTAAGAATGAAACTGCTTTCTTTTAACAAAGAAGTACATCATGTAAGGACATGTCCTAGTTCCAGCTTCAATGATGCTATTTTCTCAGAGTATGCTGATGTTTTCGATGACAAGTTAGTCAAACTTCCAGTTGTGTACTCCATGAAAGTAGACCCAGTGTTCAGCCCATTAGAATTGGTAAAACATAACCCTAGGGGTGGTAACATAAAGAAATTACTGGGGGAAAAAGAGGCAAGGTGGCAGATCCGTTTAAACGCTTCTGAGCCCCCTGGGATAAATGAATATATATCCATTAAACCCATATTGGAAAATTGTAGATGAGTATTCAAGCCCATAAGTGTGGTATGGTAGTATTTTAAAACAAATTAAATATTTTAAAATTTTTAAAATTAATAAAATATTAATGTTTTAACATAAATTATACTATATATGCATATCATACACAAATAGATATTATATGAATTTTTATGAATTAATATTATGTTATATACTATTGATTTTAAACTTATTATTATGCATTCATGGTAATAGGGAGTATTGGAATTCAGCACTAGCACTTTAAGGACTGATTAAATGAATTAATTGTTTTTAATGTGATTGGTTTGAGTATGTATTTAAGGAAAAGTTTGTATAAAGAGCATTGTTCTGATGAAGTCTATTTTACTAGATGAAAGCGCTCAACCTGTATGTTTTTAAGTTAATAAATAGAGTTTGTTCAAAGAATTTGCACTCAGTCCGTGTGCTGGCATTTCATATGTTGTAACCAGGAACAGCTTGTTTCGAAGGATTTCTGTTTGTTGACTGTTTTTGGATTTTTATATATTTTTTTGTTCAGCCCAGTAGTCAGACCAGCGAGGAGAGTTTCAATAGCTATGCAGGACAAAGTCAAGGTCCAGTTAGACAAGATGGTGCAGCAAGTTGCAATTTGTATAGTCACAGAACCAAATGAGAGGGTGTCTTCCATGGTAGCTGCTCACAAGAAAAGTTCAGATGAAATCAGAATATGCATTGACCTAAGAGACTTTTACAAGGCATTAAAGAGACCCCATCATCCTATGCATACAGCCGAGGAGTTTGCCTCCCTCATGCCAAATGCCACTGTAAAAGTCTTAGATGCAAAGAGTTCATTTTGGCAAGGAATGCTTGATTGCGAATCTTCACTACTGACTACATTCAGTGCCCCATTTGGTAGATACAGATTCCTCAGCATGCCTTTTGGAAAAATTCTGACAATGAAGTCTTTTAGCATGCAATGGAGCAAATGTTTTCAGGCTATCCATGTGCTAAAATAGTTGATGATTTATTAGTTGGAGGTAATGGTGAAGCAGAGCATAACGGAAACCTCAGGAAAGTTCTGGACAGAGCATGTGAAGTGAACTTGAAGCTCAGCCCTCTGAAATGTAAATTCAAACTACCAGAAGTTGCGTATGTAGGTCATATATTTACAAGTACAGGCTTACAACCAGACCCTTCTAAACAAGCAGCCATTCTTGAGATGCCAGCTCCAGACAATGTCTAAGCCCTACTGCATTTCCTCGGCATGGTTAACTTGTTAGTCTTTCGGCTTTTCCTGGTTAGGGGTCGCCACAGTGGAATTCCAGTCTGCTAATGATTGGCAGTGAATTTTTACGATGTCGAACTTTCAACTAAGGCACGCCCGCACACGCACACACCTACCAGCATGTCATTAAATCCACTGGGAAAATTCATCCCTGACTTTAGTGAGTTATCAGCACCTTTAAGAGAAATGACATGCAAAAATGCTGTCTGGTCATGGTTAGAACAACACCAGAGAGAATTTGATAACCTCAAACAGCAAATTGCTAACCGCCTACATTGAGATACTATGATGTTCACAAACCAGTAGTTCTTTCCTGTGATGCTTCAAAGTTTGGTCTTGGTGCAGTTATTTTCAGGAGGGCAGACTTATTTCCTATGCATCTAGAACTTTACCAAAACTGAAATGCAGTATGCACAAATTGAGAAGGAACTTTTGGCAATTGTGTTCGCATGTCTGAAATTCCATGATTATATCTATAGCTGAGCTATCCAAATAGAAATTGACCATAGGTTCATAAGTTCATAGGTGTGTACTAGGCTAATGGCCCTGGAGCCTTTACAAGCCTAGCCCATAGAAGTACCCTGGTATTGTGCCGCCCAACATTAGTTTCCAGTGCCTCCATCAAGTACAGCCACTGGAGTGATCCCGGGGTGAACTTTATATTGCCTATCCACTCATCAAAATTTCTCTTGAAGTGCGACAGTAAGGTGCTGTGTTTGACATGTATGGGAAGTCTATTCCAGAGCATGGGCAGTCTCTGGGTGAGGAACCTTCACTCCAGCATGTTCTGTTGATTGTGGTAATAGGTTGAGGTCTCTGGAACGTGTGGTGCGGAGAGATTAGGATTTCTTTAGATGTAGCATTTCTAACAGAGCTGGGTTAGACATGGCTTTGTAAGTCCATCAGAGATCGCCTCTAAGTAGGCAATATGAAACAGAGAATAGCTGGAGTCATTTGAGTCTGTCCATGTAGGACGTGTTTAATACCTAGGATCCTCTTTGTGAGGTTCTTCTGTGGCTTCTCCTGCTGTTGCAGGTGTCTAGTGAGGTACATGCCAAATGGGGCATCATACTTGATGAATGGTCTAATGAGGGAAGAGTAGAGTGAGAAGATGACCTCTTTCTTCCTGGATGCAAAACCCTTGGTAATGAGGTGTGCCACGTAGAAGGACTTTTTGACCACAGTGGCAGTATGGTGGTCGAAGGAGAGGTTGCTGTCAACCTGCGTCCCCAGATCTCTTATAACTCCTTCAGTGTTCAGTGGACTCCCATCAATGTGGTAATTAGTGGGAACTGGGTTTTCACCAAAGGAGATAATGACACATTTTTTTGGTGTTAATCTTAAAGCCATGGTTTCGACAGCAGTCATTGGTCTCAGTGAGGCCTTTCTGTAGGATGTCTGCATCATTTGGGGAGTTAATAATGGCTCCCAGCTTGCAGTTGTCTGTGAACTTGGTCAGCCAGAGTCCCATAGTGTTAGCCTGAACTTCTGAGAAGTAGATGCCGAACAGAAGGGGACCCAGGACTGATTCCTGTGGGACTTCACTCATGACTAGTTGACAATCTGACTTGGAGTTTGCTACTTTCACAATGTGTGTTCTATCTGTGAGTCAATTTGCAACCCACCTAGTGATATAGGGGTTGATGCCTAGTTTGGTGAGTTTATCAATAATTCCTGAGTGAGGAATGGTATCAAAGGCCTTGGCCAGATGGAGGTAGGCTGTATGCACTACCTTATCTTCATCCATAGCCCTGGTGACTGACTCAAAGAAGTCAACCAGGTTGAGCAGGCATGATCTCCCTTTCACAAAGCCAAACTGCATGGGGTCCAGAGTTTGGAGATTTCCTGTATCTTTGTTAATCAGGTCTATGATGATGCGCTCCACAGCTTTACATATCAGACTCATCAGGCTACTGGAGCGATAATTCCCAGGGTCTGTAGTCACTCTCCTTTCTGTAGAGGGATGACTGTAGCAGTGCGCCATTCAGTAGGGACAAAGCCTGAGGTGAGGCTGTGACTGAACAGGGCATACAGATGTGGTGCAAGTTCACTTTGTAGTTCATGTAAAACACAGCTAGGGATATTATCGGGTCCCATGGAAGCTGTATTTTTGGCCTTGGACAGTGAAGCTTTAACCTGTGCTGCAGTAATGCTGGGTGCCTGGCATTCTTCCGGTATTGTGATTGGTCCTTGGGGGGGGGGTAAAGTAGGCACTGAATCTGTTGGCCAGTATGTTGGCAATATTTGTTGGCTCAGTATAGGAGGTACCATTGTGCAGTAACTCAGAGCAAATCTGGGTATTGCCGTGGAGGTTCTTGATATAACTATAGAAGGCTTTGTGATTGTTTTTAGTGTCTGCCTCAATTCTGCCTTCATAGCTGGCTTTATTTCGAAAAAAGCCTATGCATACTGTTATGCATACCACTCCAGCAAGACTACAAAGAATGATGCTCAGATTACAGAAGTACAGTTTCAAAATGGTCTACTCAAAAGGCAGACTTCTTTATCTGGCTAATACCTTATCCAGATTTCCCAAAAATACCACAGAACAGCTTGATGCAGAGAATTTTGACTTTGATGTCATGAAAGTGCGTACTTTTTCTACCACAAGACTTGATGAGCTAAGAGATCATACAAAGACTGATCCAATTTTGCAAAAGCTCAACTACTTCATCAATGTTGGATGGCTGTCAAAGCAGTATTGTGTAATGCCTGAAGTACAACCTTATTTTCCATACAGAGATTAGATGCTGATGGAAGATGGTATCATTTTCAAATGTCCAAAAGTTATTGTTCCTCTTTTCTTACAATATGAATACATTCAGATTTTGCATTGTGGCCAACTGGATTCTGATTCTACCAAAAGAAGGGTGAGAGGACTAGTATTTTGGCCTTCTCTATCAAAGGACATTGATAAAGTGCTTTCATCTTGTTTAGTATGCAACAGTACTAAACCACATTTGCAAAAAGAGCCATTTCAGCTAAGCCATTTTCCTAAACTACCTTGGTCAACAGTAGCCACTGACATATTTAAGTGCAACAATCGGCATTACTTAGTGTTGGCAGACTGTTATTCGAACTGGTTTGAGCTCGATTTGCTATCTAATCTAACATCCAGTGCTGTTATTACTAAGATGAAGCATCATTTCTCAGTCCATCATGGTCCACACAAAGTTATTTCTTACAATGGTACCTAGTATACCAGTCAGTTGTTTCAGAAATTTGCAAAAGAGTGGGACTTTATCCACACTACTAGTAGTCCAGAATACCCACAGTCAAATGGCCTTGCTGAACTTGTAGTACAGAGTGCAAAGCAATTACTAGAGAGATCAAAGCATGACAATGCTGATGTCTTCTTGAATTTAGTTAATCTCAGAAATATATCCCGTAACAACCTACTTGGCTCGCCTGCTTACCGACTTCTCTCTAGACAAACCAGAACAACAGTGCCTATCAGTTCTAATTTGTTGGTGCCTAATGCTAAAAACAACAGAGCAATCAAAGCCCAACTTTTTCAGAAGCGTTCCTTTCAGAAGTCCAGCTGTGATAAAATTAGCAGATTTCTTCGTCCGTTAAAAGAAGGAGAGACAGTGAGGATGCAAACAATGAAAGGCTTTGATTGACTTGATCAAGTGAGACTGGTGCCTACATTGTAACACAGATTGGAGGTTGGGGACAATAACTACACCACCATGGCCTTAAACACATGTGCCATAATGACACTGAAGTTTTATGGGATGGGGAGGAACCAAAGGAGGGCATGAACACATACAGGGACTGTGGTGTGTGTGTGTGTGTGTGTGTGTGTGTGTGTGTGTGTGTGTGTGTGTGTGTGTGTGTGTGTGTGTGTGTGTGTGTACTTGTTTGTATATGTGTGTGTGTGTGTGAGAGAGAGAGAGGGAGAGAGAGAGAGAGTGACTGGATGGCGGATTCCACTGACCATAACAGAAGCAGGGTACTACTATGATGTGCAGATCAGCTGTCAGCATCCGATTCAGGAAACATGCAGTTTAGCCAATAATGAGGCTTTACCTCATTCTGACTAGCATGTTCCTGGATTGCAAATGGGCATGTTGCACAGGAGAGGTCTTTCTATGGCTTTAATTAATGCCAGTGTATATATTTCAGCATTATCACTGGTGTTGAGTAGAGCTGCTGATAAAGAATATTATGTGTTCCTTGAATACAAAGAATGAAGCATTATACCAGTAGGGGCATTGTCAGAAAACATGAAAAATATTGTTAAAGAATGCTTGGTGATAATTATATATATATATATATATATATATATATATATATATATATATATATATATATATATACATATATATTTTTTTTTACTTAAGTAATTTTCTCTTTTTCTATGTTAACTGAATAATACAAAGTTTTTTTTTTGTAGCATTTGAGTAGTAGAAAATATTACATGTCATGTACTCTGAAATCATTCCAGTCTTTGTAGATCTTTGCAGTGGAACCTTTAATTCATCTCAAAGTAATTGCAGTTCAAAATGATGGGACCTTAGTTTAACATCTCATATAAAACACAGTAGCTCAGGAATGCAAAATATCCCTCATGTTGTGCTGAAGTGTTAGTAATGGAATGTGAATCCGAGTAGCTTGTCTGGGAGTAGAATCCAGAGGCTTCTTATGTTCCAGCATCAAAGAACCTGCTGTTGTGCTGGATCTGATCAGATTTTTGAAGAACAAGACAGGATTATTAAAATACAACTGCACTTTTGTTGTGGCAGCACCTGTTAAGTGCTATTTTTATTTGTAGTTATTTAAAATGGAAAGCAGCGCAGGAATGGTAGTTTTCACATATTCTTACTTTCAAGCGAATGAGACAATGCTAAAAACAAGGATTGTAATTGAAATGGTTAAACAGCACACAAACGTAACATCAGCAGCCCATCAGTACCATTTAGTATATCTTAGTACATCTAACCATGGGGAGGTAATTTGTTCAGAAACATTCTTCTTTTTACCTAGTACTGGGGCAAAGGGCATTTGTACCTGGCCTGCAAAGTGAAATAACCTACTAGACTACATTACAAATGAAGAAACAGGGAGGAGCATTGACCTAATGGTTAGGTTCTTAACGTCACAGATACAAGTTACAGAGTTTGATTCTGGTTATTGGATTTGAGAGGCTGAGAACTGGCATAATGGTTTATGTTTTTACCTTACAAACACAAAGTGCAGGGTTTAATTCTCAAACAAGATAAATGACTAGGCTTAAAATAGCCCACAAGGACAGTTAGCCTAGTACTGGCTATGAAGAAAGTCTGTTTCTTCCAAGAAAAAATTACACAAGACATTTGACTGGTGTAAACAAATACCAGTGTTAGGTTAATATTTGATCTCAATTGGCCTATAATTCTATGATGTGATATTAGGTCACTTGACGTATAGTTAGATGTGTGATGTAAATAACTGCAGGTTTAATTTCAATTTTATGTTAATAATCATAAAACTAGGCAATACTGCACCTGTGAATGTGTTTATCCTTGTTTGCATTTGTACTAAGTCTTACCTATTTCTTTTGCATTATATACAAATGAATATGCCTTCTGGCCCAGCTCATGGCAGAAATGTTCTGCAAACCATTACATTTAGCTGGTTAACAAATATATAGACAAAAATGTAGCATGAAACTTTGATTTAATAACTCCCTATACATTTATATTAAATGGCAAGTCTAAAGAGTATTTGGTTAAATTCATGCAGTGTTTACTTTCCCCGGGATTCATGAAGCTTGCACCAGGCGCTGGAGTAGTGTCAGCGATCTAGTGCCAAATATGGCCACCGAGCGATTCAGGTACGAGCTGTTTCCACGTGCAGTACCAGTGTATGCCAGAGTTGCACAGCTCCCGGTGCATGTATGCTAATTACCCCATGTGCAGCAGTGTAGCATGTAAATGAAGGTATATAGCGATTCGTGAAGTGGTGCAGGCGTAGCGTAAGCATGAAGAAATGTAAACCAAAAAAAGGTTTACATTTTTTCAAACATAAAATCGGAGTCATGAAAGCGGACCAAACTTACGTATTATAATGTTAATATATGCCAATGACTAAATATATAGCCAATGGCATAAAAAAAATGCACAACATATAAAAAATAACATTTAATGTCATGGCCACACTAACGCAAAGTAAAACTGCAGTGCATCGGTGTGCAAATTGGATCACAAGGAAAATATATTTAGATGTCATAAAACTGCAATGTAACACAATTCATGAATTCCCCATAATAGTCAATGGCACGCATGCTACACCACAACCATGGCGCAAGGGTTGCTAAGGGTCTGTGACAGTGTTCTGCGTGGTAACTAGGAATTAGTAGTCAATGCCATGCAAATGAGTCAAGTAATACTGAATCACAAATGCCCCGCCGGCGTAAGGATGTACCACATGGCATAGCAGTACAACACCGAGGAGTGGCCTGGAGGTAAACATGACATCAAGACAGGGGTGCGCCACCATAGCTGTAAGCACATTTGAGCATTGCTAATCCGGGTTGCCTGTTGCTAAGCAAAGCCGCAGGATAGGGGTGTGGAAGTAGCCATAGCTTTGCTTAGCTGAGAGCACACAAGGTAACCGAAAGTGCATGTGAACATGGATGAAAACGCACTCAAAACCTGGTAAACGGCTGTGTGTGGCGTGCACCACAGCTGAAACAGGAGGGATACAGGAAGACAATAAGGAAATGCTGCAGCATGGTAATTGGAGTACAAATGAGTAATTAACACCTAGGAACTCACAGTGGGCCATTGACAACAGCTAACAAGGCTGCTAGCAGCTACCTGCAGAACAGGAAAGGGGAGGTGCTGTACAGCAAAGAAAAGAGAACTGTCACAGCAGAACAAAGCAAACTTGCAGTAGATCAGCTACATAACACATTTCCCAACACAATCCTGGGTTGTGAAAGTACAAAACAAGAAAGCCAGCAGCTGGATGCATGCCTGACAATGGGAGGGGAATCAGGTTGAAAAGTGAAGTAAAGGGCAATAGATGAATCACAGCAGCCAAGTGTAAGTCAACACCAAAGGCCCCACAATAGCAGTACCTGCTGTAAAACCAATAATTAAGATAGCCTGCTGCTGGAATTGCACATACACACCCAATTACACCAGCATCATCCATTGCACAATAGTATAAGGTGTGAAAGCCCCACACACACACTTGTGTATTCCCAGACACTCTGCACCATTGGTGTATACAGACGGGGAACTTTTAATATGTACATGTTAGGGGCTGCCATAGCTTTGATTCACCAGCATGTGTTGGAGACTGACGGTGGTGTGGAGGATGATGCTGACAACCATCTCAGGCACCGGAGGAGGAGAAGAGTGTTCAGACCCAGGGTAACCTACCAGGGGCTACATGATCTGGAGATAGTAGAGCATTACAGGGTGGACAGGGACACCATGCTGCAACTTGTTGAGCTGTGCCAGCCACGCCTCAGAGCCAGAAGTAGCAGAGGGGAACCCGACCCAGTGGACATGAAGGTATGTGTAAGCTTGAGAATACTAGCCACAGGTACCTTCCAAAGGCCAACTGGGGATATCATGGGGATCTCAAAGGCATCAGCATCCAGGGTACTCCACCAGTTCCTGGATGCCATGTTACCACATGCCAATGAGCACATATACTCCCCCCAAACACAGGAGGAGTTGGCCAGCAATATGCATCTCTTCCACCACTTGGCAGACTACACGGAGGTACTGGGTGCAATAGACTGCACACACATACACATCAAGTCACCACCTGGTGAGCAGGGTAGGCACTACATAAACCACAAGGGATACCCCTCCATCAACTGCCAGGTCATGTACAATGCCCAGGGCATTATCATGGATGTGTGTGCTGGCAGCCCTGGAAGCTATCACGACTTCCACTTCTGGCATGCCTCACAGCTGTATCAGGTATTTGCCAAGGCGGACATCCCATATGGCCACCTGGAGGGGGATACTGGCTATGCACTGGAACCGTGGATGATGACTCCCATCAGAAATGCACACACAGCCATGCAAGAACACCATAATAAGGCACACACAGAAACCAGAATCATCATAGAGCACGTGTTTGGGATGCTGAAATCATGGTTCTGTTACTTGGACATATCTGGTGGAGCCTTGCAGTACTCTCCAGGCACATGGGCACACATCTACAAAGTATGTGCCATGCTACACAATATGATCCTGCAGAAACAGCTGCAGCAGGGACAGAATGGTGAAGACCCTCACAGCCCACCACCATTGCCAAGGGACCCACAGGCACAAAGGGACTCAGACCAGGAACACCCTGTGCCAGCCCCAGTAGGCAGATGGAGGTGTGCCCAGTATGCCCATGCCTTGGCAAAGAGGGAATGTATAGCACACACACTGACAGTGTAGGCACTTATGGACTGACACCCTTCTCCACCTGCATACACAGCAAACATGGATGGCACACACACACGACCACCTGTAAATTGTCATGTATAGGTGGTCTAATGTGTCCATCCTACATAGGTAGCCCTCAACTATTGTACACACAACTGCCATTGGCACAAGGTAAGTCAATACCTGAACAGTAAATTAAGCTGTTAGCATGTGTCCATACTGTACGTATACGTTCATAGATACATAGGTAGGTACATGGCTAACTGCCCGAGGCCACTCATAAGCATAGCCAAAAAGTGTCTGCTGTCACCACCCCATTGATTAACTAACTGTCCCTCTGTGGAGTAGAGCCAATTGTGGGATCCCTGGGATGTATCCACTGTTTCCCGCCCACACTGCAAGGATTCCCTGGAGTGTTAGTGAGGGGTTTTGTATAATGTAATCAGGGATGTAGTTCCAAATAATGGGGAGTATACGTGACATGAATCTTCTCAGATGATTTACATGTTACATAGTATACCTTAACCACAGCTTGCATATATAGGTAGTATTCCACAGAATAATAAACATGTGGAACACACAACCACTGAAATGTGCGTTAATCACCTTTGCACTACCAGTGCCTGCTCTGAGAGGTAAAATACCACTGCCAAGATTAGAACATGCAACCATGTACACAATCTTCACAAAGATATATATATATATATATATATATATATATATATATATATATATATATATATATATATATATATATATATATATATATATATATATATATATATATATATAGAGAGAGAGAGAGAGAGAGAGAGATATATGTCGATATATGGGGATATACATATATATGTAGATATATAGATAGGTTAACAACATCTACATAACCATGGAGGTACATATAAATGGGATACCTACCACATACCGACTGCTTGACATACCGACGCACGTAATCACGAGGCTTAAAGTCCGAAAGAACACAGTACCAAAACACCAGAAGCGTGAGGTTTAAAATCACAATGTTAAGGGACAGTTAGTCAGTGCTTCTGGTGTTGCGGTTCAGGTAGGTTACTGTGTGTAAGTGTGTTTCTGAGGGCTGTAGTGTGTGTAAGTGTGTGTTCTGAGTGTGGTGTGTGTTCCTGGGGGACTGTAATGTGTGGGTGTGGGTTAGCTTTGTGCGTCTGTTTGTAGGATCTAGGAGGTAGAATATTAAAGTGGGGGGGTGTGGGGGCCACAGACACCCACATGGGGGGTGCAGGGGGGCTTGCCCACTTGCTCATACGTAGTGTAGGATGGTTTGTTTGGATGTGGTGGGTAACAGTGTGTGTCTGTGTGTGCGTGTGTGTGTTCCATGTTCATGTTACTTTCACGAATTACTGTCACTGTCGGTAATGTGGGGTATGGGAGTCTTGGCCCGGTACTGTGAGTGTCAGAATTGTGTGGTTTCGGGATTCCATAGGTATCCCGTATACAGCGGTTGAAGTGTTCATATATGAGTATAACATGGACCATAGCAATCACACATTCTGCCACGACCAACCTTTATGAACAAAGGATATGGAGAGTATATGCCTATACACTATTACAAATATGTGCTATGGACATGAGCCAATGATAGGGTTACCACCTGTCCCACTTTGCGAGGGACAGTCCCTCTTTGGGCGGTTGTGTCCTGACCAAATATATTAAATGTGGCAAATGTCCTGAGATTGTAGGACATAATTATGTCCCATATGTAATGTAATAGTTGCATACAATAGTTCTTTCTGTATCTAAAATACCTACATGTTACAAGAAACAGGATAAGCAACTAAACTGCTACAAGAATAAGCTTATATTTAGGCAAGAAAGGAAAGTTCTATCCCTTGTACTGACCATGGGTTTGTGTCGGCCTGTAAAATCTGATGTGTGTCCCGAAAATGTCCCACTATGGCCATATGAAAAGGTGGCAACCCTAGCCAAAGAGGGTCAGTCACCAACACAACTCCAATGACTGCAAATACCTATGACAGAAATACACAGCTTTCATGTAGCAACACTTTATTACATTCTGATGTATTGCCAAAAGGATTCAAGGACTAACATCACCTGCATGCTATACAGGAACCACTTAACAGTGCCTTAATGAATCAGCCTGCAATTACCATAGTATTAGTCCACTAAAGGATAGGTGTTCAAATAGGGAAGGAACCCTCACGCACATATCGATTATGTATAAAAGCAGTTCCTACACACCTGCATCTGCTATGTACACCCACCAACATCACCCCACACCCAAACAAATTACAATACAAACTGTAATAACATCACAAATCATTCACTCACTGTACGACATCTGCAGAAGCCTTAACATACCTTGTCAGAGACACACTAACATGGCCCTATGTGAAATAGTTGCTGTTATACAATGGAACAGCTGCTGATGTTACAGGGTTTGTTTGCACTAATCCCATTTCAGAGGGTTGTGTGTACACTGGGAAGTGTTACCAATTACTGAGTAACAGCACAGTATGATACACATGTACACCAAATCAAGGATGTCTGGTGAGCACACTGTAAACCACATAACAGTTCATGCATAGCCATACAGCCTTGAGCTGCCCAAACATCCTTGCCAGACTGAAACATCTGCAGAAGTATCAGGTACAAACAAACCCTGCATAAGTAGCAATGTTCTGAAATATAACAGCTGTACTCACATGTAGAACAAAATCGTCTAGCCATTACACACAATCCACGGGAGTCATGAAGCTAATATATCTCTGTCTGTCTCCATATAGCTGTTGAAATACATCACAAACAACACATCCAGGCCATCTTCCTCGAAAGTAAGGCAAACGGACAATGCCCAAGTGGAGTACTCAGTTATACACCACTGTTGCCATGGTATCGGCTAATGGAGTAGCTGCACAGCTGATGTGCATCTAATTAACTACTTTGGAACACCAATTGGTGGTCAGGATAGCACATGTTACCAATATTTAACTAGAAAAGGATGGCTTATCACACATTCAAACCATCTGTATATACCAGCAGAACGTTACAAAGAAGATTGAAACACAAACTGAAAAGGATTGAATCAACAGTCAATGACACCTCGGGTTACTAATAAGGTATGTAGAACACTCAGTATGTCTGTGTATTTAGTACCTGTTCTGTAATATTTAAAGTGCACGCAATCCATATAGTGGAAACAGTTATCTTGTAGTGATGTATTGTTGAGCATAGTAACGCTTGTAGTATTTATGTGTGTACTGCTGTAGGTCACAAGGCAAACACTGCATACACCACAAGGGATGCTATATAAGGGCTTTGAACACAAATATTCCTCACCAGCTGCTGTCAGTGGCAGGGCTGGTCCAACAAGTATGTGCTATAACAGGGGATAGTATATGTTGATATATTGTAACAGTAGCCATATGTATGGGTGTATTACTGAGAATAACATGTCGAAGGTTGGCCCACTGTGCAATTATGATTTGCATTGTGGGATATTGTGCCAATAACTGTGTAATGTACAGTATTGTAGGCAGATATGTATTACAAGTTACATAGCATTACTGTTATGTTAGGCAAACATTAGTTATGTCTATTGGCATTTACAATACACAATAACAGGATACATATGACTTGTAGTCACCCGACAGTTTATCAGCATGATAGCAAAGTAAAATGGAAGAGCTAGTTAACTATCCATGCACATAAGACATGTAATAAGTGCAAAGGTAGGTACTAGGCTGTCTTACCAAGGGTATTTATAAGCCTAGCTAGAGTGTGTTGGCTTTCACCACCCCATAGGTTAGTTCCCTGTGCCTCTGAACAGCAGAGCCATTAGTTCCCTGTGCCTCTGTCCAGCAGAGCCACTGCAGTGATCCCGGGGTACATGTCTGTCTCCCATCCACACGTCAAGGTTTCCCTTGAAGAGTGCTAGTGAGGGGCCCTGCCTGATGTACATTGGAATCATGTTCCAAAGCATGGGGAGTCTCTGGGTCAGGAATCTATCCATCCAGCATGTCCTAGTCATCATTGTGGTTAGGTGTATATCCCTAGAGCATGTGGCTCTCAGGGGCCTCTGTTTAGGTGGAGCATATCCAGCAATACTGGGTTGGACATGGGCCTTGTATGTCAAGCAGAGATCACCTGTGAGTATGTGGTATGCAACCGAGTACAGCTGGAGTTTCTTAGGTTGGGCTGCATAGGTCATCTGTTTGAGGTCAGTAATCCTCTTGGTGTGGTACTGTTGTGGTCTTCCAAGCTGTTGCAGTTGTCTTGTAAGGTATATCCCAAATGGGGTGTTGTATCCTTTAATGGGTCTAATAAGTCATGAGTAGAGAGGCACAATGGCCTCCTTTGTTCTGGATGCGAACCCATTAGAGATTAGAGGGGCCACGTAGAAGGATATTCTAACCACCTTGTCATTATGGGTATCGAAGGAGAGATTGCTATCTACTGGGGTTCCCAGATCCCTTATTACCTTTTCTGTATGTAGGGGACTAGCACCTATGTGGTAGTCCATGGGTAATTAGTTATATCCAAAGGGGATGACTATGCACTTTTTGGCATTCAGCTTGAGGCCATGATATTGACACCAGGTATCCATCTCAGTGCGACCCTTCTGGAGGGTGTCTGTAACAGCTGGGGAAACAATTATGTCCCCTAGTTTGCAGTCATCTGCAAACCTTTTCAGCCAAAGCCCTCCTGTGCTTGCCTGTACATCAGAGAATTATATACTGAACATGAGGGGTCCTAGGACTGAGCCCTGGGGATGCCACTTGTAACTGGTATACAGTCGGACCTAGGGTATGCAACTCCCACTGTGTGGGTTCTGTCCGTGAGCCACTTTGCAAACCATCACATGATGTAGGGGTTAATGTTCAGGCGGATGGGTATGTCGATAATACCAGAATGAGGAATGGTGTTGAAAGCCTTTGAGAGATCTAGGTAGGCTGTGTGGACCTCCTTACCCTCATCTAATGCCTTGGTAACTGTCTCTAAGAAGTCCACCAGGTTTAGGAGGCATGGTCTGCCCTTAACAAAGCCAAACTGGGAGGGTCAAAGGTTTGGAGGTACCCAATGTCTCTGTGACTGAGATCCATGATGATGTGCTCCATAGCCTTGCAGACCAGGCTAGTCAGGCCTATAGGGCAATAGGTCCCATGGTCCATTGTGGCGCCACCTTTGTGGAGTGGGATAACTGTTGCTGTGTGCCATTCAGGGGGCACAAAGCCCGATGTGAGGCTATTATTGAACATGGTGCATAGGTGGGGAGCCAGTACATTCTGAAGTTCATGTAAAATGCAGCCTGGGATGTTGTCTGGTCCCATGGATGCTGTGATATTGGCTTTAGAGTGTGCAGCTTTTACCTGCATAGTTGTGAGTACAGGGACTCTGCACTCTTCCTGTATAGATATGGGCCCTTTAGGGGGTGAGAGGGGGAAAGGTAGCACTGAACCTATCTGCCAGGATGTTGGCAATATCAGTTGGTTCTGTAATGTTCATGCCTTTGTGCTGTAACTCAGAGCAGATCTGGGTGTTGACATTGAGATATTTGACATAGCTATAGAATGCTTTGTGGTTGTTGTTGGAATTAGTGGTGGTTTTGTTTTCGTAGCTAGCTTTGGAGGATCTTATAAGGGATCTCACCTTCTTACTGAGGCTGACCAGGGAGCTCCTCCATGCATGGGATTGTACTCTCTTTTGCAACAGTGTCTTCCTCCTGTTGTACAGTTTGTTTATGGCAGGGGACCACCAGATTGGCTTCCTTAATTAGGAGTATAGCATCTTGGTTCTGTTTGGGATAGCATGATCCATGCACTTGTGTAAGTGCTTATAGAGTGCATTTGTGTAGGATTCAGCAGTTGTAACAGTATTGTCCATCTGCATGGGTGTCATGACGTTCACCATGTCTGTCTTAAGAAGCATGAAGTTGGCTTTGTAGACATATTATACTGTGGTTCCCTTAATGGGGGTGGGGCGGGATGTGGATATCAATGGTGTTCAGCTTATGGTCGGATCGGACCAATGAGGAGTTGACTTCAGGTGTGGAACACCGGTCACTCATGTTGGTAATGCCTAGGTCTAGGATATTGTTGCCCCTGGTGGGTGTGTGGATATGTTGATCCAGGGCATTGGTGTTTATGAATTCCAGAAAGTGTTGAGCTAATGAGTTGGTACACGAGTAGTTTTCTCAGTTAATGGTGGGGTAGATTCAGTGAGACTATGTGATGAGTGTGGTGTGGTGCGAATGTTTACCTTCTCCACATGACTGTCAGGGTCAGGCTTGGTTGGAGAGAGCTTTACCTCCAGTTTGGCTAGATAAGTGCATCTCTCACAGGTTGTAGTGTTGGGTGGTAGGTGGAGAGGGTTGTCTGTGTACATGAGGCAATGTCTACATTGCCTCAAGATGTCCAGATTCATCAGATAGACAGGAGAGAACACTGGCAGCTGACCCTTGGACATGCCTGAATATAAAACTAATTTCCCCTAGATAAGTGAGGAAAGTGAGTACAAGAGCTATTTTACTCTAAGCAAGTGAGAAAAGTATGTACAAAACCTGTTTACCTCTAGGTAATGAGGAAGATTGAGTGCTATAGTAATTAGTAGCTTATGTAGTGCTTACAAGTTCTGAACAAGTGCTGAGCATGAATAAGCAATCCAGATAGGGTCTTGGATAACATAAACACACTGTCCCCCCCAACAGGTACACAATCATATATCCATGTACACCACAGAGCCCCTGTACCCACAACTATGCAGGTACAAGCTGCACTCAGGCTGCATGGGACCTGTCCACATCACAGGTTGTATCATACACATATGGCAAAACAAGTTGCTCTCCACGTACACATCATGTAAAACATAGCTCCATGTCAGGCTGTGTACACACTGAATGGTGCACACCAACAGGTATCACAACCCACAAAGGGGGAGACACCACTGATAATGGGAAGTACTGCACTACTACCCTGCTGAGTCTGGTCTGAAAGGCCATGAACCTTGATCAAATTATTTGATGTCAGCAGTACAGATGTAGATGACAGTAAGGTTGATTTCACACTGCATATCATAACCTTGCCAGGTCATAGGACATCATCACCCATACTGTGTTCCACCTACACTCGGTATACTAGATGTACATTCCTATGTCACAGGAGTGTTTTGCAATGGGACTGCTGGCAGAACCAACACTACAGAAGGTGTCTGAATAATACATGCTCATCACACCAGTGCCAGCTACAGTAAGACAGGGTTAATTAATTGTATTCCCCCTCATTGTAGTCCATACCACACAGACAAACAGAAGGCATCTGCCTATTGAAGTATGTGAATGACTATGACCTAGGAGCAATAGCCGACTCAAGAGTGTTGTGGACAACATACAGAAGGGGCTTTGTGGGTGAGGTGTGTGTGACATATGGCCACAATCTGACAGCTACATATTGCATTGTCACCCCTATGTTAATAACCCTGTACCCATGAACTACCACCTAGGCAGTGGTCAACATAATGGACACTGTGTGTAAGGGATGCAGCTGGGCAGTTGTCTTTCCTGTGATAGCTACATCACCACACCTGTCAGGTAGTCATATGTGGCAACCCTAATCATGACAGGGTGCCATCCATGAATATAGAGATCATTGTCCAGCCATACACAACACTCAAGTGACCCATATCAGATCACATATTTCCTTTAAGGGATATTGGCCATGTGCAGATGGCCTACACCAGCCTTCCCATTCCCCATCTCCACTATGTAGCATGATGCATACCCTGAATAAATCCATGTCCAACCCAGTGATGTTGGACATGCTACACGTACACATCCTGATCTCAAACACATACTTCATGGACATCCACCTTCCTAGTACTAGGATCACCACATGCTGGACAGATCCTTGTCCCATACACTTTACATAGTCCTGCCATACTATGCATTCCTGTCCATCAAAGCTGCACATTGCTCTCCTCTCAGACATGGTGTGATGACCACATGGTAAATGTATCATTAACCCTGTGGATCAGTAATGTGGCACTGCTCCACCTGGCCCCAGAGACCCACCTGTCAGCTACAGCCAGGTAACCTTTCATCCTAGATTCATACATGGCCCATGGCATATAGCCTACTAGTTGACTTTGACTGTACATGCTATAGTTGATATCCATCCCTGCAAATACCATCTGGCTAGCCAGTGTCCCATGTGTATCACATGTGCAACACAGGTGATACATGGCAGGATGTTGAATTGCTGTACAGTGCCATGTAGATGTATATGGCAGAACACATACATGTAAAACCTTATGTGAGCAAGTCTGCAGGGTCACAGGTCATGTCTGTTAAGGCAGTGTAAGTCTTTATATGTGACATATACACAGCATCAAGGTCGACTGCATTAATGTGGACACATCCAGCCATGTGCTGATAGGTAGGAACACCAGTACAGGCAAACAGACATGCCCACATCAAGACAGCATCCACATGGAGTATGAGCAATGTAATCAGGTGACACACACACATATATGGTGATAATATCCACTCACCATTGAGTGTCACATGTGTGTGACACAAACATGTCAGTGGTGTCAGTGTCATGTAGATTTGCAAATACAACTATTTAATCATAATAAATGTGATACACATGTATGTTCAGCTGTAGCTCTGTATGTCTCTGTGAGTTACTGTGACCTGTCTCCATCATTATGTCTTCCAGGTATGCCATGTGCAAGGCTACCCCCTTATACCCGCTTGGAGGATGAGGCCCTCATCCCATACCTACATGACAATCATGATATCCTGTTCAGCCATGTGCCACAGGATGCACAGCAGTGGGATGCCCTGTGGATGGAACTTCACAGGAGGGTTAATGATGTGGGTGGCCACAACCGCACATACCAGCAGGTGTGCAGACACTGTACAGACCTCATTAGATGGGCGAAACAGCATGCAAATGCAATCACCAGGGAACAAGGTGCAACAGGTGGTGGACCACCAACCCAGCCCCCACTCACATGTACCGAGGAGCTACTGGCCAACCTGGGGACACCTGCAGAACAACATCCACAAGCCTTAGCCGATATTGTGGAGATGGGTATGTCAACCACTGAGCCTGGAGTTGCCTGGTAAGCCAGTACTGCACCTATAACAACTATATTCCATATAGTTGCATGTGTCACTGTACAATATGTAATGTAACATCATATGCAAGGCATGTATACACACATGCCGCATACTATAGTATGCTACTCTGTGTATGCACACATGTGCATACACCATAGTATAGTCTAATGTACTGGTGTATGTGTTAACATGCACATTGCACCCTGTAGCCATCATACAGGCATGGATAATGCTCATACTGCTGTGTTACTCCTATTTAGGTACCTCTGGCATTCTGCTGTGACAGCAGCCCATTGCAGGTGAGACTGTTATTATTTATCAGGCATCATAATGCACAGATCTATCTGCCATGTGGCCATTTACCACATGTACACATAATGTATGGTCCTGTCACAATATACAGGTCGGACCTGCAATGCATCACAATGCCTACCCATGTGCAACACTTGCAAACTATGTGAATCACCTCACCGACATGAATCCTCACAAACTGTCATTGCCAGATGTGTGGACAGCTGTGCATACAATGGTGGAGGTGCTGTTCACTGTAGGGACATGTACTACAGATCAGAACTACACATGTGGGGAATACAAACAGTACTACACAGTGGGCTGGAGTATGGCCAGCCCACAGGATTCACTGGTGTGGATCATAGCCCTGCTATGAATGTCACACAATGTGATGTGCTATCTTGACATGTCCATGACATCTAGTGGCCTGGCTGCAACACTGCCTAACTAACCTGAAAACATATCCCACATACCACCCTTTGTCTGCATAACCCTGTCGTCAGTGGAGCATATGACATCTATGGGTGTATGTCATATGGGACAACACAGACATGTGAAATAGATGCCCGTCACAATAATTTGGCCAACACATGTACACACATGGCCATGGAGGATGGCCAGAGACATGAAGCAACACACACAGTAGACGTGATGTGCTTGTGTGTACACCCTGTCATACAATGGCTACACATGGTCCAACTATGGCCTTTGTGTAATGGTTATATTGTAGATGTGGAACACTAGACATCCTACAGGCCTGTGCACATCTTGTGTAGGTGTGACATCAATCCACCACATAAGATGTGTTGAACATCTTGAGGGTGTCACAACATGACAGCAGTCACCTGTACAGTATCCACATCAGCCCACAGATACAGTACATTCCCCTTGCTGGTGTCAGACATCAATGTCATACTTGCTCCTCGTGTGTGTGTGTGTGTGTGTGTGTGTGTGTGTGTGTGTGTGTGTGTGTGTGTGTGTGTGTGTGGTACACAGATGTCATGTGGGACATGGTGTACCGACGTGTTCACCATGTCTGGCCATAGTTGCCAGGCAGCAGCAATATGGTTGCAGATGTGCAGGGGTGTCATCCGTATACCCTTCAGTGACCTGTGTCACACATTCCACATCATGGTTTAGTGTGTATACACCTCAGTGACGTGGGTCACATTCCACAGTATATATGTATTGTATCTGAACACAGTCATGGCTATGAACTGTGTCTGTAACTCACACTGTATAGCAATAGAGATGCCTCATGATTCCCTGCAATGGCCATGCACATCAGCTAAATGTGCAGTATATCTGTAGGGTGGACAGACAACACTGCATTGGGACACCATTACCCCACTGTATATTTGACAGGACACCATTGTGTTAAACATGTATGCATGTCATTGCACATGTCAGCAGATCACATGTCATACTACATGTGATTGTCAAGGTCATATGCCACACATCAGGCAGGTGTACTGTTAACCTGTGCTGGTCTACATGGTGTAACACAGGGATGTATGCTAACTACTACTATGATTGTGTAATTTGCATGCCGTCTGCTATGACACATGCATGCTGTTGTGTGCAACCCAGGGATGTATGATAACTACCACTATTATTGTCTGCGCTGCATGCCATCTGCTGTATCACATGCATGTTGCATGCCTTCTGTCATATCACATGTGTGTGTGTGTGTGTGTGTGTGTCTATTGTATAGATTGTAATGTACAGTTCTTGTCTGCCCTCACAGGTGATGTAGGTGCGTTGCCCTCCTGCGGTCCATCTGATGTTAGTGTCCCCACAGACTCTAGCAGTGATGATGAACATATGATTGAGGCACAGGCAGGGTTGTCAGGGGCTGAAACTGTGCCATTGGTTGCCATTCCAGCTATATCCCCTCATCCCCGCACACAGATCCCATGCCTGCACATACCCCATCACCAGTGGCCATAGAGGAAGGACAGTTGGCATGTGGTAGCTTGGAACAGGAAAGTGTGGGGGCTATGGAAGGTGTGCCTGCACACCATGGTGTCAGCCAACTGACTGGTGGTGCCCCACACAGGCACGTGGCCAGTGCTGCTCATAGGAGGACCTCTGGCCAACATGCTCCTGCAAGACAGAGCGCAGCAGCTGGTGTCACCAGATGCATGTTTCAGGCTGTAATGGAGGCACAGGCACGTGCTGAATGGCACAACAGAGAAGATCAGAGGCTTCAGAGGGCTGCTGTCCATTCTTTAAACAACAACATCCAGGCAATGGTAAATGCTCAACAGCAGATTGCTGAAGCTTTGGATAGATGGTTGGGTGACATGGTTGGAGTCCTTGACCATGGCATGACAATCCGTGAGCATGAGCTGTCTGTGTTGGAACATCTGGTAGGAGTGAGGCATCGGGCACGTGGACGTAGGCCTGCTACATCACCTGTTTCAGGTCTACATGTATGAGCTACCTCACATGTCCGCTCCCATAGTGGCGGTAGCAGCAGCAGTGCATCTGGTGCTGTGCTGTCCACACCACGACACAGCAGGCCACATGCATGTGGCCTGGGATGGTCCCAACAGGGACATGGTTCCAGTGGACAAGTGTCATCAGACAGTACCCAATCTGCACCTCTGCCTGGTAGTGCCCGTGCAACCCCTGGCAGGCACAGGTCACATGTCCATGGCCGGACACCGTGAACTGTAAAACCTGGCCTGTACAGTCTGCAGCTGTCAATAATACCCCTGTGTAGGCCAGACACATGCCAGAACTGTGTGCATACATACACGCACACACTGGAAACATATGTAGGGCACCGCAACACACACATGCATAACATCCACACATGCCCAATTAGATCAAAGGCCCTAACCCACACACATGATGTCATCCAATGGTGCAGCCTAGGCCTCTGGCAAACATTATCACCCTGTGCATATGATGATGCCTGTGCCGCATCCCTGACATCCACACCATCGGTGCAGGGACATGCTCATATGGTCTGATGCACAGGGTGAACAGACTAGGAAGATAAGTGTAGTTTACAATTGTTGAGTACTGTTGACAGGCAGCAGACATACCATGTACTACAGGTGTACAATGCATTTCGTACTGTTAACAGTATGTGTCTTGTGTAACAACAGTAACTGCATGTTGGTCATGATGTTCTGCTGTCCTCCTTCAGGTCTAATTGCATGTGCCGGTGGATGTCAGTGTTTGCAGTTAGTGTCCCATATGTCAATGTGGACTACTCACAGGTATGTATGAATATACCAGCATGCACCGTGTAGCTGCCACATAACAGTGAGAATGTCCCATGTTCCAAACATGTCTACTGATCCAAGAGCATGATAGCTGTGTATTAAGCTACTGTGGCTACAGACGTGACATCCATACTGGGTGACATCACAGGTACAGTTACATGGAGTGGTGAGGTAAGAGAGCGGTCTAGCTGATTACAAGGGTAGAGGCCAGTGGGAAGTGTGATGCCTCATTGGGAAGCAGTAATACATGTTCCCATGACAGGATGCCAACACACAACTGCACCCACACACTCAGGTATTGACACACATGTATTCAGTGACACAGTAACACACCCACACACTCACGGATTCACCAACACAGTAACACACACTCACACACAGTTGCTACTGTTGAGGTGAGGACCCCTGCCTATGTGCAAATCATCATTACAGTACTGTGCACCTACATGATGCGCCACAGAGAATACACATGTACAGGTAGTCAGTATGGCCTAAGATCGGGGACATCAACATGGATAGTAGATTGCATCACCTGGATGGGGGGAGGGGTCTTATCAGTTCAGTATGGTAACATACATCCTCACTCCAGGGACCAGACAGCCATACATACACACACACACATACACACACTGTGGCATTCAGTATTGAATACACCTATGTCACGCACATACAGATACCTCACATGTGTGAGATACATGCCCCTGCCTATGTCCTGCTTTCTACATTGCAGTCTGTACAGATGTGTACACTAGTGTACAGGAGAGTGAGTAACAATTGAGATGTATTCCCCACCATACGTGACATATATGGACACACACGCAACCACACATGCCAGTACTGTGAATCAAAGACCTGCCTAGCTCATGATATGTATGACAGACTTACAGCAGTATTGCATGCATTACAAAGTGTACTGATGCTTCCTTTGGCAACAGTGCTGATATATGCACATGGGACGTCTTAACTGTTAACAGGTGTCAAGTGATTTACCTTCAGTGTCACCCTGACCGCTGTCTAAGTTGTGTGTTATGTCCTTCAATTAACAAAACCATTGCTTACCAGTTACACAGGTTATTGTAGGACCGCTTGTGACACACCTGTGAGCTGTCCTCAGCAAACATCCATCTGCAAAGATGCCCCACCACTTAGTTATTTCCACACATCTGTCCATACCTGAGGTACATCTTTCTGTACATTCAGCATATCACCATATACAGTTGGCAATGTTGAGGCTGCATTGCAACTGCATGATGTACTAGGATACACATCACCTGCATACATCAGCAACTGCACACGCATGTTATCTGAATGCACACCACTACATGTACATGTGTGTAGGTCCTACAATCCTGTCATTTGGGCATGTTTGTAGGCATTGCAATTGGTGGACATGTGTAATGACATACATGACACATGGACTGTTGTATGATATGATAGGTGTAATGGGTGACTGGTACAGAGGGAATGTTACCTCTGTCAACATTGATATCACACCTTATGTACTGTTAGCATTCAGCAGCCATGGACCTACATTCCATGTGCATGTGTGTAATGGCTGTAGCCACCTGTTTGCACAAAGGACAACAACAGCTATGCTATTTACATGTATGTTGTGTGTGTGTGTGTGTGTGTGTGTGTGTGTGTGTGTGTGTGTGTGTGTGTGGCATGTACATACCCAGGGCAGGTACATGTATGTCATATCCAAACATGAGGGTGTGTACTGGTGTACAGCAACAGTCATCTGCTAATGCTGTAAATAACCGAGGGCCCCTGGTATGTGTACAGCTGACCTGGTTACAGACAGTGGTATCATTGCATTGCATAACACATGATGCAACTGTGTCAGTACATGGGTACTCTCTACAGTTGATGTAGAGCTTGGTACAGTCCACTGGTCAAGGGTCACATGGTGGTGTACTCTTATATGTCCTACAACATGTATGGATGCATGTTGGTGGTCCGAGGGCATGGTGGTGTCTGAGGTTTACATCCTAGAATGCAGCATGTGACACTGTGTCCTGCACATGACTCATCTGTGATGCCTTTTGTGGGGGTACCGGTCAGTACATGTGAGTGGCCTCTATGTATGTGGGGACACCACCACCTGGAGTGGTCTGTACCTGTGTTATGGCCCACATGTCTGGTTCTGAGGTATATGGTGGTAGTGCTATTGTGCACTACAGAGCCATCAGCCAGGTGTTCCTCACTGCACAGATGTCAGTACTCCCCATTGTTGGATCTACAGTGAGCAGCTGTGATTATGGATGCTACACATCTAGCACTGGTTAGCATAAGCATACAATGCAGTTGTCCTGTAGGTGTCAGGGTGTTATCCTGTGTTTAGGACATTTGCCTTGGAATGGCACTGTATGGGCGGATGTGACTTGGGTATTATCCCCACTCCCTTGAATCATGGATGCATGTGATATGTGTCAAAGGCCTGTCTACTGTCAGTCATGTCATCCCAGAATGACAAACACTGGACAACCTCGTACTTACAGCAGGACATTGGCTCATTGTGTTGTTCAAGCAGTTGCCACCTCTAGCAAGGCTCATTGTGTTGGTCAAGCAGTTTCCACTCCTAGCAAGACATCACTGCAAGTGGTGATATTGTGCTTGGTATAGGATGGTACATCTAAGGTGATGGACAGCAGCAGATGTTGTGTAAAAGACCGGTGTCAGATATATGTAGAGCAGCGTTCCTGCTAACAATGACAACTACTAACACCAGAGCCCATTACAATGTGTTCTTTACATCTACCTGTAATAGCATGGCCACTGTGGCCTTCCGTGTTTAGAATCAGAGTGCATCCCAGACAGCCCTGTGCTACTAAGTGTATGAGCATGCCCAGTATAACCTTGTGTAGATGGACACATAGTGCATTCCGAACAGCCCTGTGCTACTAAGTGTGTGAGCATGCCCAGTGACACCTTGTGTTGGTTATGTGCCTCTGTGTATGGGCATGGCCATTGTAACCCTGTATAGTGATAGTAGTCATCCATTCCACAGATGGGCATACTCCAGGTCAGGATGGATTCCTACTTTAAACACACAGGTTCACAGGTATGTACATCTTAACTGCCAGCATCCCTGTTGATGTCCGCATTCCTAGAAGGTCATAATGACAGCCTTGAAATGTGTAGTCTGTGTGGCGTGACTTGTAACTATGTAGTATTGTAATAGTGATCTGTAAATAGGCAGGTGTTCTGTTCCCACCACTGGTGTGTGTGTGTTTGTCCCCATTTGCCAGAGGACTGAAAAATGCTTTTAGACTGCTCACACTCCATACAATTCTTATACCCACCTTTGGCAGGGCTGATGATGTCACCCACCTACAAATACACCTCTGGGAGTGCTGTGTCCCAGTAATCTCGGTAGCGCATTCTGTAACTGCGTAATGCTGTAGTGTAATAAAGTAGTTAGGTCAGTGTTCTAATCCCAGACTTGCCATGTGTGTGTGTGTGTGTGTTTGTCCCCATCTGCCTGAGGACTGAGTAATGCTTTTAGACTGCTCACACTCCATACATTTCTTATACCCACCTTTGGCAAGGCTGATGATGTCACCCATCTACAAATACACCTCTGGGAGTGCTGTGTCCCAGTAATCTCGGTAGCACATTCTGTAACTGCGTAATGCTGTAGTGTAATAAAGTAGTTAGGTCAGTGTTCTAATCCCAGACTTGCCATGTGTGTGTTTGTCCCCATCTGCCTGAGGACTGAGTAATGCTTTTAGACTGCTCACACTCCATACATTTCTTATACCCACCTTTGGCAAGGCTGATGATGTCACCCATCTACAAATACACCTCTGGGAGTGCTGTGTCCCAGTAATCTCAGTAGCGTGTTCTGTAACTGCATAATGCTGTAGTGTAATAAAGTAGTTAGGTCGGTGTTCTAATCCCAGACTTGCCGTGTGTGTGTTTGTCCCCATCTGCCTGAGGACTGAGTAATGCTTTTAGACTGCTCACACTCCATACATTTCTTATACCCACCTTTGGCAAGGCTGATGATGTCACCCATCTACAAATACACCTCTGGGAGTGCTGTGTCCCAGTAATCTTGGTAGCGCATTCTGTAACTGCGTAATGCTGTAGTGTAATAAAGTAGTTAGGTTGGTGTTCTAATCCCAGACTTGCCGTGTGTGTGTGTGTGTGTGTGTGTGTGTGTTTGTCCCCATCTGCCTGAGGACTGAGTAATGCTTTTAGACTGCTCACACTCCATACATTTCTTATACCCACCTTTGGCAAGGCTGATGATGTCACCCATCTACAAATACACCTCTGGGAGTGCTGTGTCCCAGTAATCTTGGTAGTGCATTCTGTAACTGCGTAATGCTGTAGTGTAATAAAGTAGTTAGGTCGGTGTTCTAATCCCAGACATGCCAAGTGTGTGTGTGCCTGCATGAGACAAGTACAGTGCTTTGTAGAGTATGCACTCTCTGTACAAATCGCATGACCACCTTTGTCATTCCTGCTGTTGTCACCCACCTAGGTATACACCTGTAGGCATGCTGCAACCCAGTATTCACCATAGCATGTGCCCTAAAAGTGTATTGCTGCAGTGTGATATGGTAGGTAGGGGTTTGTATACAGGACATGGCAAGTGTGTGTTTGTCTGTCAGAGCCTGTGTAGAGGTGGCCATGATTGTCTTACCATTGGACATGTTTGGGAGCAGATTTTGTAGTTTTCCTATATGGTGTCCATCTTATGACACATTGGCCACCTCACGAGGAGTACAGCTGTCAGTCAGCCATGGGACTGTGTTGGCAAGCCATACCCATACATCTGGCAAAAGGCCTGGTGAACAAAGTATGCAGCCCTACTAGTACCCGGTATATGTCCCGCACCCATGTGCCATGCACAAACAAACTTGCCTAGGATATCCCGCTATGTTGCTAGTACCATGCACATTGATGACAGATAGTAGGCATGGTGTGAATGCAGTGGCCTGCAGAGGACATGGCACCCTGTACAGTGGTACAATAGGCACATATATGCGGACATTGTGCCTTCACTATGTTCCACACTGAATGCCTGCAACATATGTGGTGCCATCAAATGTGATCCACAGAGGCCAGACAATGCTGTACACATGTGCCCTGTATGGACCCATGCCACTGACACCATGGAATACCTGTATCATACTATCAATGCAGGTGCAGGGTCGACCTGCTCACTATAAGCAGGTTTCACCACACCAGGCCAGTATTGGCATATCGGGGGATAACAGGCTGTGTACACAACATGTGTCTGCCAAACCAGGTACACCTGTACATGTCACTGTACAGTATTGTGGGACATGCACATCCCAGGCAATGTCCATGTGAAGGACTATCAAACACAGACATGGCATGCATTGCAAAGCTATGGCCATACACATTGGTAACCAGGATGTCAGGCCAGATAATGCAGTACCCATCTGTGTGGGACATTGCAGACACTACACCCCTGCACTGCACACCATTGTCGGGTGATGCAATGCCAAGGATTACCCCTCACCCAGCCTTGTACAGCCATCTTGCACAGCCAACCACTACACACCCATGAAGCAATGCATACCTGCATGCCAGTACTGGCACCTTGTGTCTGCATGTGGGTTGTGATGCTCCCAACCACAGTCACTCCCAGTATAACCCTCATTGGCATACCAACAGATGTCAAGCACTTTCACATGCCCTAGCCCATAGAACCTCCAGATATCCCCTGTGGTGCATGTAGTCCTGTGCATTACTGCAGTGTGGCAAACTAAGTAGTTAGGTTGTGTATTTGTGGCCCTGGCAAAGGTGTCAATGCGTGTCCATTAGAGAGTGTGGTTGTGGTGACAATGGCATCCATTCACGTGGACAGCCATGTGTGCCACACCTAATGTATGTCTACTATATCTCTGTTGCAGATGTCACTCACCTACACACATATATGTTCTTACAGCACAGCAACATGTCGCCTTTGTGGCACATGTAGTAACGTCATGCACATGTAATAGTAATGAGTAGTCAGTCAGGGGTTTGACCCCTGTACTGTTCGGCATGTGGCAGATGATGCTTATGGTTAAGTCTCCAAGCCCTTCCCTGGTGTACTTTGCCTGTCCCACCCACACACTCTCTGGTGGATGTGAAGGAGTACACCTGCACAGCAGCAGCATGTGTATTGTAAGTGATGGACATGGTCAGGTGATGGCCTCTGCACCTATTGCAGTCCTCCTCTAGCTGATTGCATGTGGTACAGCTGTGATGGTGTTCCCATAGCCATCCACATGATAAACACAGTACACTATCTAGGAAAACATGTTGTTATTTGGCCATGACAGTCGCTGTGAGTGGTACCTGGATGTGGTGTTCTGACACGGCATCACAGATGATATCTGGATGTACCTCAATCATTTTCCACAGTGGGAAATAGCCTAAAGACAGGAGGGTGATGTGCCACACATGACTACAGCATGTAAGTGTAGCTATGCTGCATTGAGACTACTGCCTGTTTAACATGTGTGTGGTAATGGCTATTCTGCATGTTATAATACAGACATGACAGTACTCTGTTCATGAGGGACCCCATCTGTAGGGCCATCTGTGAACTGGTCAGTGTGTGCAACCATTTGTTTCCTGTGTTACACACTGAACACACATCTGTGCACAGCAGAAGCATGGTGTGAGGATTGCAGACAGTACATGATGATAGGGATGTGTTACTGCCATCGCATCCCTGACTGGACATGTGTCACATGAGACAGTGGTATGACAGACACTGTCTGGGGTTCCCAGTGACAAGCCAATAATGGGCAACTGTTCATAGCTGCGGTCACATGTCTACTACACATTGTACAGATGGCATGCAGTATATATGCATGTGTTGTGCTCCCTCTGCAAATGTATACCATCTGTTGTGTTGGGTTGATGGTGATATCTATGCATACTGTTGTAGGTAATCCTGTATGCTGTTGTCTATCACTAAGCCATATGTGGGTTTAAACTGCAACACCATAGGCTGAATGGGTTGGGAGGTCCCAGCAGAACCTCCTGTCCCACTTCAGCTGACCATGGCACCGGGCACTAGCACATCTGGGGCCCAGCCTTAGACATCAACCTCTGTTGGCTCTGCACCACCTTCTGGTGGTACCACCACTGAGGATGGAGCATGTCCCCCTGGGAGCGGGACCAGACAGGTACATGTCTGCTGTCATGCGGTCCTGGACGTGTTGTGTTGGTGGCTCACTAAGGGGTTCAGAAGCCAGATATGCTAGCTCAAGGGTGGAGTGTCACATTTACAGGGTGATGCTGCCCCTCCTGGACAGCCCCCAGCACTGCCTCCTTTGCAGCTGTTTAGGTGCAGTGGCAGTTGCCCATGGCTGGGGACCTCCGTCCCACTGTTCCCATGGGCTTGTGAATGCTGAACACCCATCCCGTCCGGGGTGTATCCCCCCACATGTGTCATATACCAACCCTGTATGCTGTCTTTTCTGTGATCCTACCTATCCTCCATGGCCATACCTACACTCCTTCCCCTACATCCGACCCTCACCTATGGAAACATAAGGCCAATCGGCTCCTAGGACAACATCTGCCCTATACATAGCTGTCCATTACACACATGTGCCCACTGGACACATGAAACCCTTGTAATATGCATCACAACATACTCCTGTTATCCTCACCCCTGTCCCTCAGGTGCACGATCCTGGTATGCACATCACTCCTACATGGTCCAGGTACATGTGATGAGGATGACCCCATTGTACACACAACACTACCAGTCCCTCTATGGTTACCCCATTTACCTTTATCATGATGATGATGTTGCACACAGCACCTTGCAAGAGTACTGTTCACACATAATGATTGGACAGGTACTGTTGTGTTAATGTACATTACATGCACAGAGTGATGTATACGGCCAATGTACAACTATTTGCGTGTATGAATGACACATGTCTGTCTGAGGGAGTCTTGAGATCACATAGAGCAACACCACTACATAATACAGGCATCGCTGGTGTTTCCAGTTTCATTTGTTTGTAATGCTTTGTTGCCACATGGTATGTTCCTGATATATCTCTATATATGTATGTACCTATATGCTGGACATAAACACTCACATATACATCTACATGATGGGATACATTCCTATACTGTTGAATGACTGCGCTGTATGATATGTTTGTGGTACTGTCCGTTGTCTGTATATCTGCCATGGCTTATTGGTAATTCACATTAGCTATGTGCGCAGGGTCCTGGTTCCGACCCTAGCAAAGGATATTTATTTGGTTGCAGGGCAGAACAAGCCCAATGGATACGGAAGGAGAAAGGCATATTAAAGCAGATGGGAGTGGGTGTGCATGGATTTGCGCAGTGTTAAGCACTGCTGACCTCTGGTTACAGCTTCACTCAGTTAGCCTCTACATTGCTTTACCAGTGCAATACTCGCATACTGGTAGCCAAACATGCTTACACCTGCTCGCTCCCACACTTGCAAATGCACCAACATTGGTGCTTGCTTCTGTCACTCACACCCCTGGGTGGGAGCGAGGACCACAATATTACCTTGTGATGCCTATTACATCGGACTACATGACTACATTATCGGGAATGGCTGCCCATTAGGTGATGGCATGGCATTCAACTGTACGGAATCAGCGGCCTGTGCAGTGAATTAATCATATTATTTGTGTGTTCCTCATACAATCTGCTCCCACCTTGTGATGCCTATTACATCGGACTACATGACTACAGTATCGGGAATGGCTGCCCATTAGATGATGGCATGGTGTTCGACTGTACGGAATCAGCGGCCTGTCCAGTGAATTAATCATATTATTTGTGTGTTCCTCATACAATCTGCTCCCACCTTGTGATGCCTATTACATTGGACTACATGACTACAGTATCAGGAATGGCTGCCCATTAGGCGACGGCATGGCATTCGACTGTACGGAATCAGTGGCCTGTCCAGTGAATTAATCATATTATTTGTGTGTTCCTCATACAATCTGCTCCCATCTGGCTGATACATGGGAACCGAGACTCTTCAATACAGACAAGTAATTGGGTTTTGGGAGCCACATCCATCGGCCGAGTCATGCTACCGCATACCTATTATAGGTTTGCCACCTTTTCAATTGGCCAAGGTGGGACTTTAGGGTTAACACCTGTCCCACTTTGCGAGGGACAGTCCCTCTTTAGGCAGTTGTGTCCTGCGAAAATAATCAAGACATAGCAAATGTCCTGATTACAGGACAATATTATATTCTACATTTCTTTAATAGTTGCATAAAACAGTTATTTTATATATGAAACTTCTATATGTTATGTGAAGTAGCATAAGCAATTCAAATGTTACTAGAATAAGCTTTTATTTGTGCAAATAAGTATAATTCTGTACTATGCACGGCTGTAGGTATGTTTTGTCCTGGAAAGTCTGACATTTCTACAGAACATGTCCCACTTTGGCCATTTGGAAAGGTGGCAACCCTATAGGACCTGTATGTAGAGATGTCAGATTTTGCAGGGCAACACATACCCACAGCCAGTAGAAAGGAGAGTACTTCACTGTTTTGCCTAAATAAAAGGTTATTCTTGTAGCATTATAGTTGCTTATACTGTTTCTTATAACATTTAGGTGTTTCAGATACAAAATAATTGTTTTATGCAACTACTACAGACAATATAGGAAATCTTTGCCCTAAATCACAGGACATTTGCCATAATTACATTTATTTTGCAGGACACAACTGCCCAAAGGGGAGTGTCCCTCGCAAAGGTGGACAGGTGGTAACCCCAACCCTATTATTCTATCATCTTTCTAAGGTAGTCGGTGGAACATGCACTTTCTCTCACTAGCAGACCTCTCATACGAATGGGGAAGAATGAACACTGAATCAGGGACACTGCATAACAACCTCAGGGACACATTTAGAAGTTTGGTGCTATTAACCTGACACATTGATGGACCCAGAGCACATATGTATTCATACACATTGTCTGAGGTACATGCTGTTTATGACTCTTACATGTTGTCATTATTCATTATGTGTATTCCACCACCTTTCCTCCTAATATCACTAGTTCTAGGAGGGTTTAGTTGGGACTGTGTTAGATTCTGATTCATAATCACGGACGTCCCTGGTAATCGGGGACAGTTCAATGATATGGTCCCTATGTGTTCCCCCAATGGTTTACGGACTATCCAGTAGATGTGCTCTTAAGGTTTGGGAGGTATGGGCATCTGCTATACCCACATCGGAATATTACTTACATCCACGGGGCAGTCCTAATACATCTCTGCCAGCCAACACCTGCACACCTAGGCCCATAATCGCATACCCATAGTTCCCCTACCTGCCACTCCTCTACAGCACTCATCCTTACTGTGGGCGCAGGTGGGGTATGAACACACCCCTACACACTGCCCACTCTCCCCATGTTGGGACACATGTCATACGTTGTGTCAACCCATGTGTTATCAGGCTTGCACAACCTACTGTTCCGTGTACAGCTACATCCTGGTCGCAGCAATCTTTACTGGGCTTGGCTACAAGAAAATAATTTTTGGTGTCCCACAAGGGACATCGCTGTCCATGTTTAAAGTGTAGACCTTGTAGATCTCTCCCACTGGTAGTTTCCTGCCAGTGGTCTGGGAAGCAGTGGTGTATTTACCTTTATTGTGTGTCTGTATATCTCACCGGCCTAGCTGGGGGGGTGGGAGGTAGACGTTTGTTTATTGGACCTCCCACCAACATATGCTCTGTCTGAACATATGTTACCTGTAACTGCTGTAACATAACCTAGGTATATACATGTGTATATTTACTGTAACATATATATATCTATTTACATTAATATATACAGATATATCTGCATATGTATGCATACATGTATATTCATATCTTGCTGTCTATATATATATATATATATATATATATATATATATATATATATATATATATATATATATATATATATATATATATATATATATATATATATATATATATATATATATATATATATATATATATGAATATATATACATCTGTGTGTCTGTAGACCAATACATTTCCCATTAATATGCACTTACACATGCATAATGGTGTTTATATATGCTTCACCAGCATACTAGTGCCTTATTCATTATGACACTGACACTTCACTCCAGTTATCTTGTAATTGGTACTTAGCATGTTATGCAGCGGACAGATGTCACAATATGTTCATGTACGGATTACTGATGGTAATTGGAATGTGATACAGTGTGATTCGACCCATCCCTCTTCTGCACAGCCTATTATTCCATCTACTGTCGATGTTTGTATGTGCACATTCCTATTATTTATGTCAACAAATGGAATGCATGTGTTACAGAGAATGTACTTCAACATATTGTTGTCTGCATGTGTGTATGCATATATACCTATTACGAACTAGCTGACCTCCATGAGGTGGTCCATTAGAACCAGGCCATCCAACCCTGGCACGCCTGGATACATAATTGCATACCCATAGTTCCTCCACCCCACCCGTGTTGAATTTACATGTATAACATCCATTATCCACTTGTTATCACAGCCATGACACACCTTTACACATTGTCCTTTCCAGAGCATTTGGGGCCCTACACACATTTTGTCCCACCTTGTGTATTCACAGGGTCTCCCGCCACGTATATTTGCACATACGTGCCTTTCCTGGGGTTATGGATTACGGCCATTTGCGCTTTACAATTTTTGGTGGTCCCAGCATGGACTACATTCCGTCTGTGTGTAAAGCAGACTTAGCAATTCAATGATGTTACTCCCACTGGTAAAACCCTGCCTGTGGTGTGAGTAGCAGTGCTCTGCTCACTCCTGGGCAGCTTTTTATGACATACGCTGACAGCATTATATAATACCATCATTGCTCTTGATTCCTTTCACATCCCTTGTGTATGCTTTATTGTTACGACGTTCATTCTTCATATATATATATATATATATATATATATATATATATATATATATATATATATATTTCATGTAGATATATATCATTACACACATATGTGTGTGTGTGTGTGTGTGTGTGTGTGTGTGTGTGTGTGTGTGTGTATATATATATATATATATATATATATATATATATATATATACATATATTACATCTGTACATACAACCATACATTTCCTATGCTGGGAGCTGCTTACACCGCGCAGGTGAACTCGCCTATGCTTACTGTGCATTACATATGTTTACTGCTGCTTATTTGTGCTTACTTGTGCCTTATTCATTATGACAGTACCACTTTGATTGAAGGGATCTGTTTAATTGTCCCATGTGATACACACGTTCACTTTTACATGTTTAAATGTCGGCTTTACAGCAGAGTGACATTCATTCCACAAGGAAAATGATATGTGCTATAGTCAAACTTGAACCGTGAATGCCTTTCCGTTAGGTGGATGCTCTAACCACTACACTATTGATGTTCTGCTTCATTTATATGTATTCCCATGGTTCATAGTTACCCGAACACACACCTCAGCACTTCACTTACACAGCAGGCATCCATTTTCCTGTTGGGAAAACTGCACTACTACACATGTGCCATTCCCTATTCCCTACTGCTCTGGACCCATGCCACATGTTGACTCACTCCTAGGATATTCAGACCTCCAAAGCCTATAGTCCTGGCACATACATGTGTTTGATTGTCAGGGTGTTCATGTGGTTATCGGGGTTTAGGCTTGTCCGACTGGGGGCTGGGACAGCCCTGTACCCGTTTGAAAGTCAGATTTAGCACGTGGACAAGGTTACTCCCACTGTTAACATCCTACCTGTGGTTAGAGACGCAGGGATTTTGGCCACCTCTGGCCAGCTATATTCCTTTGCATTCATTATGTTTGCTTTCTTGTTCCCATGTTCGTTCTGTATATATATATATATATATATATATATATATATATATATATATATATATATATATATCTATAGATAGATAGATATGTATGTATATATATATATATATATATATATATATATATATATATATATATATATATATATATATATATATATATATATATATATATATATATATATATATATATATATATATATATATATATATATATATATATATATATATATATATGTATGGTTGCCACTCTTTCAAATGGCCAAAGTGGGACTTATTTGGTACAAACGTCAAGATTTTGCAGGCCGACACATACCCACAGCCAGTACAAAGGACAGGACCTCACTTTTATGCCTAATTGACAGCTTATTCTTGTAGCATTATAGTTGCTTATTCAGTTTCTTATGACATTTAGGTGTTTCAGATACAGAATAACTGCTTTATGCGACTATTACATAAATATAGGACATATTTTTGTCATTAAATCTCAGGACTTCTGCCATTTGACATTAAGTGTACAGGACACAGCTGGCCAAAGAGGGACTGTCCCTCGCAAAGTGGAACAGATGGTTACTCTATATGTATGTATATATATATATATATATATATATATATATATATATATATATATATATATATATATATATATATATGTATATACATATATCTATAGGTTCATAGGTTCATAGTTTGGTACTGGGCTATCTGCCCGAAGGCATATATTAGTCCAGCCACGTTTTGTGATATTCACTGCCCCTTTAGTAGTACCCTAGACCCTTGTACTAGCAGCTAGTACTCTTGGCCCCTATCTAGTAGTGCTGTTGGTGTGATCCCTGGTGTGAACTTTCTGTTACCCATCCACTCATCAAGGTTCCTCTTGAAGAGTGATAGTGAGGGGCTCTGTCTTATGTAGATTGGGACCCTGTTCCATAGTAAGGGAAGTCTCTGCGAAGGGAATTTCTCCCTCCAGCATGTTCTATTCATTGTTGTGTTGAGGTTTATATCCCTAGAGTGTGTAGCTCTAGTAGATTTGGTTTTGCTAAGATGGAGCATGTTCAACAATTCTGGGTTGGACATTGCTCTGTACGTTAGACAGAGATCGCCTCTGAGAAATCGGTATGCAACAGAGAACAGTCTTAGCTTTTTCAATCGTGCTGCATAGGGCAACTTTTTGAGGCCAGTAATCCCCTTGGTTAGGTACCTCTGTGATCTCTCCAGCTGCTGGAGATGTCTAGCCAGGTACATTCCAATTGGTGCATTGTACTCAATAATGGGTCTGATGAGGGAAGAGTATAGGGGCACCATTACATCCTTAGATCTTGATGCGAACCCTTTCGTGATCAGATGGGTCACAATATATATATATATATTTATGTGTGTGTGTGTGTGTGTGTGTGTGTGTGTGTGTGTGTGTGTGTGTGTGTGTGTGTGTCTGTGTACGTATGCATGCATGCACATCTATATGATTTCATTACTTTGATCATACTGATGAATGACTGTGCTGCTATGTTTGTGATAACATCAGCGTTAGGTATAACTGCCATGGCTTAGTGGTAAATGACATTGATTGTAATGTGTAGGGTTCTGGCATCGGGCCTGGCCGACGAGGTATATTGTGTTGCTGGATGGAACAAGGGCCGTTGGACAAAGGGTGAGTACAACACTTTTCAGCTGCTGTTTTCTGTTTAACCGCCGATTCATGTCAGACAAAATCCGTCTACATTCTTACTGTGATATATCACCCCAGTTCACATTTAATTGGTATTATATCATTATACAGAATAAAATTAGCAAGATATGCTCGTATATGGATTACGCATCATAAATGGTGTGTGCTGCAGTCAAACCAGCAACGTCTGCATGATAGTCGGATGCTCTAACCACTACACTATTGGTGTTCTGCTTCATTTATATGTATAACCATGCTTCATAGTTACCCGAACACATGACTCAACACTTCACTAACACAGCAGCCATCCATTTTCCTGTTGGGAAAACCACACTAGTACACATGCACCATTCCCTACTGCTCTGGACCCTTGCTGCATGTTGACTCACTCAAAGTATATTCAGACCTCCAAAGCCTATAGTTCTGGCACATACGTGCATTTGATTGTCAGGGTGTTCATGTGATCATCCGGGTTTAGACTTGTCCGACTGGGGACCGGGACTGCCCTGTACCTAGCTGAAAGTCAGACTTAGCATGGGGACATTGTTAGTTCCACTTTTAGCGTCCATCCTGTGGTTGGGGATGCAGAGGTGTGCTCAACTCTGGCCATCCTGATATATAACAACACTAAATATTATGGGGGGATTCCGCTGCTGTTTCCCTTCACATTCGTTATGACTGCTATATTGTGACCATGTTCATTCTTCATATCTATATATATATCTATATATATATATATATATCTATATATATATATATATATATATATATATATATATATATATATATATCGGTCTGTACATACACATGCATATACACCTACATGCTTATTTATATTTCCCATACCGTTGAATCACCGCCACTTACTGTCACTCATACACGCTTGCATACCCACTTCTAGGGTTGCCACCTTTTCAAATGGCCAAAGTGGGGCATTTTCAGGATACACATCAGATTTTACAGGCCGACACATACCCACGGTCAGTACAAAGGTTAGAACTTTACTTATTTGCCTAAATGAAAGCTTATTCTTGTAGCAGTTTAGTTGCTTATTCTGTTTCTTGTAACATTTTACATACAGAAATAACTGTTTTATGCAACTGTTACATGAAATATGGGACATAATTATTTCCTACAATCACAGGACATTTGCCATTGTATTATTTTTGGTCAGGACACAACTGCCCAAAAAGGGACTGTCCCTCGCAAAGTGGGACAGGTGGTAACCCTACTTACGTCTGCTTTAAAGCGCCTTAATCACCCTATATCTGACTGCCACTATGCGAATGTGTAAGGTTTATATTCCCGATAATGCACGTGGGGAAACGTCATGACACCAAGTCTAATGTTTAGAACAGATAAAATAGTAGAAATAAATCTGTTTCTTCACGTAGATAAATGCACCAGCACTACGACAGTATACTAATCAATTGCAAACTTCTTCTTTAACCTATAACTTTTTATTAAATACAATTAAAACCATTCGGTTAAGCGCTTTCATCGATTCAGACTTCTTCAGAACAATGCTAGATAATTAAAACAATTCATTTATACTTTCTTACATGGTCACATGATAATTTCCATTATTGTCTTAAAGTGCTAGTGCTTTTGATGAATGTGTTTCGTTAAAAATAATTACACAACATTACTCAATATGTTATTCCTTTCCATACTACAACATATCCTTATAATACATTAAAAATACATAAAATTGCAGGGATTATGTGAATTTAAATACATTATTAAAAACTTGTAATAAAAACTTATAATAAAACCTTTTTTTTAAAATAGCATTTTTACTACTGGGTAAAGTACTGGGCTTAAGATTTTTTAAGATACCCATGGGAGTAGTTATTGATGACAGTGTACAAGCTGAATGTGCTGAAATGTTTGACCAGTTTGGCTTCACATTTATGAAATTTATTATAAAATGTAATGACAAAAAGATCTGTTCGTTATTAGTTGAACTGGAAGAGTTAAATGAAATTATACAAAGTGATTTAATGTTTGATGAATGTGAGTTATTTTTAGAATCACAATACACATGGGTTGAAACACAGATAGTTAAACAACATGAACGTAAGTGTAAAAAAATGGAAAGGGACCTAGATCAATATAAAAATGGTTATGCTTATCGATGGGAGAAAAAAATCAACAATAATAAAACAAGTGGTCCATATAGGAAATATAATAATAATAAACGAAATCCAACATTCAGGGACAAATATGGGTCAAGAGAAGAAGGTTATTATAGAAGTAATGTTAAAGGACGAGTACCTAGTAATAACAATGTTTTAGGGGAAGAATGGGAATGGGACAGAACAGATCCCAAAGGGACAGGAGACAGATGGGAAAAAGTGAACTACAACAGGAAAAGATAGAAATTAATACACAAAATAATATAGGGGATGGTATAGTAAAAATTAACGAAATAATTAGTAAGAGGAATGACTTTCACATTTATAACTATACTAGCATAGAATTGAAAAAACAGCACTTCTCCTTATTATCAAAAGGAATGAAGTTTATTCCGGATGATAAGTTTAACATAGTAGATTATATTGTGGAGGTTAAAAAGTTTGTTAGGAAACTAAACTTACAATTATTTTTTAAGGATAAGTCTTATATAAAGCCCTATGAATTTAGAATCAAGAGTTCCTTTACACCTCCATTGAACAACTTATTAGCCACATATGAAAAAATGGTAGTGGAGGAAATTTATGAATATGGGCGAAAAAGGAGTTCAAAGAAAATGGGGTGGAACCTAAGTAAGGATGAAGCAGTCACATTACATGAAATGCAAGCTGACGATTCATTGAGAATAATGAAACCTGACAAGGGAGGGGGAGCAGTGCTTTATGAAAAGGTACAATACATAGATAAAATGCATGAGATATTAACCAATTCTGGTAATTATGAAGCCATTTCATTAAATGAAGTAAATATCGGATACCATAAAGTTGATTTGATATTGGAAGATCTTCTCTTAGAAGACAGGATTGATGGGGAACTATACAAGTTTTTGAAAGTAGAATACCCAATAATAGGTATTATTATAGGGATACCGAAGGTTCATAAAGACCCCATAAACCCCCCCTTTAGGCCAATAATATCTGGAAGTAATTCCAAAACTTTCCCTTTTGGAAAAGTGATAGACAAATGGCTTAAGGCTATTTATAAGAATATTCCACAAATAATTATAGATTCATGGGATTTTTTGAAAAGGTTAAAACCTGAAATAGCCCAGAAAGCACAATGGCTGGTTACTATAGACTTAGTAGACCTTTTTTCAAGCATTCCAAAAGAAGAAGGAATGTCAAGGTTTCAGGATAGTATTATGAAGAAAAGTGACATTTCTTGGGAAAGAATTTTATTACTTACAGAGTTCATGGATATAGTATTATCCCATAATTACATAATGTTTGAAGGGGAGTATTATAGACAAAAGAAAGGGGTAGCGATGGGGGCGGCATGTGCCCCCATGTTCGCCAACCTTTTTTTGACAAGCTGGGAAGAAGAATTTATTCTGAACTCTGAGTGGTCTTCCTTATTAGGGTGTTACTTCCGTTTCTTAGATGATATTTTTATTACATGGAATGGCAACCAATTAGAACTAGAGAAGTTCAAGACTTATTTGAATACTTGTAGTGAAGTCATAAAATTTACATTTAGCCAAGACCAAACTTCTATACCCTTTTTGGACACTATGATAACACTTGATGATGGGAGATTCAAATCCAACATTTATAGGAAATTAACATTTAGTAATTCATATTTGGATTATCAAAGTAGTCACCCCTTTATACAGAAAAGAAATATAGTTAAGGGCCAATGTATTAGAGCGGCCAGGATGACATCTTTAAGAAAGGATTTAGTGGATGAACTAAAGAAGACAGGTGACTTCTTTATAGATAGGGGATATCCTAAAGAATTGGTGAGTGATGTAAGAAATTATGTGTTAAGAGAATGGGGAAAAAAATACAAGCCTTTATTAGGAAATGAGGACCCACAAGTAAATCATATTAGCCAAATTATAGAAACTGATGTGACTCCAGATACAAAGAACAACAGAGATGAATATAGCAGAGCTTGTATATTAGAATATAGTAAACATAGTGGAGAGATCAAGAAAATACTAGACAAGCACTGGAACATTACCAAGATAGACGGGGAGATTTCAAAATTGGTAGGAGAAAAACCATTATGTGTCTATAAGAACGGAAATAATATGAAGAAATTATTAGAAAGGAAAATTAAATCAAATAATGGTACTATAAAAGGTACCCAAAAATGTGGTACTTGTAGGCAGTGCCAACATATTATAACAGTCCCTTACATAGTATTAAATGACATCAATAAAACCAAAGTATGGTTTCAAAAGGGCAACTGTAGATCCAGGCAACTGGTGTATCTAGCCAAGTGTACAAAATGTTCAGTATTTTATGTTGGGATGACAACTAGATGCCTGAGAAATAGAATATGCGAACATCTGTATAGTATAAAAAAGAAGGATGATAGGAATGCTCTGTGGAGACATCTATGTGAAAACAAAGAATGTTCTGATTTTCAGTTTGGAATACTAGAATTGGTTAAAGTCAATCCCAGGGGAGGAAACATTAAGAAAAAAGTGGGGGAAAAAGAAATTATTTGGCAGATTAAATTAAATGCCTCTGTTCCCCCTGGAATTAATGAATATCTGTCAATTAAACCTGTATTGGAAGCCAGCATATGATCGTAGTAAAAATGCTATTTAAAAAAAAAAAGGTTTTATTATAAGTTTTTATTACAAGTTTTTAATAATGTATTTAAATTCACATAATCCCTGCAATTTTATGTATTTTTAATGTATTATAAGGATATGTTGTAGTATGGAAAGGAATAACATATTGAGTAATGTTGTGTAATTATTTTTATTTTTATTTATTTTATTTTACATTTGTTGACCGGGCTAGTCTAGCTGGATATATGTCCATTTTCAGTAGAGGCCCGGGGAGAAAAGCTCCACACATAACATAAGCAAGACAGATAGACATATTGTCAATAAAGACATTACACAAAAAAAATATACATTTAGATCAACTACTAATCAAAAATTTTTAACGAAACACATTCATCAAAAGCACTAGCACTTTAAGACAATAATGGAAATTATCATGTGACCATGTAAGAAAGTATAAATGAATTGTTTTAATTATCTAGCATTGTTCTGAAGAAGTCTGAATCGATGAAAGCGCTTAACCGAATGGTTTTAATTGTATTTAATAAAAAGTTATAGGTTAAAGAAGAAGTTTGCAATTGATTAGTATACTGTCGTAGTGCTGGTGCATTTATCTACGTGAAGAAACAGATTTATTTCTACTATTTTATTCATTGGTTGGACTGTTTCTACATTATGTATTGTTTAGAACAGATACTTATCCCATGAGGGATATCCAAAAATTGTGGGGACCGATGACCTCGATTCTTTAGGCTTTACGAAAATGAGGTAGGGTTATACATGCAAGGGATACATAGTTTGTAATCCTGACACTGCCTAGGGTGAGACTGCCTACTAGATATGAGTAGGGGTCACTATGTGCAGATATGGCTGTGCCAAGCTAGCAGCCCGAGTATGGGTGGTTTTGGTGGACGTTCAGGAAGTGGGGAGGGTGGTGTGCTGTGGAGGGGTTGATGGGTATTCAATTATGTATCCAGGTGTGTTGGGGTTGGATGGCTCAGTTCAGGCCAGACCATTATATGGGTATGTACCGGTAACGTTTCTGTACATCTTTATCACACATTTTAATGTCCATATGTTTGTGGGATTGTGTTCTACAGTATGGCCTGTCAGGTTGTATTGCAGATGTGAATGTTTGTTCTTTGGTTTTCTTTCTGATTCACCCACTGCTCCCTCGTACATCTCCAGTTCACCTATTGTGCATCCAACCCAGTCTCCTCTTGGTGAATTATTACATTACCCGTCACTCCCCACCCCCATATTCCACACACACCATCCATCCCTTCTCTGGTTGATGGCCCATGGCGCAGTCAACAGAACACAATGTGTACACTACATATCTCTGGTACCAATATGGTTGTGAGGACAACCCTAGCATTTTTGATCTTCCACATGCTGTACTTCATGCACATAAGTACACGCAAATGCTTATCTTTCATGACATGGTAGGTAGACCCGGGTAATACCTGTTCATCTTTGGGCCATCCTGACAAGGACGACTTGGACCGCGAATGGGCAGATATTGGGCGAATGCTCTGACCTTTGGTAGAGTTGCCACCTTTTCATATGACCAAGATGGGACATTTTCGGGACACACATCAGATTTTACAGGCCAACACATACCCATGGTCAGTACAAAGGATAGTACTTTAGTTGTATGCCTAAATGTAAGCTTATTGTTGTAGTAGTTTAGTTGCTTATTCTGTTTCACTTACTTGCTTATTCTGTTTCTTGTAACATTTAGGTATTTTACATATGGAAATAAGTATTGTATGGGACTATTACATAAAATATGGGACATAATTATGTCCTACAATTGCAAGACATTTGACATTTATAATGGTTTTGGTATGGACACAACTGCCCAGAGGGGGACTGTCCCTCACAATGTGGGACAGGTGGTAACCGCAACCATTGGGCTAGGCTTAGCAATTAGCGGCGCGCTAACACGATGTGCTTTGCTTCCACTTGGTATAACTATCGACACTACAATGGAATATAGGCATGGTGTTTTAAATTTCATTTGTTTGAGGGACGGGGACTCAATATTCAGCAACGTGCCTTTGTGTTTACTTTTTATTTTGGTGTTTGCAAAACTGTCTTGTATGCTTTGTATACATTTCAGTATCCACGGACACTGACAGGAGTGATTACTATTAGAGGCAGGCTGTACTAGTCAGCATTTTAGGTTGCACGTATGTAGCCGACATGTTCACACCTCCGTGCAGCGCTTAGACATACCCCTGCACTCATGCACGTTTCCTATGCACGTGGCTATTGTGGCAGCACGCCTTCATTAATATACATGTGGTGCTGCTGCACCATCTCTACACCGCACAGTTGGTGCAAGGCTAATGCCATCCTTGTGCCAAGCTTCATGAATCCTGGGGTTTGTATCTCAAAGAATCTTGACAGGCACTTTTTAATACCCCCCTCACAGTTAATTATTCATACTGCAAGCTTAGGACACTTATTTGTAGCTTCCTTATTCTTTTTAGGGCCATCCAGGCTAGGATAAATACTTTTATTTGAAAAATTGCACATCTTTAATTTATTTAAGTGTTCTGCTATTGTTTTCCTAAATTATTTATTGCATTTATCTGCATTTTAGGACTGTAGAATGCATTTCTTAATATAAAAACACACAAAGGATAGCCAAAGGTGAAAAGCTAACAAAAACCAGTTCAACAACTAGTTAAGACAGCACTTTTGTAGTGATTTTCAAGCAATGAAAGCAGCATAAAGTACACTGGAAAACAGATGTATTTTACATGTCCTTGTTGCTGGCGTAATTGCTTGAAAATTGGCATAAAAGTGTTGTCTAAGTTAGTTGGTGAATTTGTTTCTGTTAGCTTTTTACATTAAGCAGATTAAGGGTTACCCATCTAGTGGCAGTAGGGGGTATCCTGGTCTGTCTGAGTTCAGAAACATACAGGCAGGCAGGCTTAAAGTGAGGTTGTTTTATTGACCAGAGGGTTATTGGCATTTAGCAGTATCTTGTATTGACACAGGTGTTTACAAAATAAAGTTTCTCTATAAAACTACTTCTGAAACTGTATCCAGTAACACTGCTGTGCAAAGAGCAACCAGTTTGTTCACTCAGGAGTACCAGTTTGGACACTGAGGTGTACTGCCCCAAGAAGCTACCCCTACATAGTCTAGTTTTTGCTTCCAGCCTCAAAAGCACCCAAGCTAGCCTGCTATTAACTCCCCTTCTACAACACCTTTGTAGTTCACCTAGAAGGACCTGATGTTATGGATATGCACTTTCCCAATTTCTTCGTCACCAGTCTAGTAGATATGGGCATCCTGAGACAATGTAGCAAATGTCTAATGTTCAGTGGCAACCAACTAATCCCTGGAGGACCTGATAGAGTATGCTAGAGATGTAATTACACAGCCTCACTGGAGGCAAGACTCACACACAAGCACTCAAAATAACAATCAGGTTGTTAGTAACACACACACTACACCTACCACACACAGTATGCACCTGACACACAGACCAACATATGTAAGAAAAAATTAAAGAAAGGCCATGTTGGTCCGCTAACAGAAAACACAAAGATACTGGAATACAGACATGATGTAATACCTTAGAATATTGCAGAACGATATACGATGAAACACTCAACTTGTATCACTTATCCTCAGCAAACCCAGAAGCAATCTATTGATACAACACCTAGCATCACACATACAACCACATCCCATGGAGCTTCAACTAGGGCAAGTCAACACACTGTGCAGTACTCTAGTAATAGGAGATGCCATTGTGAGAAGTACAGATGCCCCACTCACCAGGCTGAACAAGGAGAAAATCACAGTCAGTTGTCTATCAGGGACCATGATCTGCCAAGTTACTCAAGTATTCAGGTCACTGAACCCCAAGCACCAGTATGACTCAGTCATATTCCATGTGGGTGAAAATGGCTTGATGCATACTTCCCTGAACTATATGAAGAGAGATATTATGGAGCTCTCGGATTATGTGTCCTAGGCTGGTATGAATCAAGCACTGATCAGCATTCTACCCCCACCAAGGATGATTCCACTAAATGAAGAGAAGATGGTGAACTTTATTAATTGGCTTAGCTTCTGGTATCAATCAGAGGGAGTACAATATTTGTAAACATGGGAGGATAGGCTCAACAGACCACTTTGCTCTGACAAGGAAGCATTTTTTCCTCCCTACCCTTTCAAATATTGGCTAAACCACTGTCTCCTCCCCAAGTGCCTTTTTTACGCAATGTCAAACTGACAAACCTTCCAACTCAGCAAAATCAACTCAAGGGAATCTAAAGGTGTTAACTGTTCAATGCCACTCCCTCCATGCTCTTCTCATCTTGGGGAATGCAGACATCTGTGCAGTTACCAGGGCATTGTTTAACCCTATGGAGACCAGCCCAGTAGTGCAGGGATATAATGCCTTCCACACATTTAGACCAGCTGCTGCATAGACAGGGACTAAAGATGGAGGTGTCTTCATCAACATCTAAAACAATCGTACTTCAGGTTGGTCAAATTACCATAACAACAGTCCCATATCATATCTTGTAAGCTACAAATCACCCTCTATGATGCATGAAACTCATAGCTCATACTTAGACCTAATGGAGACACTTATCATTCAACCCAGTGCAGTATTCATGGGGGGCTTTACTTACCCCCCTATAAACTGGGAATCCTACGTGGCCCCAAACTTGCAAGCCCAGAGATTCCTGGACTTTGAGGGAGGAGAGGACATAAGGTTAAGGTATTTACCTCATAGACAAAAGGTACATAGTTTGAGTCTCACCTTTAAGGGCAATGCGCTAGGCTTAAAATGGCCCACAGAGGCAGCTAGCCTAGTACTTGCCTATGAACCTAAGAGTGAAAAGAATGGACAGTGAACTGTGGATTTCGACTGTGCCTGGGATGTAGTGCTCTACAAAGCATGTATTCTCAGAAGTAAGATGAAGAAGCTGTAAGCAGGGCTGCATTACAGGAAGGTGTATCTTGATGGTTTCAGACAAATGTAGGTCAGGAGGAAGAAGGAACAGAGATGTAGTAGTGATCTACACAAAAAAGGACTCATGTGAGGTCAGATAGGAGGAACTACATGAAGCCCAGAATGAGACAAGACGGGAAGGCAGTTTCAAAACCTAGATTAAGTGCTCTAACTATTAAGGTAGAAGAAAGGGGCAAAGACGGTGGATTGATACAGGACATCATTTCTTAGGCATGTTTAGAAAAGGAGCAGGACAGTCTGTAGGAGAGAAACAAGGAGTGCGGTGAATGGAAGAGGTAACACTCAAAGATATAGGAGTCTGTCAGGAGTGAACTACAAAATTCCATGCTGCAAGCAAGAGAGGGACAATGAGGGCAGAATTCTGGAAATGATCCTAACCAAGGTTATCCCATCATTAACTAACCGTGATCACATCACGTTGTAGTTTTTAGTTATGGTAGAAGAGTAAAAATGCTAAAGTAATGATGACAGTGTGGGATTTTTGGAAAAGTACACACGATGAGAGGAAGAAAATTGATAGTGTAAATGTATTTTTGGGAATTGGTCAGGAATTAGAAACTCATGGCTAGGGACAATAATGTTAGGAAGAGGCAAAAAACATAAAAAAAAAAAAAAAAAAAAAAACAGAAGGCTTATGTGCCTACATATGAAAAAACACTGAAACAAAAAGTAATCCTCTCCGGTCCCCTTTAGTCTTGTCCTACTGTAGGCTGCTAGCTCCATTCATATCCTGTTGGGCATTGTTTAAAAACCCCAGGTGTTTCCAACTCTTCTAAGTGACTCCCCAGCTTTCCTGCCTCTGAAAGAACCTCCTAAAGGGAAATTGACAAACCAAAAGACAGCTGGTTCACCCAGGCTAACACTGTGCTGAAAAGCAAATAAACTGTCTGTGCAATCCAGTAATAAAAGTACTGTTAAAATCCAGAATTTAATGAAAAGAATGAAATAAAACAAAATAAGAACAAAAATAATAAAAATTAAGTCCCTTGTCCAACGATAAGCCCTTTCGAATAGTTCTTAGGATCGTATAATCAAATGGGACATTCATATGTACATATAAGCCAGTCAAAATTATTCACCCAATGAGAATATCAACACCAAGGTTCCAGCCAATCCTTGTTTGGATTTCTCCATCTAATTTGCATAAACCGGGTTAACAATCCCATTTTCTAAATGGATGCCTCACACAGCTTGAAATGTTCAGTACTAATGAAATATGCAAAGTAGGTGATGTTAGTAACCAATAGCACTTCCAAAAGAAGTAACAGATGAAGCAGCTAGCTTTCATGCATACTTAGAAGCATGCCTCACACTAATGTATTGGAGTCAGAATATGAAAAATAGGTGAACTAAACAGCCAATAGTGGCTTCCAAAAAACAGCAAAAGACAAATCTGCTAGCCTTCATGTATTCTTATTGAAAAACTTGTCAAATAATCCCAAAAGCAGTTCTTTACATATTTCTAATATTCAATAAAGAAAAAATGGCATGAACAATAAATGGATGATCTAAGTAGCCAATGGTGGCTTCCAAGGAGCGGCAAAAAACAAATCTGCTGACTTTCATAAATTCCTATTATGAAACTTCTTTTCTTAAATCTAATTAACCCAAAATAAGTTTTTCACATATCTCTGATGTCCAATGATGGGGATGACAAAAAAATAATATATAGTAGTATGCATCACTATCAATAAAAAATAGGCAATGTCATTACCAAAATTTGATTTCTCAAGACAGGAATATAGCAGGACAATTAGCTAGGGCATTATGAACATCTTGGTTCATTTGATGTCAAAGCAACCTGTACCACAAGCAATGTTGTTTATCTGGCTACATGTAGATCATGCCAGTCATTTTATGTAGGCAAAACTAACCAAATGCTTAAGAAACGCATATAGAGGCATCAAAGGAACATTGTGAACCAAGATGTTCATAATGCCCTAGCTAATCATGTCAGTCAGCATAAAGATCACTTGTTTTCTTATAAAGCTATAGAGACCATACACATTGGCCCAAAAAAGGGGATATTAAGAACATAACTGAACTTAGGGAAACCAAATGGATAATAAACCTTAGAGGTGATCAACATCTGGGGTTGAATAGTGTTATACCGTTGAAACCTGTCTTGAAGAGACGCAGATCGACCATGAGCTAACGAGATCATAAGTGATGAATGATAAATATCTGAAGAGACATGGTGGAATCTTAGTTAAATTTCCTATTGATCTTGAATGGATGGGATGAAGTCAGAAATTTATACATATTGATCTTGAATGGATGGAATGAAGTCTGAAATTTGCATACATTGCTATAGTGAAATAACATACTTATTATTTTGTTTTACAAGAGCATTTATATCCTAACGGAAGTTTGATTAAGATCGATTATGTTAGTGTCAAGATTAAAAGATTTGATGCTGTTGACATATGCTATTTGTAGTTTAATATGCCTACATCTTCCCTGCTCTGGTTTCATCAATACAAAACTGGACAATATGATAAACATCTGAACAGAGATGGTGGAATTCTAGTAAAAGTTCCCTATTGATCTTGAATGGATGGGATGAAGTCAGAAACTTATATATACTGACTTTGGATGGATGAAATGAAGTCTGAAATTTGCATACATTGCTAGAGTGAAATAACATACCTATACTCTTCTCAGGAAAAACTTATAGGCAGTCATCATGTGAATTTATCGAGGTACACATGGGGCCATGCAAGACATGGAGCCTTGACATTTATTGTCACTTAGTAATTGTCCTGCTATATTCCTGTCTTGAGAAATAAAATTTTGATAATGACATCGCCTATTTTTTATTGATAGTGATGCATACTACTATATATATTATTTTTTTGTCATCCCCATCATTGGACATCAGAGATATGTGAAAAACTTATTTTGAGTTAATTAGATTAAAGAAAAGAAGTTTCATAATAGGAATTTATGAAAGTCAGCAGATTTGTTTTTTGCCGCTCCTTGGAAGCCACCATTGGCTACTTAGATCATCCCTTTATTGTTTGTGCCATTTTTTCTTTATTGAATATTAGAAATATGTAAAGAATTGCTTTTGGGATTATTTGACAAGTTTTTCAATAAGAATACATGAAGGCTAGCAGATTTGTCTTTTGCTGTTTTTTGGAAGCCACTATTGGCTGTTTAGTTCACTTATTTTGCATATTCTTACTCCAATACATTAGTGTGAGGCATGTTTCTAAGTATGCATGAAAGCTTGCTGCTTCATCTGTTACTTCTTTTGGAAGTGCTATTGGTTACTAACATCACCTACTTTGTATATTTCATTAGTACTGAACATTAGCAAACTATGTGAATCATCCATTTAGAAAATGGGAGTGTTAACCTGGTTTATGCAAATCAGATGGAGAAATCCAAACATGGATTGGCTGGAACCTAGGTGTTGATATTCTCATTGGGTGAATAATTTTGAACGGCTTATATATACAGATGAATGTCCCATTTGATTATCCGATCTGAAGAAGAACTATTTGAAAGTGCTTACCGTTGGACAAGGGACTTAATTTTTATTTTATTTCATTCTTTTCATTAAATTCTGGATTTTAATAGCACTTTTATTACTGGATTGCACAGACAGTTTATTTGCTTTTCAGCACAGTGTTAGCCTGGGTGAACCAGCTGTTTTTTGGTTTGTGGATTATTTATTGGACAGTTCACCGCAGCAAATGGAATATCTCTTCATTTTTTTTTTTGTTAAAGGGAAATTGAAGTTGCCTATGGTTACTACTATCTCACTCCAAGACTTGTCTACAACATCTTGTTGTGCGTTGTTTAAAAACCCCAGGTGTTTCCAACTCTTCTAAGTGATTCCCCAGCTTTCCTGCTCTGAAAGAACCTCCTAAAGGGAAATTGAAGTTGTCTAGGGTTACTACTATCTCACCCCAAGACCTGTCTACAATGTGTATGTACTCTGCTGTGTTAAATATCACTCAATATACTTTAATTGTATTATCCCACTGAGTGCATGCTAGCAGCCTACCCTGGATGCCAAGTATCCTCCTGTATCCCTGTATTACAACCCTTGCTATTTCTCGCTTAAGCCTCCAAGGTGGCAGCATTTACCTACTTTTTCCATCCTGGTTTTTGCTACAGTTACAAATTTGTTTCTCTGTACCTACTACTCCCCTGCTTTAGTTCCTATATAAGTATTTGACCACCCCTGGACCCCTAGTTCCTTCTCACTTCTGTGCCTGCTCCCTGGTCCACTGAATGTTTTTTGCTGGCTTGCTCTGCCTCCTTCACCTTGGCTTTCTCTAGCTGCACTTTCACCTGCATCATACCTCACTCCAACCCCCACTCCCTCACCTCTCCTGCTTAGTCTTCTCATCCTCCCAGCTCCCTTGTATCCCGACCCTTCCCTTCCCCTCTGCTCTACCTTGTCAGTCACCTCCCTACTTCCTGCCACATCCACTTCACTTCTGTTACCTAGCCAGTTACCTCTCTGGCTTCCTGTCTTACCCTTCCCTCCTCTAATCACCTACCCCTTGCCCAAAACCATATAGTCATCTTGGTATTTGTGGTGCCATTTTTAAAACACTGAAACAAAAGGTAATTGTCTCCACTCCCCTTCAGTCTTGTCCTACCGTAGGCTGCTAGCTCTGTTCATGGGTGAGTGTTTTGATTTGGTAACCACATTTCTGTAACAAAACAAGTATTATCAGTTGTCTTGCTGTTGAGTTTCATATATGTATTGCTAAACTAATTGCATACTTGCCTCTGAGTCTTGGGTTATCGTTAATCAGTTGCTCGATACTCGCAATATCCTACAAATTCATTGCTTAAATTGTAACAACTACTATCAGTTATCCTTTGCTATATATAATGCTGTTAACATGTATGTGTGTGTACTAGACTTGGTTCTGAGTCATACTTGAAAGCTCAGTTGCAATTCCTGGTATTATTAAGCTGAATTGTGCGAATTGGTGATTGTGTAGGGTCGAACTGCAGTATCCCACATTGTAGCTCTGGAAAATGGTGTTTAGAATGGTTTCTGTGAATTCATGTATTAACTAACGGCTGTACCGTTGCCTAACCACTAAATTATATGCACTCCTTCCAGTGTTGCCAATTACAGCCCAACCCCTGCCTTGTGGTCTAAAAAGGGAAAAAATAATTAGTAAAGCAAGGTTCCAAGCCCTAAAACATGTAGACTGTAGTCTATCACCTCTTATTGGCCCGGTGGAACTTGACCAAGTGAATGGTACCGGTGGCCCTAGTCACATCCTAATGCCATTGTGTTGGCTTGGCATCAAAATCCCCTGTATATTTCTGAGAACTTTACTGATAAACCCATGTCGGTGATAAATCCCTGCTGTGTGTACCACGGCTGTTGCTCTATCTTGTTACATTTAAGAAACAGCAAGGCTCGGCTCCTAAGATGACCCTGATTGTTACAATAGTCCTACATGACTGAAATACATGCTGACCTTTTCTACTTTTGTAATATTAACCCACTGATTTGGCTATGCTATCAGGTTAAACTAATTAGTGGCTGTATTATCTACTCGCAGTCATCATGGAACCTGTCCGTGAGAGCTGTAGCTGTTCAGGAACAGAACATAGATAACTGTTAAAACAGACTAGGCAGTCTGTTTTAACAAATATCTATGTTCTGTTCCTGAGTCCTGGAACCTCATAGTACAGAGCCATACTACTATTGATTGTATGTCAGGGACCTACTGAGTAAACTACAGTTCTTACCCTACTGTGCTGGTTTTTGGAGCGGGATTACATAAACCAACTGTTTGTACCTGAATGCTACCTCGTTCCAAGTTTCTGATTGTTTGTTGAATAAATGACACTGCCTGATTAGTTATACTGACTATTTTACTGCATTGTAAGACTGATTTCGTAATAGTGTTGTGTAATTATCCCTTACGTAATCTCACCTTCACCTCAAGCTCTCTTCTAGGTTACCCTCACTACAAACACATCTCTAGGCTACCCAACTATAGCCTGTTAGAACAGGTTTTACAAACCAGTCTTCAATCCTGCTATTCATAGATTGCAAACTTGTCTAACATAACCTGTTTCCTTCCTTTTCAGCCTGCTGTGCATTGTTTAAAAACTCCAGGTGTTTCCAACTCTTAAGTGATTCTCCAGCTTTACTGCCTCTGAAAGAACCTCCTAAAAGGAAACTGAAGTTGCCTACTGTTACTACTATCTCAAGCCAAGACCTGTCTACAACATGTATGTACTCTACTGTGCTAAATATCACTCTATGTATTTTAATTGTATTATCCCACTGTGCATGCTAGCAGCCTACCCTGGACTCCAAGTATCCCTATTATACAGCTCCAGTATCCCTGTACTACAACCCTTGCTATTCCTCACTTAAGCAACTAGGTGGCAGCATTTACCTCCTTTTTTCATCCTGGTTTTTGCTACAGTTACAAAATCTTTTCTCTGTACCTACTACTTCCCTGCTTTAGTTCCTATATAAGTATTTAACCAGCCCTTGACCCCTAGTGCCCCCTCACTTCTGTGCCTGCTCCCTGTTCCACTGATAGTTTTTTGCTGGCTTGCTCAGCCTCCTTCTCCTTGGCTCTGCCCTGCTCCATTCACCCTGTGGGCTTACTCCGCTCACCTACCCTGCCCCCATTTCCCACATGCCCCGGCACCTCTACACTTATACTCTTTAGACTACACCCTCTCCATCATTATCCAATACACTCCTACCTCATCAACACACATCCACCCTCTTACACCCACCCCTATCTCTCACCAGTCAATTCTCATATTACTGTACCTAACCTGATCCTCTACCAACTAAATACCTCATACACCCACATATTATCTCTAATTACACCATGCTATAAAAACCTACAGCCTTCTTAACTCAAATGCTACTTCTTCTAACACTATCCTATATCTGTTATCTTACACAGCCCCTTATTTCTCACCATTCCCCATCTTATATTACAAACACACCTCCCATACTACACTCACACTCACCCATTCCAATATCCCCCAATCTATACCCCATCAATAATGATCTACTATTTCCCTACAAACGCATTTCTCCTTATAAGCACTCTACCCCACCCCTAACCAACAAAACCCTTAGAAACCTAATAATACTCAGCTCCAATAATAAGCAATTCAAGTACCTCTCCAGCATTTTTCAACACCTGTTCGCTATCCTTCTATCCGGTGATATACACCCAAACCCTGGCCCCCATACCCTCCACCCTACTTCCAAATCTACCCTTTTCACTACTCTACATGCCCAAAGCATAGCTGACAAAATTCCCAACCTCCATGCCTGGCTTCACCACAATAAACCAGATATCTTATCTATTTCTAAAACTTAGTTAAAACCTCATAGAAAAGACTCAGAAATAGTACCACCCAACTATTCCATTATCAGAAAAGACAGAACCCTCAAAATGGGTGGAAAAGTAGCTCTGCTTTATTCATCCTCCTTATCAGTTTCCTCCTACATTAAACCTATCCCCCAATTCTCCAACAATGAATTAATTCTGGCCATACTTCAAGTAAATAGACACAAGCACATATGCATAGCCTCACTATACATTCCCCCAGGAGACAATATCTTAGTACTGGAAGATATCCTATCTTGGCTTTCCACTAATATTAGCAATGAAACTATAATACTGGGTGATATGAACATCAACTGGTCCAGTATTCAGTCCTTCTCAAACTCCCTAAATATCAGCCTTTATAATTTCTCACAACTTATCAACTCTATAACCAGACCCTCCAAAGACTACTCCAGCAGTAGTATCCTCGACTGGATCTTAGTCTCTTACCCTCATTATTTCTCTGACAGTGGCATACTTCCTGACTCCCTCAGTGATCACCTTCCCACTTTTGCTCGGCACCTTAGTTCTGCCCTACAGTTATCTCATAATTATATCTCCACTCGCTACCTAAAAAATGTCAATCCTACTACATTTTCTAACTCTCTAAAATCAATAAACTGGAGCCCTCTTAAGAACTCTACCCCTAGAAAATGCTGTTACCTACTTCAACTCAACTTTCTTAAACCTTTTAAACAGCCATGCCCCCTAAAATCCAAAAGAATAAAAAGCAAAGCAGCCCCTTGGCTGACCAAAAATACACTAGCTGACATGCGGCTTAGAGATAAAGCCTGGTTATGCCAAAAGAAAAATAAGACTCCCTCCACCCTCTATGGGTACAAATCACTTTGCTATAAACTCAAAATGCTTTCTATAACAGACTTAAAAACCTATTTAATCTCACTACAAAATAGCCATAAAACAAATCCACAAAAATTCTGGAATGGTATCTCCACTCTACTTAACCCTGTCAAAAAAGAAAACCCTTGTCCAGATCCTGATGCTCTAGACATAGAACTAGCCACCCATTTAACTCTTTTTTCATAAACTCATTTTCCAAACTAACCTCATCCTTCTCTACCAACACTACACCCCCTAACTCCACATCCCCTCCCCTGGCCTCACTTTCACCATTACTCCCTAATACCTCTACCTCCCAACCCCCCTCCTTTCTCCATAAAACCCATAGCCATATCTTCCATAAAAAAACTTCTCCAAAAACTAAAACATGCTCCATTGCCCCTGATAACATACCCTCACACTTTCTAACTATAGCCGCTGAATCCATTGCCTTACCCATCAGTATACTAATCAACCGTTCTATCCAAGAAGGTCATGTACCCCAATAAAGAGAAATAAAGGGTGTAACAATAATAATATTCCAAACTTCCGCCTTATTGCCATCCTATCCTCCATCTCTAAATTCCTTGAAAAATTTATCCATCTACAACTTCTTCCCTACCTTACCGACAATCAATTACTTACTCCAAAACAAGATTGCTTTTAGACCTGGCCAGAGTCCTACCACTGCCCTTCTTTCCTTCTTAGAAATTGTTAACAAAGCCCGTGATTCTGGCTGCATAGTATCCACCCTCCTACTTGACTTCTCTAAGGCCTTCGATACAATATCTCACAACCTTCTCCTAGCTAAACTCTCTAAACTAAACCTATCTCTTTCCACCCTCAATTGGTTCAATAGTTATCTCTCAAATAGACACCAATCAGTCAAATGGAAAACAGCTACCTCCTCCTTCCTCAATACCCCCACTGGAGTCCCCCATGGTTCCATACTGGGTCCCCTCCTCTTCAATATATTCATAAATGATTTCCATTGCTCAATCCCTAAGGCAAAACTTATTCAATCTGCCGATGATTCAGCCATAATCTGTTCTGTCACCTCCATTCCCACACTCATAAAGCTCACACAAGAAGCTTTCTCTACCACAGAACAATGGATGCTAGATAATCACCTAGCACTCAATGCCTAAAAAAACAAACTAATGTTATTTACCCCTACAAAAACAACCATCATTGACAAGAATTCATTTTCCATCAAAAGCCATAACAATACAACTCTCGAATTAGTATCTGAGGCTAAATTACTAGGTGTCCTCATTGATGACCAGCTCAAATTCATCTCTCACCTACAAATAAATATAAAAAAAAACACCAAACACTTGGCATGCTTTACCACCATAATTGCTACCTTACTCCCTCTACTAAGTTTATTCTCTCTACCACATATCTCATCCCTTCTCTTCTTTATGGCGCTGCACTTCTAACAAACCTACGATCCTCTCATAAGACAAAACTCTCCTTGCTATTACAAAATTGCAAAGTTTGCCACAAACCAAAAATTTTCTACCCATCACTGTCTAGCCCCTCATCAATTAAATTGGTTAGAGATGCCCAATTATCTATCCTTTATTCAACTTACTCATGCCCGTAAACTCATTTTCACCCCCTCCCTCTGTCACTCCCTCTCCTCAACCTTCAAAATATACCTCCCTGAAAGACTATTAAGATCTAACAATCAAAACCTAATAGATTCTGCATAAACCTACCTGTCACTCTATCAAAAATCTCCTATCCTTCGCCCTCGCACGTCAGTAGAATTCCCTACGTCCATCCATCCGTACCACCACAAACCTCTCTTCCTTTAAAACTCACTACCCTCACAACTAATTTCTCAGTGGGAATGCTTCTGCTCCCACCCCTCTTAATCTCTTTTCCTCTCTTCATCTCAGTCTTCTCGGATTCCATACATGGTTTTAGCAGGAACCGAGCCATGTGTAAACAACTACTCTTGATTTACAATGCTGATACTTTTTATCTCAGAAATTGTCTCTGTTAGAATTTATCTGTAATTAGTATAACCTAAAATTTGATTGTCATTTTTCCTTTAGATATTGTATGTTTAAATGCAATTTTTTACTAGTACTTTTGTACTTATTATAACAAAAGCTTTGATTGTAATTTTTGTTGGTAATTATTGTTTTGTTTTTGGAGCTTTTCTCCCCAGGACTCCATTGAAAATGTGTTCTTCTAGGCCCAATGGACTATCCTGGTAAACCAACTGCAAATAAATAAATAAATATGAAAATATAAGGGTCTGCAAGATTTGGAAAAGAAGAGTGCTGTCATGAAGAACTCAGAATACAAAGAGGATAGCAAAAGGGTAATAAATGTAGTGAGGACAGTGAAAGCAAAAATTGAAAAGAAGTCAGCAGATGGGATCAAGAAATGGAAATAACTGCTTTTATTTTTTTTATTTTTTAATGTACACAGCTAAAGGACAGGATTAATACACTAGTCCAAACTGCGCATAGATGGGAAGGATATCATAAAAAACAGGGAAAATGCAGAGTTACTGAATGAATGCAGTTAATGCACTTGTAATCTGTTGATGTGTAAAGTTCTAAAAAAACACAGTGGATTCATGAAGCTTGGCGCAAGTCCAGCATAAGGCTTGCGCCGGCCGTGCAGTGTAGATGCGCCATATGCATATTAATGAAGGAGCGCAGCTGCCACAGCCACATGCATAGGAAACGTGCGCGAGTGCAAGGGGCGTATCGAAGTTGCGCAGGGAAGCGTGTCAATGTCGGCTTCCGAGGAGCAAACTAAACTGCTGAATATTATATTCCGCCAGCAATAGTAATCGTACCTATAAGTGTCCGTGGAGACTGAAACATATGCAAAACAGAGTCCCTGCGAACAGAAAATGAAGAGTCAAACACAAATGCACAGTAGGGAATAACAGGTCCCTACCCATGAACAAATGACAGGAAAACCGTGTGCCTGTAGTCCAACGTAGTGTTGATAGCTATACCATGTGGAAGTGAAACGTATCAGATGTTATCACGCCGCCAGTAGGTACGTCCAGTCCAAAGGAGAGGGTCACCAGCCGACCCATAATTTGAGGGAGGGAACATAGCTGTGCAGATGTGTCCATAACAAAATACACGAGGAGAAATGTAGATATAGGTAGTGACCATATGTCTGAATCATATCCCACAAGCCATGTAATAGTCACATACAAAAGGTATGTCCATATTTCACATACCAAATGTGATAGGAAATAGCATACGGATGTAAACGAAACAGAAGGAGCATATAAATGAGCCATAACAACATGGACACATGTAGGCCAAAAGGAACAGTATGATCTGTACCGTCGACCAAGTTTACCACCTGTCCCACTTTGAGAGCGACAGTCCCTCTGTGGGCAGATGTGTCCTGACACAAACATGTAAAACTGGCAAATGTCCAGAGAATATAGGACATAATTCCTCCGTAGACGTCATGCAATAGTTGCATTAAACATATTTCACTGGACGTATAATACATAAATGTCATAACAAACAGAATAAGATACCGAAATGCTACAAGAATAAGCTTAGATATAGGCAAGAATTGTAAGTTCTATCTGCCGAACTGACCTTGGGTATGTGTCGGCCTGTAAAATATGCTGTGTTCACCGCAACTGTCACAGTAGGGTTGCCACCCTTACAAATGGCCAAAGTGGGACATGTTTGGTACAGACATCAGACTGTACAGGCCGACGCATACCCATGGCCAGTACAAAGGACTGAACATAACTGTTTTGCCTACAGAAAAGCGTATTCCTGTAGCATTTTAGTTGCTTATTCTGTTTCTCATAACAGTCAGGTATTTCAGATACAGAATTAACTGTTTAATGCAACTATCACATAAAATATAAAAAATATGTTAGTCCTAAAATCTCAGGACCTTTGCCATGTTGACAATTACATGTCAGGACACAACTGTCCAAAGAGGGACTGTCCCTCGCAAAGTGGGATAGGTGGTAACCCTATGTCACACTGTGGCCAATTGAAAAGGTGGAAACACAACCGTTGACTCTGGGGAGGCAATGTCCACAACGGTTGGACATGTGTAAGGAATAGCTTGGACATAGGAAAAGGTACCATCCTACCAATGAGTAGAACAGGCTGCCAAAATCCGGAAGTCAGCTGTATAATCCGAATGTGTATGTGACACAGTCGAACGGGTAGTACCCGGATACACCAACCAAGTAATGAAAGTGAAGTAAGGGCGTGTACCTATGTGCATGAGGTATAGCATATGGAAAGCAAACATGGCAGGGTAGTCCACACAACCATAAAGGTACCCGACACATGTAGGGTAGTCAATGTGTAACTCTGGCCGTTTCATGGGCCAACAACCAAAGTAGTGCTCTATGGGGTGTGAGTAATTCGCGTGTGAGGGGTGTGTGTTTAATGGTAAATTCCTCAAAGGCGATACTTGTGTCGTATGCAGAAAAGGTGAACCGGAGGTGTATGAGGGGGCAGCGGGTGAAGTGGAAAGAAACACAATCTCATGTAGAAACAGCTGCAAGACAAGCAGACAGGCCATAGTGTAGAACACAATTGCACAAACATATGAATATGGAAATATGCAAGACAAATGTATAGATACGGCACCGTCACATACCCACAGATGGGTCCTGATGGAACTGGCCATAACAAACGCAACACACCTGGATGCATACTAGCCTACCCAGCATACCCTCCACAACACACAACCTGCCACCATACCAGAATGTCCACCAAATCCAGCCGTACTTGGTCCACTGGTTTGTTGCAGAAACAGCTACATACAGTGACCCCTACGCATATGTAGTAGGTATTGTCACCCTAGGCAGTGTCAGGATTGCAAACCATGTATCCCCTGCAGGTAAAACCCCCTGCACGTTTTTGTGCAGCCACAAAAATCTTCGTTATCTAACTTGTTTTGGTTTTGACCAATTTTTGGGATATCCCTCACGGGATGACCAACTTGTGTAAATAGTAGAATGGGTATGACGACATGATGTCCAATCCAGTAGATATCTGGACACAAGTCAGAAAGTCAGTCCATGACAATGTCCAGCCTTAAGTGGGCATGCATAACCTACCACCCAGGATAAAATACCTTCCCGTGACGCACATGTCCAGACACAAATAGGAGGGAGAATATAATGCACACATTTGCAAAGTGGAAAACGGCATGAGGGCGAGGAAGACACTATGTAAACAGGTCAACCCTGATCAAGTGTGAGGGACACTGACTGTGTGCAGTCGTGACTGACCATACCTGTCAACCTGTGTGAGCAAGATATCTGGACAGAGCCATGAATATAAGTGAGACAAAGGTCCAAAATCAGGGACAATCTGTAAACATATCTCTTAGAAACATAGAATTTGATAGAATAACAGTTTGCACATTGGCATTAATGTCTGGAATATGAAGTCTGAAACCCAACTGTCTGTCAGCACGTTCCGACTGCAGTCTTTAATGCTGAGCCAGAACACAACAGCATATTACAAAGGTCTGTGCCATACCACTCAACTGTCCGGATATTCACAGAATGACTAGGGTCACCACCTGTCCCACTTTGCGAGTAACAATCCCTCTGTAGGCAGTTGTGTCCTGTGAAAAAAATCAACACATAGCAAATGTTCTGAGAGTTTATTTCCTGAATCCTCAATATGTTATGTGAAGTAGCATAAGCAAGTCAAATGTTACTAGAATAAGCTATTATATGTACAAAAAAGGTTAAAGTTCAGTACTATGCATGGCTGTAGGTATGTTTTGTCCTGGAAAATCTGACATCTCTACAGAACATGTCCCACTTTGGGCAGTCGAAAAGGTGGCAACCCTAAGAATGACCACAGGTTCGCCCCATAGTGTTGGTGTGTGCCTCTGACAATCTGCACCAGTGTGGTAAATAGCTGAGGATTGACGTCACTAAATAATGAGAAATATCCTGAGTATAAGACTCCACAAGCTGCACAAAAAAGCAAAACCTAGCATTCTATCAATGTTCTAAGCTTGTAAGAGCAATCGTTAAAATGTGTCCCTAATTGTCCCCTGATCGTGTAGGTTTTGTGCAGGTTCAGTGCATATTTACAGGAACAGCCCTTCACACTTGTGTAATGTACAACTGCATACCTGTAGTCACTTCATGTCCAAAAATAATAATCCCCCTATGACTGTATACAGGTAATAGTCAAATGTGAATGGGAACACCCCTCATCATGGAGTATGGACTATAACAACCCCACCCATAATATGTAATGCCAACAGAATAAGCTGCTGAGAGGTGCCCAAACACCTGTGTCTATAAACACAGATAAAACTTCAAAATAGGGAGATAATCCCTGTCCATATGCTTTGTCTGTCATTTGACCTCGGCCAGGGAAGCTCCGTTCACCAGGTGGACAAGCCTAAACCCAGATCATCACATGAACACCCTGACCATCAAAGACCTGTATGTGGCTGGACTATATGCCTTGGTGTTCTGAATATCCTCGGAGTGATTAACAATGCAGCCGAAGTCCACAGCAGTAGGCAATAGGGAATGTGTAATATGTAGTACCGCCTTTTTCCCAGCAGGAGAATGGATGCCTGTGTCATAGGTGAAGCGGTGAGGCATATGTTGATGTAGCTAAGTACTATGGGTATGCATATCAATGAGGGAGAACACCAATAGAATAGTGGTTCCGGTATCCGGCCAACGTGAATGAAGTCCCGGTTGACCTACGACCACTGCACATATAACCTGAAAGTGTAATGAAAGCGTTCGTGCAGTACACACATTTAAATATGTAAAGGTGAACGTGTGTTTCGCAGTAGTCCGTAAACTGGAATACAGATATGTAACTGTTACGGTCAGAATTATGAAAGTTCACGGAAGCACAATTATCTATGAAACACATGTAACCCACAATAAGGATATGCAAGTGTGCCTGCGCGTGTGTAATCCGCTCACAGAATAGAAAATGAATGGTGTTTTCCCCACATTCTATGTACATGGCTCATACCTGCTAAACCTGTAAAGTACGAAACTGGACAAAGCCATGACAACAACTGGTACAAATAGGGACAATCCCCAGATATTGCCCTAACAAACATAGAAAGTGGATAGAATAACAGGTGTGTCACTAGCATGGATTCTCTGAAGGGTATGAAGTCGTAACCTGAAATGTTTGTCATTATTTACCAACATCAGTCTTTAATGATATGCCAATAACTTGCCAGATAGACACAAGGTTATGAAAAATGGACCAAAGATAAGAGGCAAACAGCTGTACATGCAGCGGAAATCTGTACAGTTGAAAGGTATGATATGGAGATATATATACACATATATCCACAGACATAATCCAAAGCAAATTATGAGATGAGGAATGTACAGACATATGTATATATGTACATATATAAATCTATACACAACAAACATATTTCCCTGTCCATATAACACATGTATATAAATAGGTCACAGTATAGCTAATATGGATAGACAGACAGACATGCATGAAAGGAGAATACACCGATGGTTTCCAAACCATTGCACAGAAAGTACCAGTGTGACAGGGCCTGCAAGTTCTACACGTTAAACATGAATATAGGTGTCCTTTGCAGGACCCCAAAAATTGATCCTGTACGAAGTGCCAACCATCATTGATGCAAAAGAAGTCACACCTGCAACTACGATATAGGTGTACATGCAACAGTAGCAGGTGCAAGGGTAATAACACATGGGTCGATTGAATGTATGACGTACGAGCTGATATCTGCAGAGTGGGGAGTGCCCAGAAGTGTCCTCACACTTTATTATCGCTCACATTAAACATGTTTAATGGGTACTGTGGAGGTGTGTCAGGTATGGGAATCATGGGTATGCAGAATTGGGCCAAGGTGTTGGTTGGCACAGATCTATTAGGTACGCCCCATGGGAGTGATCAATATGTGGGTATAGCACACGCCTACATTCTCCAAAAAGGTGCAACCCATCTACTGGATATTGTGTAAACCATTGGGGGAAGACGTAGGGACCTATATCAGTGTCATGTAGGCAATTATCATGGATGGACACGCGTACAACCAAGATGGTAACCATACCTGCCAGAATGTCAGAATAAGACAGCTGGACTAAGGCATAGTACACGACAGACAAATAGGGACTATATTAAATATACCTCAGACAAAGTTAGACCATTGATAGAATAATTGCATAGTCAGGAATACGAATGTTATGAGAGTTAGTAATCATGAAATAGAAATGTCAGTCATGATTACCTAACCGCACAGTCCGTCATGGCTTGCCAGCAATCTACCAGAAAGGCACATTATCATGACAAATGTAACAGAATCATAGGTCAAACCCCAGGGCATATACCCATAATGTGTACAGGTGAGAGGTATGAAGGTAACCCATCCTAATGATACTAGGTGGACAGGTGAGAAGAAAGACGTCAGGACAAATGACAAAACATGTACAAGTCATAAGCATGTTTGTCCACAAATGTGAATTACAAAGTATGGCCTGTGAAAGTCAATGTGCAAGGTTAATAGACTCAAAAGACATGTGTCCCTCAGGGTGTCATGAAGTGTCACCGATACAGTGTCCAGTCCCCCATACTCGTACGTGAGCTCTTCCACTGACGGAAAGCGCAAATACCGGCGTACACATAAGGTACATGATGGAATAATTAGTGTGGATAAGCACCTGTTGGCCTGTGTGAGAAATATAACCCAGTGGGTGGGTGTGTCCTGCAATAGGAATGTAATGGTAACTGGCATGGGATGGCGCCATGTATTGTGTGTATTGGAGTAAGGAAATTGATGTCCAGTATCAGAAACATACCTCGCAACTGTACGAATGTGCAGATGTATGCCTCATATGTGTGGTGTGTTCCTCTCACAATCTGTACCTGTCTGCCAAATACCTGAGAACTGACATCATTAAATAATGATAAACATATGTGTTTAAGACCCCAAATCCCTCAGAAAGGTCATACTAATGCAAAACCTATAATACTGTCAACTATCTACATTTGTAAGAGCAATATGTAGAATCTGTCCCTATCTGTCCCCCCATCATGTTAGGCTTTGTACAGACGTTCTGCACTAGGAGGTTGATAGGTATGATATGAAACAGATACATGTCTGAGGAAACAGCATTATCGACTGCAAGATAACTCAGAAGATATGAAAAGCGCTGCAGTAGGAAGTTCATCCGCATGTATGTGCTGACATGTCAAATGACACAGCAGTCTACAGGAAGTACCTATAGGGTGTCACCTTTACCAATGATGACAGTGGGACATACAAACAACCATGCATACACCACAAATAGACATAGCACACAGCAAAGCCTAGGCCATGATACATGAAGCCTCCGGCGTGTATGGATTGAGTGAGCGTACAGCAAGGAAAGATGACTGCCAGGCTATTCAGCAAACACCTGTAGGGGCGTGCAAGACCGCCCGTAACACGAACATTGCACGGACAATGTTGGGATTTGCAACATACCCCATTTGTATGTGTAAGCTCTGCAAATGATGCAATGATAGGGTTGTCACCTTTCCAAATGCCCAAAGTGGGACATTTGTGCTACAAACATCAGATTTTGCAGGGCAAAACATACCCACGGCCAGTACAAAGGACAGAACTTCATTTTTTTGCCTGAATAAAAGTCTATTCTTGTAGCATTCTAGTTCCTTATTCTGTTTCTTATAACATTTAGGTGTTTCAGATACAGACTAACTGTTTTATGCAACTATGACATAAAATATAGAAAATAATTTTGTCCTAAAATCTCAGGACATTTGCAATTTTTTCACATTTTTTGCAGGACACAACTGCCCAAAGAGGGACTGTCCCTCGCAAAGTGGGACAGGTGGTAACCCTATGTAATTACGTGATACATGAAACAGTAAGCTGCCCGTGCAAGAGCAGAGTTATGTGCAGAAATGTACCTGGATGTTATGCGACTAACGTTTTACACGTTGCTAAACGAAGCAATGACAGCTGCAAATACAGTATGAATACAGTTGAAGAAGCATGCCAATGTCCAAGTCCAAGGCCAGTGGCGGCTTTGTCCATTGGATAACAATGAACCAGTAGTTGTCCTCCCCCGATCCCTGGTGTGGAAGCATAGTGCAGTGCCACGAGAATGCGCTGCACTTCAAAACAAGACATATGGATAATATACATACAAAATGTAGGTTTAGTTAGATGTTAGTACACCATGCAGATGAATGGCAAGCTGGAGACAACATGGCTACTGCGTACTGGTACGTATGTGTGGAAGCGCTCTGTCAGAGATGTAATGAAGCATTTGTAGGCAGTGTGAGGCAAGTGAGGCTGAGGATAGTGAATCACAACATGTCATGCCATATGGGCCAAGCCTCTACCATGTAGTGTAGGTTAAGGGGACTATTAGAGTAGAAGATAGGTGACAACATGAGTGTGTATGTACAAAACACTGTAACCTCACCGGAGCAGTGTCACATGTGTACTGTCAGTACTCAGTGGAAGAGACGTGTCATGAGCTATCCTAGGGAATGTCAGGAGACTGACGGCGTACGCCATGGATACCACTGATGTGACCTGCAAACCTGCCCACAGTGTGTCTGCGCCCATGCATGCCAGTAAGCCCGAGTAAGTATGTGTGCGTGCGTGTTAGCCTGTGTGTGCGTGTGGAAGAACGAGTAAGCTAGTGTATGAATGGTGAAGCCCGTGTAATGTCGTGTATGCTTTTGTAAGCATGTATACATGTGTACTACACACATCACACACGTACTGCACACACAGACACACATGCTGCCAATACTACACACATCAGTGAAATGGCACATGGATGGAGACTACATCATCAGAAGTAACAGTGCTGTAAACTATGCTACAGTGATGGTCATAGCTGCAATGCATCATGCCTGCTGAAGTACACCTGGAAGTAACACACTGTGTGTTAACAGCATGCTAACATCAATACAGTGGAATAAAGCCACCGTGTGCAGCAACACTAGGTTAGTCAGATCCTGCATCAATGTTACACATCACAGGTGGTGGCACAGGTGACATCATATGCACAGGGTGTGGTGTTAACATGTCCAGAGCTGTCATAGAGCCATCCAATGTACACGTAGGTGTGTGTGTGTGTGAGGGACAATGGTTATTGCATGGCCCAATGGTGGTGCAATGGGTGTGTGTATGTGATAGCCGTAGCTGTTTGTGGTAAGTGTGTGTGTCTGCATATACACAGGTACAGCATGTGTCAGCCATATACAGGAAGTTGTGGGACAGTCACAGACCGTACCTGCCAGGCTGTAGAGATCCCCATTACTGGCCATGGACACCCTCCATGCATCCAACACAACTCAGTCCTGCACCTGTCAATGTCTACACATACAGTCCTGGGATCTGTACCACAACCTGTGGATAAACGTGCATCTGTAATGTTAACCTGAGGTGCATAGAATTGACAGTTACTACAGACGGATATGAGCCATACTCACACTCCAATGTAATAACCACTGCTGACTGTTGCCAAGATCTGCATACGACCAGTCAAAGGTGCTGCACTAACATTGTTACCAATGCCCGTGTAATACCCAGCAACACAATAACCGGTCTCTACACATGTATAACCCACGATCACTACAGCACACAGTATGTGCACTATCACAGAGCCATAGCAGATGTACATACATCCATGGTGCTCACGTACAGACAATGCAGCAGAGTCAAGAGTGATAATCCCAACATACATATCTATATACAATATACATTATATATATATATATATATATATATATATATATATATATATATATATATATATATATATATATAGCCATATACATATATATATATATATATATATATATATATATATATATATATATATATATATATTGATAGATACATACACACACACACACACACACACACACACACACGTGGCAGGGTTGGGAGCAGAACATAAACGTAAGCACTGTACCACACGACAGCATCACGCAGTTACAAAACGCGCTACCGTGATCAGTGGATCACATGATTCACACAGGCACACGTCTAGCCTGCAGACAGCAGCATCAAAGGCAAAGACGCTGCACGGATGTTATGGAGAGTGAATACTGTAAAAGCAATGTACTGTTGTCATGCAGCTGGAAACACACACACACACACTTGGCAGGGCTGGGAGTCGAACATACACCTAACTACCCTAGCACACTACAGCATGACGCATTTACAGAACGCGCTACCGAGATTTCTGAACACAGCACTCCCAGAGGCATACTTCTAGGTGGGTGACATCATCCACAAAGGCAAAGACGCCGATAAGGAATGTATGTGGTGTGAGGCATCTAAAAGCATTACTGTGTCCCCAGGCAGCTGCAAACACACACACACACACAAACACACTTGGCAGGGCTGGGAGTCGAGCATACACGTAACTACCCTAATGCACTACAGCATGATGCATTTACAGAACGCGCTACCGAAATTATTAAGCACAGCAGTCCCAGAGGCAGTCATCTAGGTGCGTGTCATCATCCGCAAAGGCAAAGACATCGGTAGCAAACTGCTGTGGTGTGCGGCGTCTAAAAGCAAGACTGTGTCCCCAGGCAGACAGGAGCATGCACACAAACACACACACACTTGGCAGGGCTGGGAGTTGAACATACACCTAACTACCCTAACACACTACAGCATGACACATTTACAGAATGCGCTACCGAGATTACTAAGCACAGCAGTCCCAGAGGCAGTCATCTAGGTGCATGTCATCATCCACAAAGAGAAAGACGTCGGTAGCAAACTGCTGTGGTGTGCGGTGTCTAAAAGCAAGACTGCGTCCCCAGGCAGATGGGAGCATGCGCGCAAACACACACACACACACTTGGCAGGGCTGGGAGTCGAACATACACCTAACTACCCTAACACACTACAGCATGACGCATTTACAGAACATGCTACCGAGATTACTAAGCACAGCAGTCCCAGAGGCAGTCATCTAGGTGTGTGTCATCATCCACAAAGGCAAAGACGTTGGTAGCAAACTGCTGTGGTATGCGGCATCTAAAAGCAAGACTGCGTCCCCAGGCAGATGGGAGCATGCACACAAACACACACACACACACACACACACACACACACACACACACACACACTTGGCCGGGCTGGGAGTCGAACATACACCTAACTACCCTAACACACTACGGCATGACGCATTTACAGAACGCGCTACCGAGATTACTGAACACAGCACTCCCAGAGGCATACTTCTAGGTGGGAGACACCATCCGCAAAGGCAAAGACGCCGATAGGGAATGTATGTGGTGTGAGGCATCTAAAAGCATTACTGTGTCCCCAGGCAGCTGGAAACACACACACACACACACACACACACACACACACACACACACACACACACACACACACACACACACATACTTGACAGGGCTGGGAGTCGATCATACACTTAACTACCTTATCACACTACAGCATTACGCATTTACAGAACGCGCTACCGGGATTACTGAGCACAGCACTCCCAGAGGCATACTTCTAGGTGGGTGACATCATCTGCAAAGGCAAGGACGCCGATAGGGAATGTATAGAGAGTGAGCAGTCTGAAAGCATATTACTGTCCCAAGGTAGACATAGACAAACACACGGCAGTGGTGTGATTGGGGCAACCAAATATCTACGGAGCACTACAACAACACTACATAGATGTGGGACGTGCCACAGACAGTACACCCTTCAAGACAGCAACCAGTGTGTTCAATGTAGGCATCCATCGTGACATTGAAAATGGACATCTGTTGCCTGGATGACCACCATCACTATACAGGATGTCAATGGCCATGCCCACACACTTAGTATCACACGTCTGTTTGGAATGTACTGTGTGTCCATCTACACAATGGCGTACTGGGCATGCTCACACACTTAGCAGTTGCAAAGGGCCGTCTTGCATGCACACGGATTCTAACGGAAGGGCACAGTTTGGAATGTACTGTGTGTCCATCTACACAATGGCGTACTGGGCATGCTCACACAGCAGTTGCAAAGGGCCGTTTGGCATGCACATGGATTCTAATCACGGAAGTGCGCAGTTTGGAATGTACTGTGTGTCCAGCTACAGAACGGCGTACCGGGCATGCTCACACACTTAGCAGTTGCAAAGGGCCGTCTTGCATGCACACGGATTCTAATCACGGAAGGGCACAGTTTGGAATGTACTGTGTGTCCAGCTACACAACGGCGTACTGGGCATGCTCACACACTTGGCAGTTGCAAAGGGCCATCTTGCATGCACATGGATTCTAAACACAGAAGGGCACAGTATGGTATTACTGTCCCCACGTACATGAAGGCCACTCACATGTATTGACCAGTACACACTCAGGAGCTATCACAGTTGTCTCAGGTGTAGATCACAGAGGTACACACCACAATCTACAATGTAGCCGTCACACATCACCATGTCATTGGACCAGCAATACACAGCCATACATTAACACAACACCATGTGACTCATGGCCAGTGGACTGTACATAGGTCTACAGCAACTGTGCAGACTACACATGTACCAACAGGGTTCCATCATGTGTCATGCATTGCAATGATACCACTGTACATAACCAGGTCGACTCTACACATACCAGGGCCCCTGGGTCTTACACAGCTGTGACAGATGACTGTCGCTGTACACCAACAAACACATATGTTTGGCTATGTCATACATGTAATTGCAGTGGATATGTGCATGGACCAAACACACACCACATATGTACATAGCATAGCTTTTGCTGTCCTCTGTGCAGACAAGTGGCTACAGCAATCATACGCACAAATGGAAGGTGGGTCCATGGCTGTTGAATGCTAACAGTACATGAGGTAGCAATGTTGACCGAGGACACATTCCCTCTGTACTAGTTACCCATGACACCCATCATATCATACAACAGTCCATGTGTTATGTATGTCAACACACATGTCCACCAATTGCAATACATACAAACATGGCTACATGACAGGCATGTAGGACCAACACACATGTACAATCTGTAGTGTGCATGCAGCTACCATGCATGTACAGTAGCTGATGTAAGTAACTCATCTGTGCCTAACTACAACATGCAGCTGCAATGCAGCCCCATAATTGACACCTGTATATGGTGACATACTGACAGTATGGTAGGATGTACAGCAAGTATGGATGGATGTGTGTACATAAAGTGGTGATGCACCTGTGTAGATAGATGTTTGCCAGGGACGGCTCACAGGTGTGTCACATGCCATCCAACCATGACATGTGCAAACAGTACGCTATGTTACCGTTACTTGACGGTGGAGACATAACACCTACACAGCAGTCAGGTGTTACCGAAAGTATGTCATTTGACACCTGTAACACTTACATCCTCCCGTGTGCATATAGCAGCACAATTGCCGAAGGTAGCGTTGGTACACATAATGCGGCCAATACTGCTGCATGTCTGTCAGACGTATCATCATATAGCAGGTGTATCATTCACAGTACTGCCATGTGTGTTTGCTTGTGTGACCATATATGCCACATATGGTGTGGAATACAACCCAATTGTCACACACCCCTGTACACTGTTGTAGAGATCTGTACATACTGCAGTGTGGAAAGCATGATGTAGGCAGGTGTGGTGTGTGTATCACACACATCAGCTATCCAAATGTGTACGACATTTGTGGTCTCCACAGTGTGTGTGTGTGTGTGTGTGTGTGTGTGTGTATGTAGGTATGTATGGCTGTCTGGTGCATGGAGTGAGGGTGTATGCTACCATACAGAACACACAGGATCCCTAACCCCTCATGATGATGCAGTCCACTACCCTGTTGATGCCATCGGTCTGAGCCGCACTGGCTACCTGTACATGTTCTTTCTCTGTGTCGCATTGTGTGGGTGCACAGTACTGTGAGGGTGATGACCACATAGGCAAGGGTCCTCACCTCAACACTATGGGGTGTGCATTATAGTGTTGTTGACCCCATTAGTGTGAGCATGTTCCTGTAATGTGGCAGGGTATTACTGCTACACAGTGAGGCCTCATGCTATCAAGTGGCCTCTAACATTATCATTGGCCAGACCACTGTGTACAACCCCTGCACCATGTCAACATACCTGTGATGTGACCTGGTATGGATGTCACGTCTCTAGCCACTGTAGCCTATTAAGCTGCCCACATGCTTCTGGATCAGTATATGTGTGGACATCTGTGGTATGTTAGACTTTCAGACAGTCAGGCTGAGGCTACGTTTAGCATGCTGATATTGCCACATGTGCCTGTGAGTACTCCACAGTTACACATGGGAGACTGCAAACAGTGCTACCTGTAGGCACATGCAAGTAGACCATAAGGAGGGAACCAGGGCATCATTACCAACATACTGTTACTGTTGTTACCACATACTGTGAACATATAACAATGCATGCTAAACCTGTACTACATGGTATGTCTGGTGCATGTCAACAGTACACAACTAATGTAATATACACGTCTCTCACTATTCTCACACAACTATTGTAATATACACTTCTCTCACTATTCTTACACAACTAATGTAAATTACACTTCTCACTATTCTGTTCACCCTGTGCATCAGACCATTTGAGCATGTCCCTGCACCGATGGTGTGGATGACAGGGATGTGGCACAGGCTTCATCATATGCACAGGGTGATAATGTTTTCCAGGGGCATAGGCTGCACCAATGGATGACATCATGTGTGTGGGTAAAGGCCAGTGATATGATTGGACATGTCTGTTCAGTATGCATGTGGTTGTTGTTGTGCCCTACAGATGTCTTTGCTGTGTGCATGTATGTGTGCACACAGTTCTGCCTTTTGTGAGGCCTACACAGGGTATTACTGACAGCTCCAGATTGTACAGACCAGGTTGTACAGCTCACTGTGTCCGGCCACGGCCACGTGACCTGTGCCTGCCAGGGGTTGCATGGGCACTACGAGGCGGAGGTGCAGATTGGCTACTGTCTGACGACACATGTCCACTGGAACCGTGTCCCCGCTGGGAATGTCCAGGGCCACGTCCACATGGCCTGCTGTGTCCTGGTGTGGACAGCGCAGCACCAGCTGCACTGCTACCGGAACTATGGGAGCGGGTATGTGAGGTGGCACGCTCACGTTGACCTGCACTAGGTGGTGTGGCTGGCCTACGTCCATGTGGCATATGCCTCACTCCTACCAGATGTTCCAGCACAGACAGCTCACGCTCGTGGATTGCCATGCCACGGTCAAGGATTCCAACCATGTCACCCAATCGCCTGTCAAGAACATCAGCAATCTGCTGATGAGCATTTGCCAATGCCTGGATGTTGTTATTTAGGGTATGGATAGCAGCCCTCTGCAGCCTCTGCCCTTCCCTGGTGTGCCGTTTAGCACGTGCCTGTGCCGCCATTACAGTCTGGAACATGCGTCTGGTGATACCAGCTGCTGCGCTCTGTCCTGCAGGTGCATGTCTGCCAGAGGTCCTCCTACGAGCAGCACCGGCCACATGCCTGTGTGGCACATCTGCAATCATTACACTGACACCACGGTGTGTAGACACACCTTCTGTAGCCACCACACATTCCTGTTTCACGCTAACAGACGCTGACTGTTCTTCCTCTATGGCCACTGGTGATGCGGTATGTGTTGGCAGCAGAACTGTGTGCGGGGAAGAGGGGGACATAGCTGGGATGGCAACCGTTGGCACAGATTCAGCCCCTGACAACCCTGCCTGTACCTCATGCATATGTTCATCACTGCTAGTATCTGTGGGGACACTAACATCAGATGGACCGCAGGAGGGTAACGCACCTACATCACCTGTGAATGCAAAGAAAGACTCTAAATTACAATAGACACAGACACACAGACACACAGACACACAGACACACACACACACACACACACACACACACACACACACACACACACACACACACACACACACACACACACACACACACACACACACACACACACAGACACACACACACAGACACACACACACACAGACACACACACAGACACACCATGCATGTGATTTGACAGATGGCATGCAGCATGCCTGTGGTACAGCAGAGGGCATGCAGCTTGGACTTTAATAGTGTTAGTAAGCATACCTCCCAGGGGTGCACACTACAGCAAGCAGGTGTCATATCAGTAGCCATGCAGTTCACACAATCATGGTAGTATGTATGCATCCCCGTGATACACCATGTGGACCAGAACAGGATCACAGTACACATGGCTGATGTGACCTTGACATGTACTCTGCTGATGTGTGCATTAACATGCATACATGTCTGACACAATGGTGTCCTGACACATGTACAGCATCGTAATGGGCATCACATTGTGGTGTTGTCTGTATGCCCTACAGATAGAATGCATGTTTAGTAAATGTGCATGAGCATGGAAGGGTAGTGTGAGCCGTCTACATTGCTATACAGTGTGAAGTACAGACACTGTGCCATTGCATGGCATCTTGAGGCATCTATATTGCTGTACAATGCATAATATGTACACATTGCATAGCTATAACTGCATGCATACCCATGACATAACTGTGGATTGTTACCCACGATGCTGAGGTGTATACACACCAAACCATGCTGTGTCAAGTGACAGGTCACTGGAAGCCTACAGCTGACACCCCTGCACAACAACTACAGGGTCTTAGCTGCCTGGCAACCATGTCCACACATAGCAGACATGTCAATTCACCATTTCCCACATGACATTGATGTACCACACACACGAGGTGCACAGCTAACGGTGATGTCCTACAGCAGCAAGGGAAATGTACAGTATCTGTGGCCTGATGTGGTGTCAATGTCTGTGGAAGCTGTACAGGTGACTACTGTCATGCTATGACACAGTTGTGATGTGCAACTGATCTTCTATGGTAGACTTCAGTGACACCTCCACTAGCTGTGCACAGGCTGTTAGGATGTCCAGTGTACCACATCAACTGTATAATCAGTCAACTAAGGCTATAAGTGGACCATGTGTGGACAATGTGCAACAGGGTGTATACACATCACATCTACTGTGTGGCTACGTGTCTCTGGCCATCCCCCATGGCCATGTGTGCACATGTGTTGGCCAAATGTGTGTGATGGCCATCTATCTCACATGTCTGTGTTGTCCCATATGACATACACCCATAGATGTCAGATATGTCACCATCCACAGGGCTATGCAGACAACGGGTTGTATGTTTGGTATGTGGGGTATGGGTCATGGGATAGTGTGACAATATTACAGCCAGAACACTACATGTCTGTGACATGTCAGATGGCACATCACAATGTGTGCACACAATGCAGGGGCATACAACACAATGGTGACACCTGTGGGCTGCCCATATCACAGCTCACTGTGTGGTACTGTTTGCGTACCACACATGTTGTTCCAATGCATACTACATATGCCTCCATTGTAGAACACCTCCACTGTTGTATGCACAGCTGACCACACATGTAGCAATGACAAATACTGTGGTTTCAAGTTGGTGTATCATTTCATTTGTATATATTGCACATGGGTGCCTGTGTGAATGATGGGTGCTGTGACCTGTATATCATGACTGGAACGAACATCAAGTGTGCAAGTGTTAACTGGCCACATGGCAAATAGATCTATGCTTTAACATGCCTGATGACAGTCTTACCTGCAACGGACTCATGTCTGTGCGGCACACCAGAGGTACTTGTATAGGGGTGACACAGCAGTATGAACATTATCCATGACTGTATGACAGCCACAGGGTGCACTGTGCATGTTAACACATTTGCCTGTATAATAGCATATAGTATGCACATGTGTGAATACACAGGGTAGCATACTGTAGTATGCAGCTTGTGTGTCCACATACCTTGCATATGTTGTTACTTTACATAATGTACAGTGACACATGCAACTAAATGGGATATAATAGCCATATGTGCAGTACTGACTTACCAGGCAACTCCAGGCTCATTGGTTGGGAGACACCCACCTCCACGATGGCAGCTAGAGTTTCTGGATGCTGTTCTGAGGGTGTCCCCAGACTGGCCAGTAGCTCCTCGGTGTGTGTGAATGGGGGCTGGGTTGGTTGCCCACCACCTGTTCCACCTTGTTCCCTGGCAATTGCAGTGGCACGCTGTTTTGCATGTCGTATCAAGTCAGTGCAGTGTCTGCGCACCTGCTGGTAGATGCGGTTATGGCCACCCACATTGTTCACCCTCCTGCGAAGATCCTGCCACAGGTCGTCCTGCTGCTGGGCATGCTGTGGCACATGGCTGAACAACACCTCATAGTTCTCATGGAGGTACGGGATGAGGACATCATCCTCCTGGCGGCTGTACACCGGAAGGCGTGTACGAGGCATTATCTGTAAGACATAATGATGGTGACAGGTCACAGTTTCAGAGATGTACAGAGATACTGCTGCACATACATTTCTATGACATCTAGTACATCTGCACAGTTATCTTTGCAAATCATCATGACACGGACACGACTGACGTGTTTGTGTCACACACATGTAACACCCGTTGTGCATTGGATATCATCACCATATATGTGTGTCACCTCATTGCAGTGTTCATACTCCATGTGAATTCTGTCTTGATGTGGGCATGTCTATTTGCCTGCACTGGTGTTCTTACCTATCTGCACATGCCTGGATGTGTCCACGGTAATGCTGTTGACCTTGATGCTGTGTATATGTCACATATCAACACAGACACAGCCTTAATGGACTTGAGCAGTGACAATGCACACATAAGCATGGAAACCTGTACATGCATGTGTTTTGCCATATACATCTACACAGCACTGTACAGCTGTTCAACATCCTGCCACGGATCGCCTGTGTTGCACATGTGATAGACATGGGACAATGGTTAGTCGGACGTCATTCGCAGGGATGCTTATGAACCATAGCATGTATGGGCAAGGTTTCCTTGCTGTAACAGACAGCCATTATGTCACCGCAAGGTGCATCAGTGCCACATTACTGATCCAGACAGTTGATACTACATCTACCATGCGGCCATCACACCATGTATGACTGGGATGACATGTGCAGCTTTGATGGACAGGGTTGCATGGTTTGGCGGGAGTATGTCACATGTATGGCACAGGGAGCTGTCCAGCATGTGGCGATCCTAGTATTCGGATGGTGGATGTCCATGACATATATCTTACAGATCAGGATATGGACATGTAGCATGTCCATCATCATGGTGTAGCAGATGTCTTTATGCAAGGTAGACAGCATGCTGCATAGTGGAGGTGAGGATTGTGAAGGCTGGTATCGCCCATACACGCATGGCCATTACCCCTTAAAGGTGATATGTGATCCAATATTGGTTGTATATGCCTGTCCAATGATCTCCGTGCTCATGGATGGCACCCTGTCATGACATGGGTACCTCGTATGACTACCTAAGGGGCCTGGAGACGTCACCAAGTCAGGGAGGTGTACTGCACAGCACCATCCCTTACACAGTGTCCATAATGATGACCACAGCCTAGGTGGTAGTTAATGGGGACAGGGATGTTCACCTAGCGGTGACGATGCTGATATCATCCATCTAAATGTGCACATATGTCACACACCTCACCCACACAGCCCATTCCGTATGTTGTTCACAACACTGACACAGCTATTCCTCATAGGTCATGGCCATTCACATCCTTACATACACAGATGCCTAACATTTGTCTGTGTGGTATGGGCTACAATGAGGGTGGAGTACAACACATTAACCCTGTTCTACTGTAGCTGGCACTGGTGTGATATGCACATGTCACTCTGGCACCATTTGTAGTTGTGAGTCTGTCAACAGGCCACTGGTAGAACACTCCTGTGACATACAATGGTATTTGTAATCAAACATCCGTACTGTCTTGTACATCTGTACTGCTAACATCTACAGTGATAATGGTTCATGGACATGCACACCATACTCAGTAGGGTTATAGTGTGGTGCCACACATTATGACTATCGTCACCACTTGTGGGTTGATATTATCCAACACCCTATCTGTATTTTATGGTCATGCTAGGCACTTGTACAGAACTTGTGAGCATGTCATGAGCTACTGATTAATATAGCACCCATTCCACACCATTTCCCACAAGTACACTGGCTGTACTAAGCAAGCAACTTGCTTATGGTACAACAACTGTTGCACACACGTAACTCACATATCCTGTGAGACATGGTTGTATATACAGGCATGTCCAACTGTCACGTACCAGTGCTATTGCCTGTCTATAAGATGGATATGTCGTACATGTGGCAATAGAGCAATTGTCTCATGTACACATTCAATGCTCACCTCCCGACATACGACACTACAGCCTGTGGGGGATGCACTTATGCAGCCTTGCTGGGGGTAATGCTGTCACCAACCCTGACTGCACCTGACAGTCATGTGGGGATGTGTAACATTCGCAACACACCCCACTCATCACATAGTCTCACATGATCTCCACCACAGGGCACACATACAAGGACAATGTGTGCAGTACCTTTCCATACTCTGTGTAGGCACCAGAGGAAGCCCCCATATGGAACACAACATCACCAACTTATAGCCCACAGACTCATGTGTGCCCATCACATACAGCCAATAGTGTGTTATAACATACACAACACACCAGTCATAGGTGACTCTGTAGGCGGTCACACTGCAGTTCCACACAGCAGGCTACACAAGGCGATAGTCGCTTACATCTTGCTGTCGGGTAACTGGTTCTGCAACATAAGCTATGCACCCATGCCACACCTCACCAGGTACGCTGTGACTTGTCATTCTCTATGTTAATGTAACTGCCCTGAGATGCCACTTCACAGACTACGTGTGCAGGGACATGCAATAGCTCGCCAGTCTTGTAGCCCTGAAGGTGTGGGCCAAGCCCTGGGGAGCATTATGCATTCATCCAGACCCGATACCACTGTACAATGACTGACTGTGTCACTTCAACAGTTGCCTATGCTTCTGCTGTCATTCCACAGGCATCTGGTATCTGTCTGCTTTGACTGACCTGGTCAAACACAATGCTTTGGCACAGATGACCTGCACCTGTCAGCCCTGGGAGTACAGCTCACATGTAAGGCTCTTGCTGCTTCTATACTGCCTGTCTTGCACAGTTTCCAATAACAGTCACCGGCAGAATGGGAACTGGCAAGCAAGACATGGGGTCATGTGACACAATGCTTGCATCTTCCTCTGTGATGCACACAGGCAAGGCATACCTGAGAATGCACCACTCCAATATCTCTGCAGTGACTGGGACCTGCCTCTTGGCTCTGCAGAGCACACCTGCAATGACAGGTTATAGACAGACCATACATTTCAGGCACATACCTGGACTGGCACACCCACAGCTGAGGTGTTCCCACATCCCACTATGTTGTACACACATCCTGGCTAGTTACTTAGCACAATGCATCAGAGGTGCTCCACATGCAACTAACTGTGTCCGGAACCACTATACACATTGTAACAAGCTAAAGATTCAACTACATACCCCATGGTTACCAGACCTCATTTGTTGGTGTACTGGACAGTAGGGCTCAGACAGCTACTACTGATGTGTGACTGACACTAACCCACACTTAACTGGGATAGCCACTCATGTACTGACACATCCATGAGACATAACCTCCACTCGGCTGGATAAACCCATACACACCACCTCCAAGACCAACATTAACCTTGACATGAACACTACCAACATGTGACTGGTGTTCCACACCTGTGGTCATCCCCTCATTGATGGATTCCGAACATATGCTAATCAACCTTGTTAGCCACATCCCGGCACCACACCCTTCACGGCATACACAGTACATGAGTACTACAACACCTACTACAGACGTCTTATGACAGCGGTTGTTAATGTCATGACACCCGTGCAGATGGACATTGCACATACAAATGCTGCAACACACCCCAGTGCACTTCTGTAGCACGTACACAACTGCATGGATCATGCTATGCCACACAGAGCCATGATGGTACACACCAGATAACAGACGCCACTCTGGTGGTCAAGTTCCATGGACATAATGTACAACAACAGGTGGAGGCTGTTGCACAGTGGTGTACAATCCCATGGGTTGGGTAGCTCACTGGTCAGCCTCGGTAGGGCCATGGGATACCTCATCACATACTCCATGACTAGCTACGTAAACATTACTGCGACACATTCCGGGGTGTACCACAAGGCATTATGGTGGTATGTCAGTAGTCACTGGCAATACCCACATCTGTTCTCACATATAACAGTCACTCAGGAACATTACAGACCCAGGTGATGTTGGCAACATGCTGGTGGATGGATTCAATGCTAACATTACACCCTCTCACTCACTACAGGGCCACAATCCATGCAGGAACATTGCAGTGTCCCTGTGGTCACACCTACACAGTACTAACCTGCACTCTATATGTCCTGGGACACTGGCCCCATGTCACCTTCCAAAGTCCCAGGCCATGATGTCCACAAACCTCTGAACGACATGTCTCCCCACTAGGCCACCATATTCAGTAATAGCCTTGTATCAGACATTGTGGCCCCTGAATGGCACACAGCAACATTCATCACACTCCACACAGGTGGCACCACAATGCACGAGTGGGACTATAGTCCTACACACCTGACTGGACTGTTCTGCACGGCTATGGGGCACATCATCAAGGACGTCATTCACAGAGACATTGTTGGGCTCCAGTCCTTTGATGCCACCCGGGTTGGACTTGTTAGGGCCAGAGCATGGCCCCTACACCTGGTGGACTCCTTTCATACAGTTACCAGGGTAGTTGATGATGGTACGGGAGTCCACACATCCTACATTGTCCTCTCATTGCCTCTCAGCACCGTTCTCCATTCTGGTATTGACAACATACACATCCACCTGCACATCGTACCCTATGTCTCAGGATGTTATGCAACGTGGCTCATGGACAGGACACACAATGAGGGTAGCATACCATAGTACCTACTGCATTTCAGTTACATTTGGCATACCACAGTCCTCAGTCATAGGGGCCCTCATGTTCAGTATATGCTTCCCTGAGGTACAGGCTAGCACAGAGGGACTTTCCCTGCCTAGCTTTACAAACCCCTGCATATAAAGAGCCATGATTGATCCACCAGCTGATACTGACTACATCCATATGGGTGTCACTGTGACAGATACCTGATATGAATATCATGGCCTCAAGCTGCATGACACAAGGTCCATGGACATCACCTTTGCATTACACCATTCACCCACTATCACATAGGTGGAAGTCCCCTACATATGTGTCACATTGTACATGTTTGTAGTACACACGTATGTCAAACCCACTCCTGTGATTACCGTATTGCTACTGTGACGTGGATATCCTTCTACATGGCCACACTTATCTGTACTGGGTGTGTAGCTGCTATATAGGCACCCATTGTACCTCTGAACTCAAGACTTCTACACACATTCAAGGGTACACCACCCCATTTAGGGTGCACCTTACACAACAGCTACAGCTTTACATACCACAACATTAACACACCATGACGTTTATTGAGCTCTGACAGCTAAGGTATGCGGCTGAACTATGGACACCACATCTGTACACATTTGCATACTACATACTCAGGGGTGACCTCTGCTGAACAGACAGGGCCCATGTCCACAACAATATTAATGGATATACTCCACATACGCGACATACGCAGATGCCACTGTGAGCAACATGCTCATAGATATGTGCACACACGCAACAATAAATGGGATGTGCTTGAGGGTTACATTCCCAAACCGGACACTCACCATGCTTTGGAACATGACTCCTATGTACATCACGCGGGGACACTCAGTAGCACTGTTTATGTGATACCTCCCTTGGTGTTTGGGACACACATGTATGCCAGGGATCACTGCAGTGGCTGTACTGTGCAGAGGTGCAGGTAACACATGGCTCTGCTGATCACAGGACACTACCCTAGAGAGGTGCCACTGGTGTGAACACTGTGGTTGTGCTTACACATAGACTTGCCAGACTGCATAGTACTCCACTATGAACCTGTGAAGCTATTACATGTCCTTTGTGCATGGTTACTTGGTAGCCCTTCCATTTAGATTAGCTATCATGCTATTACAATGTCCCATGCCTACAAGCCATATGTATCCTGTTATTGTACATGCCAATAGACGATACATGTGGTATGCATGATATGCCTGTTATGCTGTGTAGAATATCTAACATATCTACCTACAATACTATACATTACACATATTTTACATAGTATCCCATAATGCAAAGCATACTTGCACAGCGGGACCACCTTAGACATGTCATTGTCGTTATATGCCCATACACATGCATACTGTGACAGTATATCAACATATACTATCCACGGCTATGGCACGTACTTGTTGGACATACCCTACCACTGACGGTGGGTTGTATGTAATTGCTCTGTTTAAAGCCCTCATGTAGCATCCCTTGTGGTGTCTGTGATGTGTACCTTGTGGCCCACAGCTGGATGCACAGTTTCTACAAGCTTAAGTATGCTCAGCAAGACATCACTACATAAATACCTTTTCCCACATGATGCATTGCGGACACTTTTAATTAATGCAAAACGAGCTATACATACAGTAAATAATTAATACAAAACATGCTATACATATACTTACATACCGAGTGTTCTACATACCTTGTTATCGTTACGTACTTTCGTCTCTATCTCTCTCACACTGCTTACACGGGTATTTTGTATGAGCATACAGTTTGAATGTCTGGCAAGTCTTCCTTATATACGTCGATACCTGTAACATGTGGTTTCCTGCCGCCTATTGGTGATTCTGAGTGACTAATTACTTGCATATCAGCTTTGCAGCTACTACATTCACCAATTATGCGGCAACAGTGGGGTATAATTGACTTCTCCACTTGGACATTGGCCATTTGCCCTACCTTTGGGGAGACGGCCTGTGTTGCGTTTTGTTATGTGTAATTGCAACTGCTATGCATAGAGACAAGTATACTTTGGATTCATGTCCCACGTGGATTGTGTGTGACAGCTAGAGTATGTGGTTCAACATGTGGGTGTACCTGTCATCCCAACATCTGTTAACGGACTATTGCAAACAAAACCTGTAACATCGCCATTTGTTCCATTATACAATGGCTGCAATTTTGCATGGCGCCTTTAATTGTGTCTCTCACAAGGTATGTCGACGGTTCTGCAGTTGTAATTGACTGACTGGATGTTTGTGCTGTTATTACAGTCTGTATTGCTATAGTTTCTAGTGTGGGAGATTTCGGTGGGTGTACGTACCACATACAGGTTTGTGGGGCTTGCATTTCTACATATTCCATATATATGTGTGTGGGCTCCGTCCCTTATTAAAGAGCTATCAGTTAGTAGACTTATGTTATGGGATTGTACATTGGGCTGTTGTTAATTGGTTTTTATATAGTATGCAGGTGAGGTTGATACTTCCATACCTCCGAAATTGCAGTGATATGTAAAGGGATATGTCTACATGACAGCTATCCCGTGTATTTCTGTCCCAGATATTTGCAGTCATTGCGGTTGTGTTGGTAACAGAACCTCTTTGCCATGGGTTGACACCTTTTCATATGGCCATTGTTGGACACTTCCGGGACACACAGCGGTGTTTACAGGCCAACACATAGCCACGGTCAGTACACAGGATAGCACATACTTTTATCCTCAATACATACCTATTGTGGTTGGACTTTGGCTACTTATCATATTGCATGTAACATTCACGTTTCTTACATACAGGCATACCTATTTAATGCAACTATTACATTATGTATGGGACATATTAATGTCCTACGATCTCGGACATTTGCCCTTTGTAATGTTTTATGTTGTTGACCCCATTAGTGTGAGCATGTTCCTGTAATGTGGCAGGGTATTACTGCTACACAGTGAGGCCTCATGCTATCAAGTGGCCTCTAACATTATCATTGGCCAGACCGCTGTGTACAACCCCTGCACCATGTCAACATACCTGTGATGTGACCTGGTATGGATGTCACGTCTCTAGCCACTGTAGCCTATTAAACTGCCCACATGCTTCTGGATCAGTATATGTGTGGACATCTGTGGTATGTTAGACTTTCAGACAGTCAGGCTGAGGCTACGTTTAGCATGCTGATATTGCCACATGTGCCTGTGAGTACTCCACAGTTACACATGGGAGACTGCAAACAGTGCTACCTGTAGGCACATGCAAGTAGACCATAAGGAGGGAACCAGGGCATCATTACCAACATACTGTTACTGTTGTTACCACATACTGTGAACATATAACAATGCATGCTAAACCTGTACTACATGGTATGTCTGGTGCTGTCTCTCCTAATGTGGGACAGGTGGTGACCATATGCCTATGGCTAGCTATACCCACACCTACCGTAATCATCTACCTCTGAGTTGGCACTAGCAGACACATGATGCGAACACACACACACACATTACAGTCACACGGGGACGCACACGGCACCCTCAACACACACATACACAGGCTACGGCACTCACACACACAGTTGAACACAGTGCCTACGTGGACCGCAACACCGGCAGCGGTAACGAATTATCCATTCATATCATCATACTATTACTCGCGGTTGTACTGTTCTCTTTCGGTCTTTCAGCCTCGTGGTTACGCATGTCGGTATGTTACATATTCCATAGTTGGTGGTATCCTAAGTATTTGTACCTCCAAGGTATTATGAATGTTGTTGACCTATCTATACATATTTGCAGATATTGCTGAGTCCATATATATCAACATATATCACTCTATCGCCCTTTCTATCTGTATTATATATATGTATATATGTGTACATATATATATATATATATATATATATATATATATATATATATATATATGTATATATATATGACGGGGAAAGTGACAGGCAAGCTACACCTTTCATTGTGTACTTGTTGGTGTATACTGTTTCCTGGACTCCGCACGTTTGTGTCTGTACCTGTCACATTACACACCTGCCATAGGTTAGGGTTGCCAGCTGTCCCACTCTGTGAGGGACAGTCCATCTTTGGGCAGTTGTGTCCTGCAAGATATTTGTAAACATGGCAAATGTCCTGTGATTTTAGAACATACTTATTTCCTATAGTTTATGTAATAATCGCATAAAACAGTTATTCTGTATCTGAACCAACAAACAGAATAAGTAAGTAAACATTACAAGAATGAGCTTTTATCTAGGCAAAACAGTGCAGTTCTGCTTTCCGTACTGGCCGGGTGTATGTGTCGGCCTGCAGACATCTGACGTATGTCCCACATTAGAACTTTGAAGAGGTGGCAACCCTACCATAGGTACATCTTGCCTAGCAATAGTGTTAGGTGATTCTATACATGATTGCGTGTTCTATACCTGGCAGTGGTCGTTTTACCCTTCAGAGCAGGCACTATTAGTACAGGGGTAAATAATGCTGGTTTCACCTGTTCTGGACATCATTCACCGTGATCTGCGCGATATTCGGAGTAGCTTATCCCTGTTTTGCGCATATCCATATAGTCATATTTAAACGTCGCTTACCAGCAGTGGGCAATGCATATTCCCAGTAACGTGTGCTAAACATATGATCTGATGACCTGCATCCGACATGCATTACTCGTGCCTTCGGGATTACGTTACATCCCTTGCAGGACATGGGACCGGGAACATGCACGACGGTCACTGCATTTAACATATGGCCATCTGGGATTTGTACACGTGTTATGTCGTTTTGTACGTGGAGTACACTACAGCTGTTACTCCATACTGCAGTCACATGGGTAACTCAGTTAGTTTACATATTGATGAGTCCAGTTAATGGTATGTCCATGTGATGTTTACTGTATGTGCTCCGGCATTGGGTATGTATATCACAGTGAGCCACACACGATACTGTGCTACACCTTCAAACGACCGTGGGTGGAGCATGCTGGGGTGACGAATACCTGTCATGGGTACACCTCATGCCTTGACACAACATCCATGATTATATTATGTGGAGCCCCTCATTAACGCAGCAGGGACTCTGTGCTGAGTGTCTACAGAACAGTGCTCAAACACATGTGCTCCCACGATTGCCTCTGCTCCTCTACGCGACAGTTGGTTACTCGATGTTGTGGCGACAGCGGACACTGTTTGCCCCATTTGGTGTATGGCCTCCGACAATCGGACATGTACCTACCAATGTACCTGGGAACCTATACACACAGCACCAACATATGCTGATAGGCGCATGTACTGTTCAGGTTTTGACATTCCGTGTTCCAATAGCTGTTGTGTGTACAATGTTTGTGGGCTGCCTATGTAGGATTCACACAGTGGGCCACCTATACATTACAATTTGGTGCCATCCATTTTACTGTGTGTGCAGGTGGAGAGGTGTGTCAGTCCGTAGGGGCCTACACTGTCAGCGTATGTGCTATATGTTCCCTCTTTGCCAAGGCGTAGGCATATTGGGCACGCCTCTGTCTGCCTACTGGGGCTGGCACAGTGTGTTCATGGTCTGAATCCCTCTGTGCCTGTGATGGCCTTGGCAAATGCGGTGGGCTATGAGGGCCTTCACCATTTTGTCCCTGCTGCAGCTGTTTCCGCAGGATCATATTATGTAGCATGGCACATATTATGACGATGTGGGCACACGTGCCTGGAGAGTACTGCAAGGCTTCACCAGATGTGTCCAAGCACCGGAACCGTGATTTCAGCATCCCGAACACACGCTCTATGATGATTCTGGTTTGTGTGTGTGCCTCATTATGGCGTTCTTGCATGGGTGTGTGTGCATTTCTGATGGGAGTCATCATCCACGGCTCCAGTGCATAGCCAGCATCCCCCACAAGGTGGCCATGTGGGATGTCCCCCCTGACAAATACCTGATAGAGCTGTGAGACATGCCAGATATGGGAGTCATGGTAGCTTCCAGGGCTGCCAGCACACACATCCATGATTATGCCCTGGGCATTGCACACGACCTGGCAGTTGATGGAGTGGAATCCCTTGTGGTTTATGTAGCGCCTACCATGCTCACCGGGTGGTGACTTGATTTGTATGTGCGTGCAGTCTATCGCACCCATTACCTCCGGGTAGTGTGCCACATGGTGGAAGTGACGCATATTGCTGGCCAACTCCTCCTGAGTTCGGGGGAAGTATATATGCTCATTGGCATGTGGTAACATGGCATCCAGGAACTTTGAAAGGTACCTGTGGCTAGTATTCGCATGCTTACACATACCTTCGTGTCCACTGGGATGGGTTCCCCTCTGTTATTTCTGGTTCTCAGGCGTGGCCGGCACAGCTCCACTATTTGCTGTAAGATGCCCCTGTCCACCCCGTAATGCTCTACTATCTCCAGATCATGTAGCCCCTGGTAGGTTACCCTTGGTCTGAACACTCTTCTCCTCCTCCGGGGCCTGCGGTGGTTGTCAGCATCATCCTCCACAACACAGTCAGTCTCTAACACATGCTGATAAATCACAGCTATGGCAGCTCCCAACATGTACATTTTAAAAGTTCCACGTGTGTTTACACCTATGGTGCAGTGTTTGGGAATTCATAGGTGTGTGTAGGGTGCTTTCACACTTTATACTATTGTGTTGTGAACACCGATGATGTCATAGGGTGTGTATGTACGATCATAGCTACAGGATATCTTATGTGTTTTACTACCGGAACTATTGTGGTGCCTTTGGTGTTGAATTACATTTGGCTGCCGTGGATTACCTCTTGACCTTCCCTTTACATTTCTGCACGTTCCACCTACCATTTTCTGGCATGCATACTGCAGCCTGCTTTAATTTGTACTTTCCTAGACCTGGCGTATCTTGCGTAATGTGTGCTATTGCCGGTCTACTGTCGGTTTGCTTTGCTCTGCTATGACAGATCTCCTATCTTTGCAATCCAATGCCTCCCCTCCTTTCTTTGCATTCCAATGCCTCCCCTATCCTGTTTTGCAGGTTTCTGTGAGCAGACTTGACAGCTGCCGTCGATTGGCCGCCATGAGTTTATTGGTGTTGATTGCTCATTAGTATGCCAATTACCCTATTTCGGCATTTCCTTCTTTTCTTCCCCTGACCTTCCTGTTTGTGCTATTGTTCACGCCACGTGCATCTGCTTACTGGGTTTCGGGCATGTTTTCATCCCTGTACACATGCGCTTTTGAGCACCATGTGTGCTCTCAACTAAACAATTCTATACCTTCCTCCCCACCCCTGTCCTGCAGCTTTGCTTAGCAATGGCCAGGCCAGATTTGCATTGCTCCAATGTGCTTACTGCTACAGTGGCACACCCCTCTGCTGATGTCATGTATCTCCTCTGAGCCACTCCTCGGTGTTATAGCACTGCACCGTATGGTTCAACCTTCATCTGGCGGGACATTTGCGATTCAGTATTATCTGCCTCATTTGCATGGCATTGACTACTAATTCATAGTTACCACGCCGAACACTGTCGCAGACCCTTAGCAACCCTTGCACCTTGGTTGTGGTGTTCCATGCCTACCATTATGTATTATGGTGTACACCTGATTTGTATTACATTGCGATTTTATGACATTTTTATTTATTTTCTTTATGTTCCAGTTTGCGCACACATGCCCTGCGGTTGTACTTTGCATTACTGTGGATATGACATTAAAGTTGTTTTTTAGGTGTTGTGCATCCTTTCTTATGCCATTGGCTGTGTATTTAGCCATTGGCATATGTTAACTTTGTAATACATGAGTCTGGTCCGCTTCCATAGCTCAGATGTTCTGTTTGGGAAAATGTAAACCGTGTTTTTTGGTTTACATTTCCGTGGCCTTACGCTACACCTGCACCACTTCATTAATCGCTATATGCCTTCATTTGCATGGTGCGACACTGCACATGGGGTGATTAGCATACCTATGCCGAGGGCTGCGCAGTTCTGGCGTACGCCGGTAGTGCACGTGGTATTGGATCGTACCTGAATCGCTCGACGGCCATATTTGGCGTTATTCCACCTACGCTACGCCTGTGCCTGGTGCAAGCTTCATGAATCCCGGGGGTAAGAAAATAAGTTAGTGGCATGTTTTTCACATGCACTGTACTGTGCATAAAAGCATGTTCATTACCATCATTTTTCTTTGCTGTAGGCATAAATGTACACAGTCTGTAACCCATAATCACACTAGAAGCAACACAATAATAAAATAAAAATCCTGCTTCTTACTTTTGTATTTTTTGAATTCCTACTATACCAACTTTTGAGAAAAATGGATTGGAAGCTGCTCCCACATGTCACAGAGCAGCAAACTACCACTAAATGGACCCATCCTATGATGAAATCTATTGGGATTTCCCCTCATTTGTTCATAAAAAATTAGGTTGCATCCCACACCTCTTTCTTTCTTCTACAGCTTTTCCAAGTATCTGAGTAGTATGAGCAGTAATTGTCTTTTGGAACTTCCTTTTTGCCAACTTTGGAGTAGCTAGATATTCCAGGTGGATGTTTGTCTTATTGTATTTGTAATGCCAGCAAACCCAGGTTATTGCAAGAAATAGAAGGGGGTGGAGGGGATATTAGACACCAGAGACATTTTTCATTCAGAGAATATTGCTTATGGTTTTGAAAGTACTATGTTGCAAGCTGAGAAAATGGGCACCTTTCATTCAATGAAATGGAGCTCTTGAATATCCTATTTTTTAATGTACTACTATACTTCTACTGAATGTGTATGTGTGTGTGTGGGGGGGGGGGCAATAGACACCAGTGATAATTTTCGTTTACTATTTATAATTCTATAAAAGTCAGATTTTATATATATATATATATATATATATATATATAGATATAGATATATATATATATATATATGTTATATATATATAGGTCTACTTCAAAAAACTGAAAATTCAAAATACTGAATTATGGAATTTGCCTCTTCTCCACTGTTATGCAACTTTAGAATTAGTGTATATAGTTAGCAGGGGGTGTGTGGGGGGGGTGCAGCTGTGTTCAGTATTTTGAATTTTCAGTCTTTTGGTTTGTCAGTCTTCTGAAGTAGACCCATATATGGGTCTACTTCAGAAGAATGAAAAACCAAAAGACTGAAGATATATATGTATATATATATATATATATATATATATATATATATATATATATATATATATATATACACACACTACTGAATCCCCACATTACCGAAATGTTAAAATCGTGAAAGTACTACATACATACAGCACACACACAAACATACACACAGCCTCCCCCATAACCAAACAAACCACCCTACACTAAAGATAAGTGGGGGGACTTTGCCCCCCTTCACCCCCCATGTGGGGGGCTGTGCCCCCCCACCCCCCTACTTTAATATTCTAACTCCGAGATTGCACAAACATACACACAAGGCAAACTCTCACCCACACATTACAGCCCCTCACACACACACACACACACACACACACACACACACACACACCTACACACACTAAAGCCCCTCACAAACACACTTACACACAAATACTTACCTGAGCCGCAACACCAGAAGCGCTAACTCAAAATCCCTTAACATCGGGATTTTGAATTTCATACTTCTGGTCTTTCGGTAATGTGGGGTTTCAGCTATATGGTCTCAAGGTTTTGAAATTCGAGATTTCAAAAGTTCGAGATTTAGTATATTCCCATATATATATATATATATATATATATATATATATATATATATATATATATACATACACACACATATATTGTCTCATTACATTTTTCAGTAATGAGGTACTTAGTAACACAAAAACTGATTTTTTTTTTCTGGAAATACAAGTGTATGGCATATGCTAATAATTATATTATTAGTGTGAACCATGAGGTGGTTACCTGGTATTTCATGGTATCAAGTGAAAGCTTACATAATCTGCAAAAGTTGTCACTGATAGCAGCTGTTTATGTGGTGCCATTTGGCAGACATTCCAACTTGTTCAGTAATAAGATATGCATATTAGCATAATTATCATACTTATGTATATATCACTAGCATATTGCACTTGGACAGATAATGATTCAATATTTCATATTCCCAGTCACCAGACAGGTTGTGAATGGTTCTTAGATGAGTGGAGTACTTGGTTAAAGAAAAATTATGAGTTTTTTTCTCTCAAAATATTATGAGTGTATGGCATATGTTCATAATTACATTAATAACTTCAGCTAGTGGGTATTTACATGGGACTCCATGATATCAACTGAAAGTATACATAATGACTAAAAAAACTTTGCTATAATAGTTGGTGTCGAACCAGCAGTGAATGGCAGATATTTACATGTATTTGTCCATTAAATATTAAAAGCAAGTAATCTCTGTGGTATCCCGGAAGTCTCAAAACAACCCACTAAAGTGCAGTGGGTTAAAAACAAAACAGTGTAAGAAACTTCTCTGTGTGGAAGATTTTCAGTCCATATATTTCTAGTTAATCACTGTATATTAATCAGATCAGAGAATAGTAGTAGAAGTAGCGAACGTAAACTCATCTTAAGTCAAAACAAAACAAAACAAAAAGTAATAATAGAATATATATAATTGTACAGCATTACTAAGTATTCGAAAGTAATCCAAGCAAGGCAGGCAGTCTGTTTCCAGTCGAAAATCCTTTATTAAGTACACATATATATTTTTTGATTGCCAAATGAACTAACGTTGATATATTTCCAGCCATGTAGTATATTGTCTTGGATAAAATCACAGACTTAACAATCTACTTAATAATTTGGTTAAATAAGAGGTACCACATCATTATATAATTTTATTTAAAGTACATAAGGGTTATATATTATTATGACAGCTGCTAAGTAGGGCAGGACCAGCTCGAATGTCAGACTGATGGGGGAAGGGATGTGAATTTAACATGTGTACCAATAACACTTTGTTTTACAGCACAATAAACCACTCCCATGCCTGATAAAAAGTATATATATATTTAGAAAGCTTGTGAGGAAATTATTACTCTATTTTTGTTTTACTTGGTTAGTTTGTCTGTGTACTTAATAAAGGATTTTTGACTGGAAACAGACTGCCTGCCTTGCTTGGATTACTTTCAAATACTTAGTAATGCTGTCCAATTATATATTTTCTATTATTACTTTTTGTTTTGTTTTGTTTTGACTTAAGACGAGTTTACGTTCACTACATCTACCATTATTGTCTGATCTGATTAATATACAGTGATTAACTAGAAATATGTGGACTGACAATCTTCCACACAGAGAAGTTTCTTACACTGTTTTGTCCATTAAATATTCAGATATGCATAGTATTCATAATTATGCATATACCTCAAAAATCGAATGCCATCTACCAATCTAGTTTGTGGCCAAATGAAAATCAAATCTGCTCAAATAAAAGTCAGACTGATAGTTGTGGTCTGTGTGCTACAGTAACAGAGCTATTAATACTTGTTTGCATAATGTTAATAAGTACATGTATTCATTATATAATTACTTGTTAAATATAAAATTATTATTATGTCTGGCTGACATATTAATATCACCATTGGGAAGAGGAGGATGTGCTGAATAACTTTCATATTTTACATTTTTGGTAACTTTTATCATTTTTGAGACATATGCATTTGTTTACAGTTAGGTTGAAAAAGTGCATTCTTCGAATTCCAGCTTAGGTGAAGGCTGTCCAGGCAGGAATTCTTCAGGTATTAGGTGGTGTGAAATTCCACTCAGGCTAGGTGTGAAAGGGTTAAAAGCTTGGCAGGGAAAGTCATAGAGAGCACTGCAATCTCTAGGACATCAGCCAACAAGGGCTCTTGGCCATAAGGAGCAGATAGATCTGATCCAGTTTTATGATTAGGTTACAGATAAACTTAGTGGAGTGTCTTGACCTTAACAAAGTCATTAACATAGTACCACACAGGATTCTGATCAGAAAACAGAAAGGAAAGCAACAGCGTTAAGACTGAGGAGCTGGACTGCTACATGTCTGAATGGTTTAATACAGCATTTGCAGTAAGTGAGATAATGTTAGCTTGCTGGGAATTAGAAAAGTAAAACAAAAAAAGCACTGGTGACAAAGGACAGAGGGAAAAATGTAATATAATCACTGGTTAAGCACTTTCACCTAGTTAGTCTCCATCAGAACAACCAAAACAACATCAATTGTTTAAATAATACAATTAATTAATTACATGACTTCTATGACTAACCCACAATTTTAATACATGTGACGCTAATAACAACTAATAAAGAAATATAATTCATGACTCCTGAAAAAAATACATAAAAACTCACTGAAAGTGAACTTAAGTGAAAAAACTAAATACATATTAAAATTTGATAGTTAATGCAAAGCATCCAAAACCAATTTTATTGATCATTTACATTTATTACAATTCTGTCTGTGTTTTAAAACCACCTTATAATTAATACTGATGGTATAGATTAAAAAGAATAACAGTAAAAGCAAACATGAGTGCAGCATGTTAAACTTTTTGGTTGGGTCACTTATTCCTGGTAGTAAGACTGAATAATTGAACAAGTATAATGACAATTCTCCCACTAGAGACACTGTCCTTATCTGTTTTCATTATGTCTTGTGCTTTGCATTGCAGATCTTGTTCAAAATGTTTGCCATTGCTGAATTAAATAACTAATTCTTTGCATTTTTCTGGCAGTGGATGCAGATATCTACTACTTGTTTTCAGGAGATGTTAACAAGTATATGAGTAGGAGAGATGGGGTTAGGGTTAAGGCTGGTGATGAAGATGATGTCATGCAAATAGTACCGTTTTTTACTTTCATTAGGTCCTATATATACAGCTGTGTTAAACTTGTAAGAAGGAATGCTTAATTTGTGTTTTCCATAATTTTTGATGTTCACATAGAGATAATGGCAAGACTTGTTAGCAGCCTAGTGTATAACTAAGACTGCAAGCAATTTTATCTTTCTTAAAATGAATATATTGCAATAAAGTGTTTGAATAACAACATCAAGAAGGAGTGTATTTTCCTTTGTTTTGAGATGCTACATGATAAGAAGCAACTAAAGACTGTTTTGTGGCAAATTACTACTTTTGTTTGGTCACATGGTGTAGTGACCAGTTTGGTGAGAGTCTTAGCTGCTGTACTTTTCAGCAGAGCTAAAGGGAAGGGTACTTTTGTGTAATCTATTTCAGTTATGGAAAGTGTATAACTAAATGTCAAGTTATGCCATCTTTGGGACATGGGTAGTTGGGAGGTCTATCAGAGAAGGTTAAAGCATAGTGACTGCATCCTCTCATGGACCTAATTAGGAAAAAGGGAAGCCATTATGGAGTGTTTAGGAGGGTCATAGGTAGTAGTAAGTAATTACTAGGCTTGCATCATGAAGACCATTGAGAAAACTAGTCTAAATTTAAGCTGCCCTCTGAAGTACTGACTGATTAAGTTACTTGGGCAAAGTCACATAGTAGGTAAATGAGGGTCGTGGGAATCAATCTCTGTATCATAGGAACTGCAGCTCACAGCCTTAACCTTATATACCAACTGCCAGATTAAATATTTCAACAGCTGGTAATCAAAACCAGGGCCACATAAGTCCCAAACCAACACCCTATCACTAAACCAAATCATTGTCTTAATCTACTCCTCTGGTCACTCAGACTTCACCCTTGTTCATAAGATGAATACTATGCAATTAGTCCCCAAGCAATTACACGCAGTGTCAGTGGTTCTATTCCCACAGCGAGTTGATCGATAGATGACACAACAGTGCGGCCTAAGAAGGGTGCTGTACTCCTGCATGCATTGTCCTTCAGATGAGACATTATACTGAGGCCCCATCTGCTTGAGTTGGTGGTAGCTCAGATGGATGTAAAAGATCCCACAACACCTATTGAAAAGAGTAGGGGTTCTTTATTTACAACACTATTTACAATATACTTGTTTACATATTTACATTCATATAGATACCAACACTTTTTTTTTCCACAACCACCACTTGATTTTCCTTATTATGTTTGGTAATATCCATTTTCCACTGAACATGATTTCATTCAGTCTTTCATTCCAAATTATCCAAATTATTAACATATTCTTTACTATGTTTCACATAAAAAAACATTTTTAATCATATCCATATTTATCTGTTTATAATCTTGTAATTCTTTAAGTATTTTCATTTTTATTATTTTTTCCTATAAATTCTTAACTAATTTACATGTTAAAAAATATATTTTCTATTGTTTCTAACTCTCCAAAATAAAAGTCAAACGTTTTCATTTACCTTTTTTATAAGGTGTGACGCTCCTGCACTGGCCCAGTAATCAAGGAGCCTCAATACTCACCACTGGCAACAATAAGGGACATACACAATAGAAGAATGACAAGTACAAACATAGTAAAGTACCGTTTCCCTTAAGAGCACATGAGACCACAGTCAGTCTGGGGCTGGTTTCTCCCTTTTGCCCCAGATCCCCAGTAAGATTCCCCACTTGCACAGCTATAGGGTTGAGATCTCACCCAAGTGGTCAAGTTAAGACCTCCAGCACCCTCTCTTTCCAACCAGTGCATCATGTCCCTGCCCAAGAAGCTGACACAAACACACTTCGAAGTTTGATTGATATACAAACATACACACACACACACCTGGGAAATGCTGTCAGGTTTACTAGCTATGACCCTTTTTGCTCAGACTATAGGGTAGTTATCAGTGCCACCAACCAGCTCTTTATCAGCTACTTTAAGGCCCTTAGCAAAGGGTGTCCAATCTTACTGTGCAATGCTACTATAAATCTAAATGGTAGTTTTGACCAAGACTTGCAAGGCTATTTAGGAGTGACCTGTAAAGTGTCACCAAATACATATGCAAGTACTTTAAGAGCTTAAATATGTCTGACAAATATCAGCCACAAAGATAGTTTGAAATATATTTAATAATAAATAATAAAAGAACAAGCCAATACTCCGTCAGTCAACACAGTTACTTCAGAGTTCAAAAATCGCAGGAAATATTTTAAAACAGCATTGCAGGACAATCTTAATAAATACAGAAAACATCAAAGATAATCTTTACTATATTTCTATCTATGTCTAAAAGAGATACTATGCCCTGAATCTTACTTACTGACAGGCAAGTGCAGATGATGTTGAGTGGATGTTCTTGCCTAAAAGAGAAACTATGCCCTGAACCTTACTTACCGACAAGCAAGTACAGATGTTGATGAGTGGATGTTCTTGCTAAGTCCAAGACAAAGTTCAAAATGCACAGTCTCTCTCTGAGAGAGAGTTCTTAAATTAATACCACATTTTACTGCTGGGTTAGCCTGGATGACATCACTTTTTGTCACCTGACTTCAGTTCCCAGGCTAAACAGAAACTTAACAGAATTTTAACATATCCGTGTTAAAAATACATATCTCTCAGATGTTTGCCAGATCTTGGAAGTCATAAAACAATAAAATACTTTATATTTTAAACTTAGTAGTTACGTTTTCTTTCAACACAATAGAAAAATGTCTATCTCTAGACATTGTGTCTGCTATTGAACTGAAACTGAGAGATAACGGGCCGGATTCACGAAGGCTTGCACGGAGTCTAAGAGTAGTGTAAGACTCCATGCAGCCTTCACGATCCAGGAACAGCCCAAAGTCCGTGTAAGAGCCAAGCTAAAACGGCTCTTACACGGAGCGGGCGTGGATAAGCTAATCACCTCACTTGCAGCCGAATAGCATGCAAATGAGGATGATTAGCGATCCAGGAAGCCCAGAACAGCCCGTGTAAGAGCTGTTTTAGCTGCAGAAATGTACTCAGTTGACAACTGAGTACGTTTCTGCAAAAACTGCAATGGAGCCATGTCAGCTCCAAATAAAGGGTGCATATGTGTCAGGCAGCATGCCAATGGCCAAATATGTGGCCATTGGCAAGGTAACCTGATGCAAATATATTAAAAATATAATTTTTTTTTCGGTGATTGCCGATGTTTAAACCCAGCGCAGCCCAGCAAACGGGCTGCGCTATATAAAACATAAAAACGAAGGTTTTAAACCTACAAATGTAGGTTTTATGCAATACATGAAATGTCAATGCAGGGACCAGCAGAACAAAACCAACATGGCCACCGTGTAGTGGTTGCTAAGGGGGGAAGCTGAGTCTAAGACATGTAACTAAGCATTAGTAGGCAATCTGATGCAAATGAGTGTAAGGATACTGAATTCCACTGTCACATAGCAAATGAGCACAGTCTGAGTAGTGTAAGAGTTACAGAAGGGGGAGGAACAGAGTAGGAGATAGGTGACATCACAGGGGGGAATGGTAGAAAGAAATGCAGTTCATTGGAGGTTAGAGTTACATGACAGATGTCAGACAGATATCATGGAAAGAGGTGTGCTACTAACTAAGCATGAGAAAGTCAAAAAATGGAAGGTGTACACTGTTGCCTACACCAAAGTTTCTTGCTGGATGTGTATGCGCACGTGTGCACGCCACGAAGCGCGAGTAAGGCAGTGTGCGTGCGTGTAAGGCAGACTGAGCATGTGGGAGCGTATTGGGAGATGTTTAACACCATTTGCGTGGGCGTGCACGCGTTTTAATCCGAATAAGCAGATTCTGAACCGTGTAAGCATGTGTGCGCACGTGTAAGCCACTTTGAGCATGTTTCTGCTGGTTTACACACGGCTCCACCCTGAGGAAACAGAAAGGAAAAAGGAAGCAACAGATTTAGTAGGAAGCTAGCAGGGAATACTGCTGGAGCTAGCAGGTGAAAACAATTAGATGCAGGCAATTACACAGGCAGAATAGTAGCCCAGCCCAGCACTTAAAACTCTGCAAACAGCAGTACAGGATGTTTCTCTCAAGAGACACTGCAAGACAGGAGTTAAGTTATCAGAAGTGAAAACTGAAAAAGCTGAACTCAGAGCAGAAATGTTAGGGGCTGCCTTAGCTGTCATAATGAGACATAGGCGACTTGCTGAGGGTGGTGACAATGCAGATGGTGCCAGAAAACCCACAGTGAGGAGACGGAGAAGAGTGTACAGGCCCAGGGTCACCTACCATGGGTTACATGAGCTGGAGATAGTAGAGCTATAGAGTGGACAGAGACCTCCTGCAGCAAATAGTGGAGCTGTGCAGGCCACACCTCACACACAGAACCAACAGAGGGGAACCCATCCCAGTGGAAACGAAGGTATGTGTTGGCCTAAGAATACTAGCAACAGGTACCTTCCAGAGACCAACTGGTGATATGATGGGGATATCACAGGCATAAGCCTCCAGGGTACTGCACCAGTTCCTGGATGCCATGTCAGCACATGTCGGTGATCATGTATATTTCCCCAATGCCCGTGAGGTATTGGCCAGCAATATGCGTCTCTTCCAGCAAATAGCAGAATACCCTGAGGTAGTGGGTGCAATAGACTGCACGCATACGCATCAAAGCACCAGCCGGTGAGCGGGTAGGGCATACATCAACTGCAAGGGCTTCCCTCCATCAACTGCCAGGTCGTGTGTGATGCCCAGGGCATAATAATGAATGTGTGTGCTGGCTGTCCTGGGAGCTACCATGATTCCCACATCTGGCATTTGACGCAGCTGTACCAGACATTTGCCAATGGGGACATCCCGCATGGACACCTAGTGGGGGATGCAGGTTATGCACTGGAGCCGTGGCTGATGACACCCATCAGAAACGCACACACACCTGAACAGGAACGCCATAATGAGGCACACGCACAAACACGTAATGTAATAGAGTGTGTGTTTGGGCTGCTCAAGTCACGGTTCCGATGTCTGGACACATCTGGTGGAGCCTTGCAGTACACACCAACTACATGTACCCAAATTGTCATGGTATGTGCTATGCTACATAATATGATCTTGCGAAAACAGCTGCAGCAGGACCAGCATAGGGCCGGGCCAAACAGCCCCCCACCATTGCCAAGGCCATCACAGGCAGAGCGTGACTCAGAGGAGGAACAACCTGAGCCTGCCCCAGTAGGCAGAAGGAGGCATGCCCAGTATGCCCTGGCCTTGGCAAAGAGGCAACACATAGCACATACACTGGCTCAGTAGGAACCCTGGGAATGATACCCCTCTCTGACTCACTCATATAGTAACAGGGATGCCTAACATGACACAACCTGCTCTCAAACATGTACAGGGAAGTGTAATATGCATCCGACAGAGGCAGCCCTGCAGCACCACCTGAGGCATGAATGCTATGTGTTAAGTAATGTAACACCATGTACTATATGCACACCTGATGACCCTGACTAACATCCTACCCTCACCAAGCATCATGCCACAACATGACAATGAGATGATCAAGTGCAATAATTGACTGAAGTATCGCAGTTAGTCAAAGGGGATCCAATGTGTGCCAGTCTGGGATGACATGCTGAGCATGACATGATGCACCACCTGCTAGGACTGGCGTGCACCTATCAGTGCAGGCTGTATGGATACTGGCAAAGGCTGTTGTTACCCACAGTGTGCCCTGAATAGGTAAGGCTCAAAACACAAACCTATCTCCATAGGTATCAGAGGGGATAAGAATAAGATAAGGGATAAGTCAAAACAGCAAGATGCATGCAGTCTAAACTCACCCAGTATGGAGAATGTTGATATCTGCGCTGTAACAGAAAACTGAGCCAAGGCTCACAACAGCACCCTAACACTACCAGGTTACACCTCATACTGTGCTGTACAGCCTCAAAACATGGAACAAGCTACAAAAGGAGGGTGACTAGCAAGAATTGTCAAGGATAACCACACCCCATGTTGGTACCACAACAAAAAGCAGCATGGACTAGCCATGGTCAAGTAACAGTGGCTAAAACTGCCCCCCAGTTTATAGCCTGCTACAGACTACTGTCCCAACACCAGGAACTGCACCTGGCCTATGCTGGAATACATGAATATATTAAGTCCTCCAAACCACATTATATTGGGTGACTGAAAATACCCAGACATAGACTGGGAGCATTATACTAGCTCCAACAGTGTAGGACAAAAGTTCATAGAATCCATAAACCAAAAGGTCCAGGAACAACGTACCACTCCCACAAGAGGGGTAAGCATACTGGATGTGATAATCAGCAACATGGGTACTGGATGGCAAGATGAGAAGTGTATTGCTCACTGGTAAAACCAGACCATAGAGTAATCACACTGGATATACAAATCCTGACCACAGTCCCTGGCCAGAAAACCACAGTGGAAAACATGTGTTAAGCAATATTTGCACTCCTCCAAACTGATGTGGAATCCATTAAAGGTCCTGTGCAGGTGCAAAATATGGGCCACACCTCAGAACCTGTAATACAGCCATTCCATGAACACTGCCAGGAATGCTTGGATTATGCAATCCTAAATTAAAACAAGACACAATGCCATACACGCAGGAATCTGGCATGGTGGACACCAGCCATAACCAAACCATGCAAGAGAATGAGGAAGCTACTACATGATAGAGCAAACATAAACAATGAAGTAATCACTGATCAGTAGTATGGCAATAAAATCTGTCCACACATACAATCCACTAAGGCCAGCCACAACAAGTTGAATCTGTGAATCCTGAGGCAATGTTACACCTGCCCCAAGTACACAGACAACCCCAACTCCACCCAAGAAATACAAATATATGTGTGAGATGCAACCATCTATCCAAACTGGAGGCTGAGCTCCCTCAACTCAGTACTCCCAAAACTAGTCAGGAGGAGAAGGTAACCACACACACCACAAACACAGTCCCACATAGACCTATCACAACTGCAAACCAAACACATAAACACAGATAAACATTCCCAGAGGCACAAATTACAAACACAGCACACCAACAGAGGCCTCTAAAGCAGACACCCAATCAAACAACCTCCAAACATAGCACATGCAACACATAGTACACAAAGCTCGTGTGCCAAACAGTCACAGGCCAGAAGGAGAAACAACATGCCTGATACAGTTGTAATAGGTGACTCCATAGTCAGACACACTGCTGTCCCGCACACCAGACTGAACAAGGGAAAGGGTACAGTAAGCTGCCTGTAGGCTGCCACAATATGCCACATAACAGAAGTATGCAGGTCACTCCAAAGCAAGTAGAAATATGATGCAGTCATAGTCCATGCTGGTGTGAATGACCTGAGATGTACCTCCCTAGACTACATGAAAAGAGACATAGATGAGCTCTCTGATTATGTAGTCCAGGCCGATATGACACTCACCATTTGCAGCATCCTACCCTTACCAAGAATAATGCCACAGTACAAACACGGAATGATCAGTCATAGCAAGTGGCACACTTACTGGTGTCATTCCAAGGGGATCCAGTGTCTGTCTGCTTGGGATGTCATGCTTGACAAGCCACGCAGCTGTTCTTGGGATGGCTTGCACCTGTTACCCCTGGGCGTCTGAATATTGGATAAGGCCTTTTCCACCTCCATAGAGCCTTTTGTAGGCAAGGCTGAAAAGACTGACCCAGACCCACCACCCTAGAAAACATAAGTGGGAAGAAACATAAGGGAAATGCTGACCAATGCCAGATGTGTAAACCCCAATATGCATGCTCCCAAGGCCATCGCCAGTATGGAGAACATTGATGTCTGTGCAGTGACAGAAACCTGCTGCAAGCCTCCTGACAGCACACCAGCACTACCAGGTTATACCACATATCATGTGTTATGGCCCCAAAACCTGGAACAAAACATAAAAGGAGGGTGAGTATCCATAGTCAGCACAGACACCCATACGTCCAGGTAACTGACAATGCACAAGGCATTGGAGCCCACCCATGTGCAACTAACTGTAGGCAAGACTGCTGTATAGTCTGTAGCATGCTACAGACCACACTCTCACACACAGGAACCCCACCCAGCCATCCTGAAGACACTGGACAGTATGAATGTCCCACCAAATACCAAACAAGGTACCACAAATTACCACATAGGGTAAACCATTATGTATGGAAGGAGTAATCAGGGACCTAGGGACACAAGTGGACAGTAACCTGTTATGTGACACCCAAATTGCCAATGTGGCTAGGAAGACTGTCTACATTTGACACCGTATCAGGAAAGGATTCACATCTACGTCAACAGAGGTCATTGTGCCCCTATACTGTTCTCTAATCACACCCATAATCTAGTACAATGCCTCATATGGGATGTACCTTACCTGACACCTGCAGCAGTTAGAAAGACCTCAAAGGTACCTCACCAAGAGGATAAAGGGTCTCAAATATATGTCATATGCTGCCTGGCTGTAGACACCCCAGCTGAATGCAGTCACATACTGCCTACACAGAGGCATTGCATGCCTGTTGTAGAAGGCCATGCTCAACACAGGAGTAATGGACATGCTCCACCCCAGAAAACTCAAATCCATCGGAGCTGTGAGAGTGAGAGATGTCAACCTCAACAAATAATGAAATAGGATGTGCTGGTGGGACAGATACATAATCCAGAGGCTCCCCACACCCTGGACCAGAATCCCACTCCATGTTAGGCAGAGCCCCTCACTGACACTCTTCAACAGGAATCTTGCCAAGTGGATGGATGATTGTAGAGTTACACTGGGGGTCTTCACTGTGTCATGTCCAGACAGAGGCACAGCAAAGCAAATCATAAATGGCCATAATATTCACATAGCAAGGGGTGGCAAAAGCCACACACACTCTGGCTAGGCTAACAAATGCCCTAGGGTGGATAGCCTAGTATGAACCTATGAACCTATGAAGATACAAATTGTATAGGACACTAAGGATAATCCCAAGGCTTTCACAACGGATGGTAGGAACCATTTTGGGAATTCACAGATATGCCCTGAATCACACAAATATCACAAACACACACACATATTGCCAACATACATCCTGACAGTTGCAGTGCAACCCCCCCCCCTCGAATGCAGAATATCTATCCCAGCAGACTGCTGGCCCCCTGACATTGCAGATGCTGAGGTAACAGCCAACATCTACAAAGCAAAACACACAGCAGCAATGGTATGAGATGGTGTCCTGGGCTTAGTGCAACATGGACTCCAAGAGGAATGGAATGCCAAACCACACTACTGCTCAATGTCAGCCTTACCACAGAATATGTACCCAAAGAGCAGTGTACAACAACAGTGGTCCTTCTCAACAAAGGTGTTGCCTGAATGGATACTGAAAACTACTACCCCAGAATCCTGAGAAGCTTGGTCTGCACAGCTATGGAAAGGATCAGCATGTACCACAGACATAAAGATATTGGGGACCTACTGACACTGGACCCTACCCAGTGTGGCTTTCTCAAGTGCAGATCCTGCCCCTAAACATGTTTGACTCAATTGAAACAGTCATTAAGGTCATTGATGAGGGCAATGTGGTCCACACAGCGTAGCTGGACCTTGCAAAGGCTTCTATACAATACCGTACGTGTTCATTATAGATAAGCTCACCAGCTTAAATATAAACCCACATGTCAGTAGAGGGGTTGCAAACCAGACCAAGGACAGAACAGACATGGTCAGACATGCTGCAGCCATGTCAGACTACAAACCAGATATAACTGGCATCCCACAAGGCTTTGTCCTGGGATCTCCCTCGTCTGGTATATATGTCCCATAGGTACAGGCAAACATGGAAGGACTGTGACAATATGTGTTGAAGGACAAACACACTCTCCAACTAGCATTAGACATGGACTAGGGCACATCGCTAGTGTTTGCAAATGTACACCTATGTTGTGGAATACACTACCAATGTTGGACAAGCCTGGTTTAAGTAGTTCATATCTGAACAGAATGCAACATGGTCAGATGTACACAACTGGCCCCTAACCAGGCTGTAGTGCCCACTATCGAAATGTAAAGCAGTGATAGCACTAAAGCCCAGGATACTGTCCACCACAGTCAAAATACTACCAGTACACTATACAGTACTACAGTGTTAGGTCAGTGTGAAAGGATGTTGACAACTGTATGCAAAGTATCCCATGCAAACACTGCAGGCACAGTATAATCCTGTTGTGTTCACACACAAAGCAGTTGTACAGTAACTACACAACACGACACACAACACACAACCATAAACGGGTGATATTTGTTGAAGTTCACACTCATCCACAAATGTGGTGGGCTGCAGAGTCCAACATATGGAATGCTCACACTGGGCATGCTCACACACTTTGATAAATGAGACATATGTTAGACAACATGCCATGGGAAGGCTGAACTGGGCATGCTCACACACTTAGGCCAAATCTCAGTTTAGCAGTTGGACACACATATCTGGTATTTTTATGTGTTATTCCAGGAACCAACCACATTACAGCAGTCTGCCCAGTGCACACAGTTAAATGACTACAGAGACATACGTGATATAGTGGATCCCTCCCATATGCAAACATCTTCCACAGATGCACAAGTTGTTCATACAAACAGGGAATGCTATGGCAATAAAGATGTGCAAACAGTCTATCAGCAACAAATAATGTGCATTTGACAATTAAACATATGGGTGTAGAGGTCAACACTAGGCTGTTTGCCATAGGGAATGACAGCTTAGCCAGAGTGTGCTTGGTGTCTGCCTTCCCACAGGATGCACATTCCCCTTTCTAAACACCGATGATGTCAGCACCCTATAAGTACAGCAGGAGAAAAGAAACTTGCTAGTAATTGAATAGTGTGCTCTGCTAATGTGTCTGTCACAAATGTCATAACATAGTTAGATGGGGTTTGAATCCTGCAAATGCTCAGTTAGTGTGTGTGTAAGTCTGTGGGAGAGAAATGTCCCTTTTGGCAACTAGGAAAACACACTACAGGATGCACATTCCCCTTTCTAAACACTGATGATGTCAGCACTCTATAAGTACAGCAGGAGAAGAGAAACCTCCCAGTAATGTGAATAGCGCACTCCGCTAATGCGTCCGTCTTAAGTGTCATAACATAGTGAGGTAGGGGTGTGAGTCCTGCAAATGGCAAGTGTGTGTGTTTGTCTGAGGGGGGTTAGTGTGTGTGAGGAAAATGTCCCTTTTGGCAACTAGGAGAACAGACTACAGGATGCACATTCCCCTTTCCAAACACTGATGATGTCAGCACTCTATAAGTATAGCAGGAGAAGAGAAACCTCTCAATAATGCGAATAGCGTGCTCTGCTAATGCATCCGTCTCAAGTGTCATAACATAGTTAGGTAGGGGTTTGAATCCTGCAAGTGTGTGTGTTTGTCTAAGGGGGGTTAGTGTGTGTGAGGAATATGTCCCTTTTGGCAACTTGGAGAACAGACTACAGGATGCACATTCCCCTTTCCAAACACTGATGATGTCAGCACCCTATAAGTACAGCAAGAGAATGGAAACCTCCCAGTAATGCGAATAGCACACTCTGCTAATGTGTCTGTTTCGAGTGTCATAACATAGTCAGATAGGGGTTTGAATCCTGCAATTGGCAAGTGTGTGTTTTTGTCTGAGGGGGGTTAGTGTGTGTGAGGACAATGTCCCTTTTGGCAACTAGGTGAACAGACTACAGGATGCACATTCCCCTTTCTAAACACTGTTCAGCTGAAGGCCATGGCTCTGGCACAAGTCTGTTTCTATGATGCCCCCGACGCTTGTGTCAGGTGGAGAGTCGATTATGGTGGCCAGTTCGCAGTCATCTGCATATTTGGTCAGCCACAGTCCATCCGTGTTGGCCTGTACCTCAAATAAATATATACCAAACAAGAGAGGTCCCAGGACTGAGCCTTGTGGGACACAACTCGTAACTGGTTTGGAGTCTGGCATGGCTCCAGCAATGCTAACCATGTGGGTTCTGTCCTTGAGCCACTGTGCAATCCATCTAGTGACATAGGGGCTTATATTTAAGCTGGTGAGTTTCTCTAGAATGCCCAAGTGGGGTAATGTTGCGAAGGCTTTTGCAAGGTCCAGGTAGGCTGTGTGAACCACCTTCCCCTCATCAATGGCCTTGGTGACTGTTTCAAAGAAATCAACCAGATTAAACCTGGTAGTGCTGGTGTGCTCTCAGTAGCACTGAACCAGGCATCTGTTACTGCACAGATATCGATGTTCTCCATGCCAAGGAGTGTTTTGGGTGCATGCATCTGGAGATCTAGACTTCTGGCGTTGGGTAGCATTACTCTTAGTTTTTTATCCCTTGTGATACCTATGAAGGTGGGTTTGTCATTTCAGCCTTGCCTAACATAGGCACTATGGGGGTAGCAAGAGCCTTTGCCAATATCTGAAAGCCCAGGGGTGACAGGTGCAGGCCGTCCCTAGCGAAGCAGGTAGTTCAACAGAAGATGAATATGTGAAGGTGTAGTGCCTGTGATTAGTTAGCAGTAGCATATATGACTGCTCACGTGGACACATGCCAGGTAAGTCATATGCACTGTGTCACAGGCAATGTACATGTGAACAGGACAAACAGTGACATCCTGTCAAGTGGGACATGGACATGCATATAGTAAGCTATGCAGATGGCACTAGCAGTCCACAGAAGCTCTATAACTATGCATTGCAGGTGTGATCAGTATAACAGGGTAATTGCAAGCAAACATGCATGCAAACAAAGCTACAGTAAACACGGCTGCATGTAGTCCATTGTACAACAAACAAGCGGCACCAGTTCCAGTAGGTAACACTGCAAATATGCAGGCACTATGCACATGTACATGGAAATACACGGGACAGATGGCTAGGGTCCAGTCTCAGTGCACACAAGTGTACAGACCATGTACTGTCAGGATGTACAATAACTGGATGGAAACCCATGTGCTCATACCTGCAGTAATACACATGTCAAATAACAGACACTGAGCCTTCACTCAGTGGTTCCATACTTAGTAGGGTGTATGCTACCTGGCCTGCCACCACAGTATCCCTGACATATATGGGGACTCTCCCTCCTGTGACAGTTAGTTATGTGTGTTGGGGCTGTCTAGCATGGTATGAGATGTGAGCATGCAGTGCTAACGTGCTCCTGTGTGTCCTGTACCAGTCGTGTAGTACTGCACACATATCAACATCCTCAAACATCCGCATTGCAGAGTCTAGTGTGGGCAACATGCCACTTGCAATTTACATGTCCATCATTGTGTATTACTACATTCATTATCCTATCCCCTGTGCTACCTATGTATGTAGCCTTCTGTTGACATCATTACCACCAGTATGCCAACATGTGCAGATGATACACTATGGTACTTACCATGGGTGTAGACAACAGGACATGACAATCACACACTTACTGCATCAGGCATGCTGTGATATACCCACAATTAATTCAGCAGACAGTACTGTTAAGAACATGATACTATTACTACACATCTATCTGGTCACCCTGTGCATCAGCAACATGTTAACCTGTACCTGCACAGTTGTTACAGATTGCAGGAGGTGGCACAGTTTCATCATATGCACAGGGTGTGAACTTGGTATGCCTGAGTCAGCCACAGATACCACCAATTGACATGTATGTGTATGTGTGTTGGTGAGAGACAGCAGTAGAAGGTGGGGCAATGTTGATGCAGTGTGTGCGTGTATGCGGTAGCCCTAGGTGTTGTCAATTCATGTGTGTATGGATGCACACAGTTCCACCTCATGGCTGCCATATACTGGTGTTTGTGGACAGCCACAGACTGTACCTGCCAGGTCATACAGATCAGTGTCTCTGGCCACGGACACGGTACCTGTGCCTTGCAGGGGTGCTACGGACCGTATCCAGTACCAACCCAGACTGGGTACTGTCATCAGAAGCAGGTGTTCGTTGACTGGACACAGATCCCTGTCGGGCCTGGCCAGAGCCACGTGCACGTGGTCTCCTGGGGCGGTCTGATGACAGCACAGACCCAGCATTGCTGGGGCTGCTGCTGGCACTATGGGGGCAGCCGCGGCCCTGTTGTCATCCGTGACGACTGCCAGCTGCTGCTGTTGCTGGCATATGGCCACATCGACGCCTCAACCACCCACCATCACCCTGGCTCATGGACATGTAGTTGTGGAACCGGTATAATATGTCCCCACAACATCTGTCTATGACATCGGTGAAATCACGGATGGCAGCCGCAATGTCACGCATGCTGTCAGTCATGGCTGTGCGACATGCTGTCAGCTCCCTCAGACCCTGTCTGGTGTACCGTTCCATACGTGACTGTGCCTGCATGACAGCCCGAAACATAGCTGAGTTTGTAAGACCTCTGTGGGCACGTCTGACAGGGGCAGTACGCCCACGGATGCTCCCACGAGAACCCCTGGACATCTGTCTCTGTGGTACCATCTCTGGGCCATGCCCATGGCTGCTGTGTGGGGAGGCATGTGCCACAGATTCCACATTACCCTGGTCAATGCCCACTGTATGCTGTCCATCACCTAGGGACGTTGGTGACAAAGGGTGTATTGGCAGGACAACTGTGAACATTGATGGGGTTGACAGCTGTGTACTGTCAATCGGCTGACCAATGGCGGACCCTGGCATACTTTCCTGTGCCATTACACAGATGTCATCATTATCAGTACCCACGGCACCTGACTTAGGTTCCCTGCTACATGACACCAGAGCAGCAACAGAACCTGTAGGAGGGAAACAGGAAACACAGTTTACAATGTCTACACATTACCAGCGGTTCACACATGCACAGGTGCACAAATGCACACATGCACACATGCATACATGCACACATGCACACATGCACAGGTGCACACATGCACACATGCACACATGCACGCATGCACACATGCACAGGTGCACACATGCACACATGCACAGGTGCACACATGCACAGGTGCACACATGCACACATGCACAGGTGCACACATGCACAGGTGCACACATGCACACATGCACACATGCACAGTGCACAGGTGCACACATGCACAGGTGCACACATGCACACGTGCACACGTGCACATGTGCACACGTGCACACATGCACAGGTGCACACATGCACACATGCACACGTGCACACATGCACACATGCACACATGCACACATACACACAGTTTCACACAATTGTACAGTACTCAGTATGAGTAATATCAACACACAGACACAGACACACCTACATGCATACAAAGAGCACTACTAAGTGAGCCAAATAGTACTATTACTATCAACACTATTACAGGAATTGTTAATACACACTCACCAGCATGGATAGGCTGCATTGCTGTTATACCAGAGGGTCCTGCAGACGTGAAGAAACTAATGTCAGTGGGCACAACTGTGCCATTGTTACTGAGTATGATACAGGTCAGTAGTACAACAGTCGCCTTTCACAGGTCAGCTGCTAATATTGAGGATATCACACTTGCACATTAAATACTATGGTGACAGCTACAAACCAAGGACACACCTCACACATGCATTAACTACCAGTGTACACAACAGTCAACTATACATATGGCATATTACCTGCACGTTCACTGTCTTGCTGCTGCGTGGCTCCAGCCACCATCATAATGCATATCTGCTGCTGTTGTTGTTGCTGGCGGACTGGAGCCACTACACTCATGAGTAGTCCCTCCAGTCTGGTGAGTGGGGGATGTGTAGCCACCCCACCACCTGTGGCGACCTGTTGCCTGTGGATATCCGACGCACGCTGATGGACATTTCTGATTAAATCACTGCAGTGATGTCGTACCTGCTCATATGTCCTATTATGCATGCCTATGTCATTTACCCGACGGACAAGGTCTTGCCACAGTGCAGCCCTCTCCTGTTGATTCTGGCTGGTGCGGGAAAATAGTATTGCATAATCCCACACCAGGCTCTGGTGTATCTCCTCATCCTCAGCTGTGGAGTAGGTGGGATTCCGCGGGTGGGCCATGTACCTGAGAAAGAAAATAACCTGGTATCAGCAATATATGTCAGCAGAATTTGGAACACATACTACACATGCTACTCGACTGTTATGATACAACATCTCACATATGTGGCATCTGTCTGTCTATTGGTGGATACACATGTAGATGGCCAGGTATCAGTGCTCAGCCAGCAACTGTGCAACAGTACCTGGCCCACTCCATACGACATACTACCAAACCCCAGCAGTCAGAACACTGATTCAGGTCAAGAGCACCTCCTCACTCTGGGGGTTTGTATCTAGGTACTGTATGGCCTACATCATCAACTACTGTGAACTGACCACACACTGATTGCCCTGGATATACATATCCCACCTCCACCACCAGCACAAACGACTGTAGTGCATAACATTACAGATACAAACTTTACACTTTGTAACAGTGACATGGTATCCTTTCAGCCCACTGGGCCAGTGGCAGATACAACCCACAATGCTGACCCCTACACAATTGCTTTCTACAGACATCTCCGAGAATGCATGGATCATGCAATCCCATATATGACCAAGACACTCTCCACAAAGGGACAACATCCTGTCTGGTGGACCCCAGCCATAGACAGATTGTATTACAGAAGATGGAAGCTACTGCAAGACAGAGCATAATTCCATAAAGGGAGGGCATGTCAGAGCAGCACTAGTAAGGATCTATTTTCCATCATACAAAATCCATGGGCAACTTTGAGAGGGAAATCAAGAGGGACACTACAGATAACCAGAAGGCCTTCTTCAGTTATGTTAGCAACCTGGTCAGGATCCATCCTCTATGCCCATAGGTAGTACACAACAACAAATATTTCACTGACACCACAGATATCGAGAACATTGTGCCAGACAGGTTCAGTGCAGGTGTCACCCCACCCTCTCCCCCAAAATAAGGCATAGTTATCCCAGCTGACCGTAACCTCCCTGTCATCACAGATGTCCAGGAGAGAGCCACCCTCAGGACAGCAGAATACATAACATGGATGGGACCTGATGGTATCCCCAGTTGCATGCTACATAAACTCTGACAGGAGCTAAACACACATATAGAAGTGCTATGTAACACTAGCCTGACTACAGGATATGTACCTGTACACTGGCGCACAGCAGCAGTGGTTCCACTCCACGAAGGAGGCACCTCAACATACCAATACAATACAACACAATACATTACATTACAATACAATACTATACACTATGCTATTGCCCCTGGGACTACAGCAGTGTACTGTTCTGCTACCCAACCATTGTGACACATGTGGTGTGATGGTACCTGCTGCTGTCACACAGTTACACAGGGTGACTCATATGGCATATTACCTATCTGACTAACATTCATCAGGTGTAATTGTGACATGTACTCATGGGGAGTCTTGCTTCTTAACACTGTGTTGGTTATTGCAGGGTATGTCTTATCTGTGGGTAGGAACTCTTACCTCCACATGTGCACTCTATTGCAGTGGCACGGACGACACACAGCAGACATTTAGGTTGTGGATGGTGTGAGGTGTTACTATGGTTGTTGGACATCTGTCATGGGTGTGACTTACAAATGTAAATCCAGGAGTGGTAACCTCTATGTGGGTAGCATATGTGTACTCTGTGGTGTTGTCAGTCACTGTGCATTGGTAATGTGTTTGAGTGCATTGTCACAGTGTTGTACATGTCACTGTGTCCTTCTCCATATCTGAAGCTGTCATGTGAGGTCCATACCATGGCATCCATTATGTGGTGTGGAGGGGTACACCGACCTACATGTCCATAGCTGACACACCATGTCCGCTGACACATACCATGTGCAGGTATTCTAGGGATAGTGTGCCACTGTGAATATCATTGGGGCCACTATTGTACACATTTATGACCCTGTTCACCCCTGACACATGCAGTGGTGGGCAGCCAATAACATATCAGGTGGTTACTGGTGTAGGTGATCTGGAATGTGGTATGGTACTCCGGTTTTGACACTGAAGTTCACTCCATGTCTTTGTCACCAGGCACCTGTTGCAATACATCTGTACACATGTGCCTCACTCAGACTTTATATACATCTCTCTCTCTCTCTCTATGTATATATATATATATATATATATATATATATATATATATATGTATATAGATATATCTATATGTGTATATATATATATATATATATATATATATATATATATATATATATATATATATATGTCCGTATACATATACACATACATATATTGATGTACATATATTGCTATAGATGTGGAGGGGGGGCACAGAGGGGTGTGAGTGACAGAGGGGTGGGACAGGCTGTGTTGCAGGTCGTCATATACAGTCATACCTGTAGGTAGTCAGATCAGTCTGTCTATGTATATGTATCTACATATATCTATATCTGTATGTGTGCATTACATAGCTATGTTTGTACAATATTCTATCTACATCTGTCTATGTATTCCTACATCTCTCTCTCTATGTATGTATACATATATGCATATCATATATATATATATATATATATATATATATATATATATATATATATACACATACATATGTTCACATACATACGTATCCATATGTTAGACAGGTATATCAACATATTTGTCTACCATACTGTATACACACACTGACATACTGCTAAACATACATAACTGTGAAACCAACTTTGTACATGGCACTACAACCTACAATCAACCAACATTGATATGTGCACATAGATGCTCTCACATACAAATGTATGTACAGCCTTCACTGATAGTTGCTGTATGTCTCCTGCCCTTTACACATCTTCATATACATATGGATACAGACCAATGACACATATGGAGGGTTCACAGTATGTAGACCTTTATAGTATTACTTTATATTACCTGTGTTTGTCACAGCTGCTTGTGTTGCTGTCTGGTTCTCTGTCCTGCTGCTCCACTTCCCAGTTGTCAGCTTTCAGGTAGCTGTTGCTGAACATTTTTTTTTGTGTCTGCTTAATTGCAGTTTTCTCTGTCTCTGTCTCTCTCTCTCTCTCTGTCTGTCTCTCACGCCCTTCTCAGGGTGCAATGAAAGTATTGCATGTGTGGGCTGGGAGTACAGCATACTTTTGTAGGTATCTGCATATGCCCATGTGATGGCCTCTGCACCAATTGTTAGCCAGCACTTGCTAATTGCATGCAGCCAGTTGTGTACTGATTGCAGTTCTCACTGTGATTTCAGAACAGTGCTATAAAAAGGTATGTGAGATAGGCGTAGCCCTTTCAGATTTTAAGGCCAGGGACCATGCTGTTATGCTGTGGACAATGTTCTGTGAGTGTAAAGGTTGGTATCTCTCTCATATTTCCAGGTGTGTTGTAGATTAACATTCCTCCATTCATTTCTCCAGTTTCCTGTACTAACTGTGTATGTTCACTGACACCTACAACTACTACTACTGTTAATGCGTGTGTGCTTTCCTTTCACTTTTGCTTGCACTTTGTTGCTAAGGCTTCAATAGTTGCCCTTTACAGTCGCTACTTGTATGCCTGCTAGGTGTCTTGACTGTAGTGTGCTGCTGTAGCTTTCCTATTTTCCATGTACATTCACACCTTGGAATGCTTGCTATATTTGCTAGGGTGTTACAGCATGCAGTGTGGTCTGACCATGGTGTGGGCCTTGACATCTATTAGGGTATTTGAGTATGTTGCTGAGCAGGCCCCAGAGACTTTCAGGTTCATCTGTTATGTGCCTCATGGAATGGTACATATCAGTGGGGTACACCCATTAAAATGTCTGGTATGCTGCAGTTGTGACTGTGGGTTAGAATGAGCATATGTATTACTACACTTTTTCTGCCATGCAAGTGATGAATACTTTCAGGACTCCATAGTTACCATTGCATGTGTTACACCTTTCTGCCTACTGTTTGTACATTTCACATGGGGTCTGTGGGGCATCCCTGTAAGTCATTCACTGTTGCTATGTCTAGGCTCTTAACTATTCAAATATGGTGGTGTCAGACCCGTCATGTGTACAGATATTTGCAGGTTGTCCACATTTCTGCCTCATATTTTGGTCAATATCTCATGCACACCTTTTTCTGGCAAGTCACTCTGGGCTCAAGTCAGAATAATGTGACAAACATTCAAGTTTCAGACTGCATACCCTTCCAAACATCCCACAAAGTGCAGACCCTGTTACTCTCTGAACTGTCTGCGTTTGTTGTAACATTATTTGTAATGTGTCCCTGGTTTTGGGCCTTTGCTCCACATATTGTATTACTTGGTCCAGATGTGTTCCTGTAAGAGGTTGTGGGGTATGGGCAGTGCTTATCCTGCTGTGAGTATGTGTGTGGCTTGCAAGGTGCTATAGTGACATTATTACCTACTAGCTTCCAACTAGCATGGCTGTTTCTGTTCACACACTACTATTATGGAAATCCACTAGTTTTGATAGTAAGTCTAAATGGCATGCTTTGTGTACTACACATCTATATTCCCTTTACATTCATTCCTACTATTACATGAAATATTTATTTTAGCACAATGCTCTTGTATAAGAATCATGGCTTAGTGGTAAGTCATGCAGACTACGGGGTCCTGGGTTCGGGACTCACAGTGGGATTTTATTTTGCTTTTGAACTGAGTACAGGACCTGTCAATCAAAGTGACTAAGGCACTTTTAAGCAGTTGTAACCGGGTTAGCGCTGGTTTGCGCGGAGCTCACGCATGCGCACTGGCGGTTAGCTCTGCGCACACAAGCACACACCCGATTACAACCGCTTAAACGTGCTTACTCTTGTGCACACCCGCGCTATTTTCTTTGAAAGAAAAGAAAATGGGGAGACAGGAAAGTGGTGCAAAAGGGGTCACAAAGAGGGTAAGACAGTAGGGAAACAAGCTTGGGATGTGCAGGAGGGATGTAGGTAAGGCCCATAGCTGCCCATTTCTTCATCAGCAACAGCTGTGCATATGTATGTAATTTGGTGTGACATTTGAAACCTTCCACCCCGAGAGAGGTGTCAGGACAACAATAATATTTGTTGTACAGCCAATTGTAATTGATAGGTTCCATGTCCAGTAGACATGTGTGCGGAATGGGCAGCTATGTATGGGGCGTAATTTTTTTGAGGGTACAGAGTGCCTTTTTTTTTTTTTTTTTTTCCAGGTGAGAGTGGTATGTCAGGTGAAGGAAGTCGGTACAGCTGGGGAGGTAGGTTGTGTAGGTAAACAGACAAGACAAACAAGACGCATACAGGGGCAGTGTATGACACGTGTGGGGGATTACACAATTGACGGGGATGGAGGTATGGATATCCAGAGCCCATGAGCCCACAGATGGCAACAGTGGAACTGATATCCCCACCCATAGGCAGTTGCCACTGTTCCTTCACTGCCCAGGATGGGGCTGTGCTGGGGGCTGTGTAGGCAGGGCAACAGGCATGCCCGTTAGTTGTGCCACCTGTGCCTCGAGCTGGCATAGGGGCTCGAGAACAGAGTCCCGAATCTCCCTACGCACCACAGTCTGGAAGCTACGGAGGGTGAGTGGTGGTCCTCCTCCAGCCACACTTGCAGAGGGGGGGCGAGCCCCATCCCCTGCAGTGCTTCCACCCGCAGGTGGCACAGGGCCACCGGAGGAGGGTCCGGACTCGGCACTAGTGCCAAGTGCACTCGCCAGCTGAGGTGGGAGAGGTGGGTCCGTTGGAACCCACCTTCCCTGTCGTACTATGTTTTGCATTATGTCATGACAGTTTGGGTTAGTGACATATAATACCATTCACAATTAGTTGTAACAGCATGCATTAGTATTCCCATTAACCAAACACCCAGATATTCACACCATTGAACAGCGTGCATAACACATGCATAATTTGAACAGAAATACACAGTCCAACAACATGCAGGGTTAATTGATGGCAACAGGCCATCAGGTGTGGATGTATGAACAGGGCAGATGCATCAACAGACATGCAAATATATATGACCCAACAGGACAAACGTCCAGGGGTGTTAATTGTGATTGCACATACCATTTTCACGTGGAATGGGTTATATGTGGTTATAGGGTGGGGTGAAGAAAGTAATATTAACACCTTCAAATAACAATACATATGCTGTACATTTCTAATAGCTACAGTTATATACACACTACTGTTCTAACTACAGTTTCCTATATGATAACTATTTCAACTTGGTGATAGGACTGTTAATGTAACATCAATATACATTTTATGGTTCTTCATACACATTCATATCTAGCTTTGTTCAGCTACATCAGGGCTACATTTGCTTTATATAGCTGTAGACAAGTGTGGATGTTTGGTATATCAGACAAACATCCTATCTGCATATTGCAGACTGAGAGCAACATATCCTGAGTTTGGGATACACATTCCAGATGCAGCAACACTTTGAACAGATTTTGCTGTTTGGTTTTGAATCTCACATGCATTTCATTCTGTCTTGACTGCAGTATACTTTATTCAGGGGTTATTACTACTGTATTGCTGGATTCATGGCACTTTCTCACACTCTCTCACTTGCTTTCATTTTACTATTCAGGATGGTACTTCTAGGCTTTATTGACATGTTCTAACAGTAGTTATTACAATCCTTTCCAGCAGTCTCACTTCTGTCACGTTTCAGTATTTACACAGGGATATATTTCACACATGTGATTTCATCATCTTCTGCAGCTATACTTTTCAGCCTGCTGCAGGTTGTGTACTATTTTCTTACAGGCAGGGGAGTTTTATTTCAGAATATATGTCGGACAGTTTCATGTTTAGGTTAAACTTACAAGCTGAAAACTCTTGTAATCAAGCAATACTTGCATACACTTTCACACTGTTACTTGCAGATTTTATTCCTTACTGACTACACTGCACTCTTTTGCTGACTGTCATACTTTTATATTTCTTTACAGTTACTGGTAGTGGATTACTGACCTGCCTGGTGGCACAACCGCACCAGCCTATCGCCATAGGCTCTGCAGTTTGCAGAACGGACACCTGCAGCTGTAATATAAATGAAGTAATATTGGAATACACATCTCCATAATATCAGCTAGTTTAATTTTTTACATACATAATTAAATGTTACTTACTCAGTAGTGGGGCGTTGGGTGTTTGCCAGGCCTCCTGGATCCAAAGGTTCAGTTGGTCCTGCTTGCGTCTCTTCAGGTCCGCATGGTGGTGACGGACCTGCTCACCAGTCCTTGGAATCCCTGTGGCACTGGTGAGATCATGAGCCAACCGGTCCCACGCATCAGCCCTGTATGCTCCCCAGAGGACCTGGCCCTGCATGAGTTGGGCCTCATGATTATGGACTAGGAGCCAGACCATGTACCTGGACTCCTCAACACCCCACCTCTGTGCTCGAAAGCAACTACCCTCTCCTACTCCTGTCATTCTGCCTGCAGGTCAGTTCTACAATCGTTTATGCTGTGCATTCCCGCCTATGGGGCTTATATAGTCCGTTTTTCCCACACATATCTGTGATTGGCCATTTTGGAATTGTATCAACTTCAGTAAACCTGCATTGTCATGCTCTAGTTTGTATTCATTCCTATATATTAGCTATTATTGCATTTACAGGTACTGCTGTCATGGCTTAGTGGTTCTATACCTTGACTATGGTGTATAGTATCCTGGGTTCGAACCTGGCAGCTGCTTTTTATTTTTCATGACTGTCTAGACATGCTGAGGGGTGTGTCTGTGTAAAGGCAGTTTTGATATGGCTTGCTCAACGTTGCCCGTCGGTTAGCTTGTTTGCGCGGTGCGCAGCTCCGCGCAAATGGGGTACACTGCTTTAAGCCTCATTTGGCCATAGGCACGCATATTACGCTTAGCTCAGTTAGGGGCACATAGATTTAGCATGTTAAACCACTGCTCAGCTACGGGCACTCATTTTGCACCAGTTAAACCACTGCTCATCTACGGGCACATGCACTCACTCTGTTAAACTGTAGCTCAGCTATGGGCATATCTGGCATTTTTTCTTCTTTTGTTACCTCACATGTCTTCAATATAAATGGGCTATTTCATTACATTTTACATAACTTGTGGTTTTATGTGTGCATATTTGTCAGGGACTTGTTTTCTGCTTATTTTGCAAAAAAAAAATGGTGTTGTGGGGGCTCGGACCATGAACGCCTGCTCTGCAGCCAACATCTCTACCGCTACGCTATTGCTTCCTGGCTTATTTTGCATATTTAGTTCTTCTATGCTTTCCCACTGACTGCTAACTGTAGCTGCACTACTGGCACGCCCGCGCAAACGAGCACACTCACGGTTAAACATCTTTACAATTTAAAAAACAATATAACATGTTCATTTATTTATATTTTATGTTCATAGTCTGTGGGGGCATGTGTTGTGTTGTGTTTATTCACATTTCCGTGGACTCTGTTGTGGGTGTTTACTTTGGGCACTTTTACACTTCTGGGGGAGTGTCCGCTTGCAGGGCTCAGCCTACGGACACGCCCCCTACTGTCTTACACGGACCGTGTTAGACTTAGGTGTGATTCAGCATGCTCTCATGAATATGCAAAGCATGCTGACATCACTCTGTTTAACTGCAACCTCCGTGTAACAGTTATAACTCTTACACGGAGGCTTCGTGAATCCTGGGGAACATCTTTTGTTTATAGCGCAGCTATAAAGTAACTTAACCTCAACTATTCTTAAGTTTTGCAAGTTAATCTTCTATGTTCCAGCAGGGTATGCTGTGGTTACATTCTTGAAGCTCAGTATATAACATGCAGTTCTGTATAAATCATATCAATATTCGCAAATGACACAGAATTATTACAAAATTCCAGATAGCTGGGCTGGCAGCATGACATAAGGCATATTTCCTTTCCACTTGTAACTTATTAGTTTGTAATCTCCATAAACAATCGTGACATGCATTTTTATACATTATCTATTTCTTTGCTTTATAGCTTTTACCTTTTCTTCTGTTAAATGTTCCCATCTGTTTACACCATAGTTTTGCAACATTATATTTTCGTACCAAATTTTTCTATTTTCTTCTATCCCATCTATCTTTAATTTACACAATTTTATTTTTTCTTGGATACATTCTTATTTCTTCATGTCTCCATTCTTTCTCCCTTTTATTCATTTTAATTAGACCTCATTCCCATTATATTTCTCCTTATATATAATTATCAATAACTTGTTTTGTTTTCCATTTAACCATTTCATGACGTTATATAAATTTAGTGAGGCTCCATATGCTATCAGATTCAATAAATTGAAATATAGTTTTGATAAACTGTTTCTCCAATTTTCTTGGTATTTTATATATATATATATATATATATATATATATATATATATATATATATATATATATATATATATATATATATATATATATATATGTATATATATATATATATATATATATGTGTATATATATATATATATATATATATATATATATATATATATATATATATAATATGATAATTTTCCTATCTATATTCTGTTTATCAAATGTGCATTCTTACTAAATGACAATCTATACCTATTGCACATGATACTAAGCCACTTTAATTCACTCAAGTGTTACTCATTGTTCATTTAATGCATTTTATTCTTTAAAATCAGTCCCCCGCACTATTTTTTTCAACTCATATCTATTCCAACTCTTTATCACCTCCTATACATTTACATTTGTCTTTATTAATACTTAGTCCTACTTCTTGCAGTCTATTGTGCACATTTGTAATTACCTCTTTATTTTTCATTTTGGGTATTAATATTATATCAACTGCATAAGACATAATAGTGTGATATATCACCCCCACTTCCTGCACATATTTACTTTTATCTAATTTTCACACTATTTATTACAAGACCAAAGGCATTCTAAGAGATCTGGGGACACAGGTTGATAGCAACCTCTCCTTTGACCACCACATTGCCACTGTGGTCAGAAAGTCCTTCAATGTGGCACATCTCATTACCAAGAGCTTTGCATCTAGGAAGAAAGAGGTCATCATCTCTCTCTACTCTTCCCTCATTAGGACAATCATCGAGTATAATGCCCTATTTGGCATGTACCTCACTAGACACATGCAACAGATGGAAAGGCCGCAAAAGTACCTCATGAAGAGGATCCTAGGCCTTAACCCCATGTCCTACATGGACAGACTAAAATAACTCCAGCTATTCTCTGTCTCATATCTACTAAGAGGTGATCTCTGCTTGACTTACAAAGCCATGTCTGACCCAGCTCTGTTAGAAATGCTACATCTAAAGAAATCCAAATCCCTCCACACCACATGCTCCAGAGCCCTCAACCTCATTACCAATATCAACAGAACATGCTGGAGGGACAGGTTCATAACCCAGAGACTGCCCATACTCTGGAACAGGCTTCCCATATATGTCAAGCAGAGCACCTGACTGCCCTCTTCAAGAGAAATCTTGATGAGTGGATGAGAAATAGAAAGTTCACCCCGGGATCACTGCAGTGGCTCTACTTGATAAAGGCACTGGGAACTATCATTGGGTGGCACAATGCCAGGGCACTTCTATGGGCTAGGCTTGTAAAGGCCATTAGCCTAGTACACATCTATGAACCTAAGTACAAACAAAATACTACTCATTGGGCACCCTTGTTTAATACCTCTTTTCATCTCTATTTCTTCACTTAGCCAACCATTTACTAAAATTCTAATTTTTGTATTTCTATACACTGATTCACATGCTTTATCTTTAAACTAAAATTATATTCTTCAGTTATTTGCCATAAGAAGTCATGTTCTATTGAATCAAATACTTTATTTATATCAGTCACTATTAATTTTATTTCTATTTGTCCTTTCTTAATATAATCTACTATTTCCCTAATTATCATTAATAACTCTTGGCTTCCTTTTCCTTTAACTCCATAAATATCTTCTTCTATTATATAATTCAGTTTATTTTGTAATCTTTTTTGTACTATTTTTATAAATAACTTATAATCGCCATTATTCAACAATATTGGTCTCCAGTTTTTAATCTCATTCTTTTCTCCTTTTATTACATATGAATTTCATAGCTCTTTTACATATTTCTCCATTTACTCATTCATTAAATATCTTTATTAAAAGTTTATTTTTGCCATTGCATTAAATTCCTATAATTAAATATTCTATAACATCTAGTCTAGCTGCTAAACGTATATTTATTTTCTTTATTATCTTATCTATTTCTCTTATTGTGATTTATTCTTCCAGTCCTTTATTAATTTCTTCTGTAAATTGTTTTACCCCACTTGATTTTTTACTTGTTATCCCTTTCTTTTTGATCATCTTTTTCATTATATTTGTTCTCTTTCAGTTTTTCCTTTTTTATTTTTCATTTCTCACATTATACCACTGTCTTTTTTACTTTTACATATTAAATATGGTGATACTTTTTTTTTTCCTTGTAGCAATTTTTTTCACTCATATAACAAATCTTTAATTTTTGCTTGACTCTTTTGATAAATTTCTTCTTTTTTTCTAAAACATTCCCTTTAATTTTCTGTCAAGACTTTTTAAAATAACTTTTTGTGTTTCTCTATATTCCTTTTTATCTTTTTGTCTTTTCCTATTTTCCCATTTTAAATACAGTCTTTTATATTTTTTAAATGTTATCCACAATTCTGCCTGATTTTTGTAAAAATCTCTCATAGTCAAATAAATGACCCTTCCATAGCATCATTATCTGTTCTCGACCTTTCTCATTCCATTCATTTTCATTAATTTTCTTAATTCTTTTCCCAATTGTTATATAGTCTTTATTCTCATCTATTAAAATCCATATTGCTAAATGATCCAGAAAAAAAAACAATTTCTACTACTTCTTCTATGATAATTATCATAGTTTTAGATAATAGAAAATAATATATCTGTTTGTTTTCCGCTTTGATATGTACTTTTATTCAGATTCCCTAATTCTTACTTGCCACATTTTATTACTTCTTCCATTATTTTTTTATTTAATCTATTTTATTACATTTTTGCATCTTAAACCACAATTAAAGTCTCCAGTTACTATTATATCCATATTTGCTATAACATGGCCTAACATTTACTGAAATAGTTTCTCCCTCTCTTTACATATTACATATGCATATATCTCTATTATTCTATACATTTTCTCCTCCCATCTAAAGTCCACTACCATCAATTTCCCCAATTTAAATGAAGTATAATCTAAAGTTTGTATTCCCTTTCTATACAATATAGCAATACCTGAACAATTTTTATAACCTAAATTCCATATAATACCATCTAATCATGATGATGCTGTGTATTATCCTTCTTCTTTACTTAAAATCCTAATATCTTCTAATGCTAATGACACTGATGAAGCCTAAACTGTAAGAAGGTGAAAGGGCTAAGTCTGTATTTTTTAATTGAATGGTATTAAAGTTATACACAGTCTCTGATTTCCCATGGCATTTCTATCTTTTGTTTTGTTTTTATCTTCTAACAATATCAAATCTGTATCACACTTATTACACCATTCTATCACTCATATCTTCCTAATGAAAATCTTTATATTAACATTAATAAGTAAAATTCCTAAATCCTGAAATGTTCTTTTCCTATCTTTAACCATTTTCCCAACTAAACTTTTCTTTTTAACTATTTCCCCGTTTATAACTTTGCAAACACTAACTTCTGTTCCACTATCTCTCTCCCTTCCCCTTTTTGTGTATTGTCCATATTTTGCTCTTGATTTATGTCATTATTTCCCCTTATCTTTCTTTAGTTCTTCTTCTTGCAATAACTCCTTCTCATTTACATTTTCTTTATTTTATTATTCATCACATTCTAAACTTTTCTCCTTCCCACAATCCATCCATATATGTCCTGTCTTCTTACACTTATAACATATTTTTTTAACAATTTTAGCATCATGTCCAGTTTTCCCACATGAATAGCATCTCTTTTTATTACAGTTATTTACAAAATGTCCCTCCTTACCACAGAAGAAAGCATGTTCTTAGTTTTCACCAATATTTAACAATTGCTGTTTGACCAGCAACAGTAATCATGCTTAGAATATGTATAGTTCTACCATTTTCCATTTTCAAAATCACATTACTACACCAAGATCCTGTTCAAAGTCCTCTTTAATAACTTCATAAATGCCCTTTACTTCATCACAAAACTTCTTTAACAAGTATTTTTTACAGTCTCTCTTTCAGTTTCTATGCAAAATTGTATATTAGATTTTTTCTGTGTTGTTCTTTTTATATTGTCTCAAAAAAGTATCTACAATTTCAGCAGTTTCAAAAAAAAAGTCACAATAAGTCTCTCTTTTAATCAGAATAAAAGTTCTTACCTCCTTTGCCTTTATGCCTAAAGACACAACTATCTTGTCACATATTTCACACCTTGTCACATATTTCATACCTGTCCATTTCCATTCCTTGTTCAGAATACTCATTACATGCTTCTTCTTTGATTCATCTATCTTTTTTAACTTCTTTTTGTTTTCTGACTACTTATGTTAACTATTTAATCTTTATTTCATGTTCATTGTCCTTATTTATCTTCTCCATCATTTTGTCCTATGGTAATTCCTTCCCCATCTCTGGCTCACTTTGTTCAATTAAACTTTTTAATATACCATCCCGCAACCCTTCCAACTGGATAGTTGTAATTATAATTTCTTCTTCACCATTTGATTCTTGAAATAACTCTTGTTGAAATATCTCTTTTGTATCTTCTATCCAATCTCCATTTCTCTTCTCTCAAAAATTGTTTTCTTTTTTAAACTTCCCAAACATCTCTATGGAGTCGACATTCACCTCTACTCCATATTTTGCTAACTCACACATGGGTGCATACACCATGAGTCTCATAAAAGTAGGATTTATATATATATATATATATATATATATATATATATATATATATATATATATATATATATATATATATACATATTATTTACATATTTACATTATTTACAGTGTATATCTATTTACAAATCTACATACATTATAAACTTCAATTTAAGTATTTCCCCCAACTCTTTTATCCACAGCCAAAACATTATTTTCTCCAGAATCTTTGTCAAAGTCCATTTTCCATTGTATTTGATTTCATTTAGTCTCTTGTTCCATATAGTCCATGAAACATAAAATATTACTCTGTCCATTCTCTTCACTTCTTCCCATTTTTGTGCACCATAATAACCAAATTATATTATGTCCATATTTATTTATTCTAATTTTAACAAACTTTTCACCTTATTATGTTTATATATTTCTTTCCACAAAGTATTAACTCTTTCGCATTTCAAAAAACATATGTGCTCAGTAGTCTCAAACTCTCAACATTTATTACATATTTTATCTTGCTTTTTCTTGTGTGGCATATTTGCCTTAACTAGCATTTTTTTCTAATCGACAATCTCCATAAAAATCATTACACTCTTTAACCTTTTTATAGTTATTATATCTCATCATTATGACTTTTTTCTTATCTATTTCTAAATCCTTCCATGAATCAATGCAATAAAATGCTTTCATAATATTTAAATACCATTCCTTTTCATTTTTTCACATATATTCTTTTTTATTTTCTGTAAAAAATTTGTTTTGGTACTCTTTAATTTCATTCACAATGTTTTTATTTCTTTTTTTAGCTTGCATTCCTTCCCATAGTTATTTGTGTTGATAATATAGTATAATTTCTATCAAGTTTTTATTTTCCTTCATTATTCCTTTTAATACCTTATATAAAATTAAAGATGCTACATGTACTATTGGGTTTATTAAACCCAAGCCTCCTTGCTCTTCTTTCTTATATAGCATCCCTCTCTTGACTGTCTTCAGTCTAGAGCCCCATATAAAAGTAAATATAATCATCATTAGTTCCTTTTCACACTTAATAGGAATCATATAGATGTTAGCAGCATAAGCAATTTTTCCTCTTACTATAGTGTTCAACAAGTGTGCTTTTTTCTATATGAAAATCTATATGATTTCCAAAAAAATATATATATCCTTTACTTCTTTGAGTACATTATCCCATTGTTGTTGTCTGTTTTCATTCCTTCCAAATAGTATTCCTAATATATTCTAT